>NC_082645.1:74399269-74712602 GCF_028023285.1 Balaenoptera ricei
TTATTTAGTTAGTTAGTATTGTTTAACCTCCATGTGTTTGTATTTTTTACAGTTTTTCTCCTGTAATTGATAGCTAGTATCTTAGCATTGTGGTCAGAAAAGATACTTGATACAATTTCAGTTTTCTTAAGTTTACCATACTTGATTTGTGACCCAAGATATGATCTATTCTGGAGAATGTTCCATGAGCACTTGAGAAGAACGTGTATTCTGTTGTTTTGGATGGAATGTCCTATAAATATCACTGGAGTCCATCTTGTTTAATGTGTCATTTAAAGCTTCTGTTTCCTTATTTATTTTCATTTTGGATAATCTGTCCATTGGTGAAAGTGGGGTGTTAAAGTCCCCTACTATGATTGTGTTACTGTTGAATTCCCTTTTATGACTGTTAGGATTTGCCTTATGTATTGAGGTGCTGCTATGTTGGGTGCATAAATATTTACAATTGTTATATCTTCTTCTTGTATTGATCCCTTGATCATTAGTGTCCTTCTTTGTCTCTTGTAATAGTCTTTATTTGAAAGTCTATTCTTTCTGATATGAGAATTGCTACTTCAGCTTTCTTTTGATTTCCGTTTGCATGAAATATCTTTTTCCATCCCCTCACTTTCAGTCTGTATGTGTCCCTAGGTCTGAAGTGGGTCTCTTGTAGAGAGCTTATGTACGGGACTTGTTTTTGTATCCATTCAGCAAGTCTATGTCTTTTGGTTGGATAATTTAATCCATTTACTTTTAAGGTAGTTGTCGATATGTATGTTCCTATTACCATTTTCTTAATTGTTTTGGGTTTGTTGCAGGTCTTTTCCTTCTCCTGTATTTCCTGCCTAGAGAAGTGCCTTTAGCATTTGTTGTAAAGCTGGTTTGGTGATGCTGCATTTTGTTAGCTTATGCTTGTCTGTAAAGGTTTTAATTTCTCCGTTGAATCTGAACAATATCCTTGCTGGGTAGAGTAATCTTGGTTGTAGGTTTTCCCCTTCCATCACTTTCAGTATGTCCTCCCATTCCCGTCTTGCTTGCAGAGTTTCTGCTGAAAACTCAGCTGTTAACCTTATGGGTATTCCCTTGTATGTTATTTGTTGTTTTTCCCTTGCTGCTTTCAATATTTTTTCTTTGCATTTAAGTTTTGATAGTTTGATTAGTATGTGTCTCAGAATGTTTCTGTTTGGGTTTATCCTGTATGGTACTCTCTGTGTTTCCTGGACTTGATTGACTATTTCCTTTCCCATGTTATGGAAGTTTTCAAGTATAATCTCTTCAAATATTTTCTCAGACCCTTTCTATTTCTCTTCTTCTTCTGGGACCCCTATAATTCAAATTTTGGTGCATTTAATGTTGTCCCAGAAGTCTCTGTCTTCAATTCTTTTCCTTCTTTTTTCTTTATTATCCTCCCTGGCAGTTATTTCCACCATTTTATCTTACAGCTCACTTATCTGTTCTTCTGCTTCAGTTATTCTGTTATTGATTCCTTCTAGGGTACTTTTAATTTCAGTCATTGTTTGCTCTTTGTTTCAGTCATAACTGTTTGCTCTTTGTTCTTCTAGATACTTGTTAACTGTTTCTTGTATTTTCTCCATTCTGTTTATGAGATTTTGGATCATCTTTACTATCATTACTCTGAATTCTTTTTCAGGTTGATTGCCTATTTCATCTTCATTTATTTGGTCTTTTAGGTTTTTACCTTGCTCCTTCACCTGTAACAAAATTTTTTTTTTTCCCAATGGGTGGTGCTGTATTCCTCTCTTACTTGTTGTTTGGCCTGAAACTTTCAGCCCTCGAGTTTGCAGGCAGTTGGATAGAGCTGGGTCTTGGTGCTGAGATGTGGACCTCTGGGAGGCCTCAATCTGACTGATATTCCCTGGGGTCTGAGGTTCTCTATTAGTCCAGCAGTTCAGACTCAGAGCTCCCATCACAGGAGCTCAGGCCTGACCTCTGGCTTGGGAACCAAGATCCTGCAAGCCGGTTGCTGGGGGTTCCTCCCGTCCCCTTAGGTGTCTGTGATCCCCCACCAGTGCCTGGTAGGTGCCCTAGTTGTGAGGAGACACGAATTCCACGTCCTCCTAGCACACCATCTTGAGACCACCCCCTGAAACACGATTTTTCACTTCTTGAATAGACATCACTGACATGAAATATTGAAAGCCGATTTTTAAAGGAAGTTTGGAACAATCTCTACCAAAGGAAATTGTGCCATAGCTAGTTCACTCTGCCAGAGAAAACAAGATGTAATCACAACGTATTCTTTCATACTTACTGTTTTTTTTGTTTGCTTGGGACGCATATAGGTTTTTTTTTCTCCCCCAGCTTTATTGACGTATAGTTGAGAAATAAAAATTGTATATATTTAAAGTGTATAATGTGATGATTTGATATATATTGCAAAATATTCCACAATCTAATTAACATCCATCCCCTCATATAGTTAACATTTTGTGTGTGTGTGCACATGTGATGAGAACACTTAAGATCTTCTTTCTTAGCAAATTACAAGTATATAAAACAGTATTATTAATTATATTCATCATGCTGCACAGTAGATCCCCAGAACCTATTCCTTTTAAAATGGAAAGTTTTTACACTTTGACCAACATCTCTCCATTTCCCTCTCCCCTCAGTCCCTGGCAACAATCATTCTACTCTCTGGTTCTATGAATTCAACATTTTTAGATTCTATATGTGAGATTATATATGGTATATGTAGTTTTTAATATTATATACTAGTAATTAACTTGTGAGGCAAATATATTAAAAACAGAAAATGGGCATTAAAAATTGAAGGAAATATTTTGGATACATAATTTTTATCTCCTTATTTAAGCAATTGTCAATACTAGGAAACTGAATACTACGTTAAAACATTTGTTTAAGGTAGCAACTTGTAGAATTGTGTGTACACCTCATATGGTAGTCAGTATCGTCTTTAAAGCTCCTTTTTCTTTTGTGAGATATTTCTGAAACTCTCTTCAACAGGGATACAGGATTGTATAAACATTATCATAAGTGAAAAAAAATCTTCTCAAATAAAGAGTGCCTCTTGTTCTTTGTGTGTCACCAGCATCTAGATCAGTACCTGGCACAGAGCAGGCAGTTGATGCACATCTGTAGAGTAAGTTAAACAATAATAAGATTTGTCTCTTTTGGATGCTTTAAGCTTTTTTTTTTTTTCCATGCAGGGACCCAGTTTTATTTTCCTATCTGTTGCAGTGTGTGCTTATCATTCCTACTGGTCAGTGAAACTGTCATAGATATTAAATTATCTAAATCTGACTTATTGGGGCAAAGAGCATGTACTAGAATTTTAACAGGGTATGGCATGAAGAGGCATGTGTTGTCAATTGATAGAAATCCTTAAATTCTGTAACACAGTGTCTGGATTAGATTTAATAAGCCATTATCAGCATTTGAGAGAGTGAAATTTAAATATTGTTTTTAGATTTGCACGCAGAAGGGAGAATTGGTCCAGAGAGTATGGTAGCAAAAAGACAAACAAAAATGCCTGTCAGTAGATATATGCTAATTGTTTAACAAAGTGGAAAAGGAACATATGTTTTAATTGTACACATTTTCCCTGCAGTTAACTTAAGCCATGTCATCTTCAGACCTGTTTTAGAGGATTCTGGATGTAGTGGCTTATTACTCTTTTCACTGGTCCCAAGAAAAAACAAAAGCACAGTGACAAGTAATAGGAGGTCAGCCCAATGTGGACAGGGCAGGACTTTGCTGTTGCTTGGGAGTATAGCATCCCCTGAGCACAGAGCAATCTGTGGTGGAGCAAGTATTTAATAAGTGGGGGTGAGAGGCCAACAAGAGGAACATCTCTTAATTTCTCTCTACCTTTATAAAATTAAATGCTATAAATTCTTACCAATATTGAATAAGAATTAGAGTAATATTAAATGAATGCCAGAAAGTTAAGCTGACCCTAGAAAGTGTAAAGGAGGTAATAAATGATCAGTGTCAAACACAGGATGAGAAGAGAATGTTTTTGTCTGTGTGGAGATCTTCAGTGTGTCTGCCTTATATAGTTTGAAGTACTGAGGAGTTCCAGAACTCTGGGCATGCCATTATTAATTTTCTAGAGCAAAGGCACACCTAAAGTCAAGCATAAATGATTTTTGAATTGGTTAAATCTTTTTTTTGCATTATTTACCACTACTTTCCACTTATGATCATCATGAACTACCTGCTTACTAACCAAAATGTCCTCTCATTGTTTTGTTTATCGATTTTACGGTACATTTCCATAGAAAAAATAAAGCTTCTTGATAAATGTGATCTCTGAAGACCAATATTTTAGGTAGTTATATTTGTTTTAATATATCATTCTTATGATTAAGAACTAATTCTCATTGTTATGAATATACAGTCTTGTTTATGTTTGAAATCCAGTTTCACATGTTTTCTCCTTGGCTTTTGAAAATATTGACAAATTTTCAACATATATCATTTTGGACTCTCATGGTTGAACCACCCTCTTTCTCAGCAGTTAGCAAAATCTACTCTTATGTGATCAGCCAAATTGGCCCTATTGCTGCCTCTTAACTCTGACTTTTAACAAGTGCCAGAACACTTGGGGAAAATTGCAAATGGGAGAAATATGAGCATTTGTTGAGATTCTCTACTATCTGATTAGAATATTATGTTTCTTGTCCCTTGTGAAGTAGAATTCTCACTTTTAGAAATTTTCCCCATCCAATAATTTTTCAAGGGCTCCAGGGGAATCCCTGGGCAATTAAAACTGAGGACTCTGTTACAAAGTCTTCCTGAAGTCCAGGACCTTGCAGAATGTTTGGGTAAAGAATAACATGCCAAAGTACATATTATGTTGTCATTCAGAACAATAAAATCCACAAAAGCTGAAAGAAATTACAGTCAAAGCTTTTTTTATATACATATTCAACTTTTTAAATGCAGTGATTTATTTACCTTAGCAAACTAATCTTAAAAATGTAATTTGCTTTCACTCTTTAAACATTCACTCCTGTGAAAGACTGTTAACACTTTTATAGGCCCAACTGTCACGAAGGTGGAAAATATTCCTATATTTACATCTCTAGTCCTGGTCATCTTGGCATGTTCTAGTCCAGTCCTTATGACATTATAAAGCTATATAATGGAATCTAATAATAATAACCACTGCATATATTTACATAGTGCTTTTAACCTTTAAAACACTTTTTACCTTAGATTTGCTTTAATATTAGGATAATGTCTTATGATTATTAAATCATGTTAATTGTTCCTGACTCTAGAATGCATTAAATAGGTCCCTAACAAATTCTATAACTATTAAAAAAAAAAAAACAAACAACAACCCTGTAACTCTTAGAAGTAACCATATTCCATGTGAAGAAAGTATTGACTCTTCCTTGCTCTGAAGTGCATGTGCAAAATCTGAAATATTGTTTTTAGTCCAGGATATTACCCAGTAAGAGCAGCAAATGGGAGTCATTCAGATTATGGGCATTCTGCAAAACAGTCATGTGAGGGAATGGTTAATTGGATAAAGTGAATACTTAGGACTTCTTCCATGTGGTACTGTAAGAACAAAGAGCAGTAGATGTAAGTTAAAGAGAGATGGAAATGGGTCCAACTTAAGGAATACATTTATTATACATGCTTGTATCTCCGGTGCCTAGAGTTGTATCTGGCAAATGAGAGTTCACAGGAAATGTTTGTTGCTGTAGATAATCAAAGATGAATATTGAGCTTTCTATAAAAGGAGTGAGCTCATTGTCACTGCATATATCAGGCAGAGGCTGTATAAACTTTGGTTGAAAATGTTGAAAGATTTCCTGCATTAGGAGTGATGTTTGACATGTTCCACCTCTTGGTTTCTTTCCATATTTATATGTTTATAATTCTATAAATTCTTATCCGTATTAAATAGCCCTATATTGGTGTCTCTACACTAAACATAACATTTACAAGGTAGAAGTTTTCTTTTAATGTGAAGGGTTTTCCCCTGACTTTGCAGACTTGAAAGCTTAATTTAGACTTCTAATGAACTGAGCATCTTAGGAATTCACAGCCCCGCTTTCTCAAAACTATCACGACATCAAAATAACCAGTTTCTGACCATAGAATTCTAATAAGTTGTTTTCTTGCTCAGCCTCAATCTAACTCGTGTTTCTATTCTTTTTTTAAAAAATTAATTAATTAATTAATTAATTTTTGGCTGTGTTGGGTCTTCGTTTCCATGCGAGGGCTTTCTCTAGTTGTGGCAAGCGGGGGCCACTCTTCATCGCGGTGCGCGGGCCTCTCATTGTCACGGCCTCTCTTGTTGCGGAGCACAAGCTCCAGATGCGCAGGCTCAGTAGTTGTGGCTCACGGGCCTGGTTGCTCCGCGGCACGTGGGATCTTCCCAGACCAGGGCTCGAACCCGTGTCCCCTGCATTGGCAGGCAGATTCTCAACCACTGCGCCACCAGGGAAGCCCCACTCGTGTTTCTATTTTTAAGTAGAAAATGTCCTTAAGTCTGATGAGAAGTTTGACTTTCAACTCCATTTCTAGTTTCTGATCTGGTTCTACCCTTGGTCAGTGATGTCAGGACCCTAATCTGAGGTCACATGGAGCAACAATAGTGGTCATTCTTGCTTCTTACCTTGGCCCGATTTATACTTCATGCTCCTTTTCCTGACCTTAGCAATCCTTAATACTTCACTAAACACAGCACTCAATAAATATTTGTTACTTTGGTTTTTCTGATATAAGAGTAATTGTTCATGAGACAAAAGAAGGATGAGGAAGGGAGTGGACTAGCATAGAGTGAGGCTGGGTTCTTCAACACCACTCCTTTCTTGTGCTTTATTCTCGGTCCCTTGCCCTCATCCTTCTGCTTACCTTGGCAAGTCTTTTATTATAAGGTCACTGAGACCACACACTCCCGGACATAGAAATACCATATTAACAGATGTTTCTATAATATATTCTCCAAGGCAACACTTGTTTCCAAGTCATCTGACTTGCAATATGCTGACTTGCATTCTGTATTTGCAAGTGTGGGAAGCTCAATTTCTCTTGAAAGATGACTGTGTATTTTTTTTTTTTTAAGAATAGACCTTATTTTTATTTTTTGTAGGGCAGTTTTAGGTTCACAGCAAAACTTGAGTGGAAGGTACAGTGATTTCTCTTATACCTCCTGCCCCTATACATGTGTAGCCTCCCCCATTATCAATATCACCCACCAGAGTGGTCCATTTGTTATCACTGATGAACCTATATTGACACATAATTAGCATGCAGTGTCCATAGTTTACATTAGGGTTCATTCTTGGTGTACATTCTATAGATTTGGACAAATTTATAATGATATGTATCCACCATTACAATATCATACAGAATAGTTTCATTGCCTTAAAAATCATCTGTGCTCCACCTATTTATCTCTCTCTCTCCCTAAACCCCTGGTAACCTTTGATTTCTTACTATCTCCATACTTTGCCTTTCCCAGAATGTCATATAGTTGGAATCGTGCTGTATGTAGCCTTTTCAGATTGGCTGCTTTTACTTAGTAATATGCATTTGTTTCCTCCATGTCTTTTCATGGCTTGATAGCTCATTTATTTTCAGTGCTGAATAATATTCCCCTGTCTGGATATACCAAGTTTGTTTATCCTTTAACCTACTGAAGGACATCTTGGTTGCTTTGAAGTTTGGCAATTATGAATAAAGCTTCTATAAACATATGTGTACAGATTTTGGTGTGGACATAAGTTTTTCAGTTCATTTGGAAAAATACCAAGGAGAATGATTGTATGATTAGAGTGTGTTTAGTTTTGTAAGGAAGTGCCAAACTGTCTTCCATGCAAAATGTAAAATGTAAAATGGTTGTACCATTTTGCATTCCCACCAGCAACAAATGAGAGTTCCTATTATTCCACATCCTTACAAGCATTTGTTAGTGTCAGCATTCTGGATTTTGGCCATTCTAATAAGTATGTAGTAGTATCTTAGTATTATTTTAATTTGCATTTCCCTAATGACAGATGATGTGGCACATCTTTTCATATGCCTGTTTACCATCAGTATATCTTCTTTGGTAAAGTGACTGCTGTGGTCCTCGGCCTATTTTAAAATCAGGTTGGTGGTTTACTTATTGCTGAGTTTTAAGGGTTCTTTGTATATTTTAGATGATAGTCCTTTATCAGATGTGTTTTTCTGCAAATACTTTCCCCCAGTCTGTGGCTTGTCTTTTCATTCCCTTCACAGTGCTTTTCACAGAGCAGAAATTTTTAATTTTAATGAAGTCCAGCTTATTAATTTTTTCTGGATCATGCCTTTGGTATTGTATCTAAAAAGTCATTGCCAAACACAAGGTCATCTAGATTTTCTCATATGTTATCTTCTAGGAATTTTATAGTTTTGCATTTTGCATTTAGGTCTGTGATCCATTTTGAATTAAATTTTGTGAAATGTCTGTGTCTAGATTCTTTTTATTTTTGCATGTAGATGTCCAATTATTCCACCATCATTTGTTGAAAAGACTATTTTTCCCCACTGTATGGCCTTTGCTCCTTTGTCACAGATCAGTTGACTGCATTTGTGTGAGTCTATTTTTGGGCTTTCTACTATGTTCCATTGATCTATCTTTCTATTCTTTCAACCATGCCACACTGTATTACTGTAGCTTTGTAGTAAGTCTTGAAGTCACATAATTTTAATCTTCTAACTTTGTTATTCTCCTTCAGTATTGTGTTGGCCATTCTAGGTCTTTTGCCTCTCCATATAAAATTTAGAATCAGTTTGTTGTTATTCACAAAATAACTTGCTTGGATTTTGACTGGGATTGTGTTCTATCTATAGATCAAATTGAGAAGAATTGATATCTTGAAAATATTGTCTCCCTATCCATGAACATGGAATATGTCTCCATTTCTTTAGTCTTCTTTGATTTCTTCTGTCAGAATTTTGTGGTTTTCCTCATATATATTTGTACATTTTTGTTAGACCTAAATATTTCATTTTTGGGAGTGTTGGTATAACCTTGTATCCTGATACCTTGCCCTAATTGTTCACTAGTTTCAGAAGGTTCTTTTTTGGCAGTTAAGATTTTTCTACATAGACATTCATGTCATCTTCAAACAAAGACAGTTTATTTCTTCCCCCAGTCAGTGTACCTCTTATTTCCTTTTCTTGTGTTACTGCATTAACTAGGGCTTCCAGTACAATGTTAAAAGTAGTGGTGAGAGGAGACTTTACCTTGTTTCTGACCTTAGTGGGAAAGCTTCTAGTTTCTCACCATTAAGTATGATGTTAGGTGGAGGTTTTATATAGACATTTTTTATGAAGTTGAGGAAGGTTCCCCTCTCTTCCTTAGAATTGTATCATGAATGACTGTTGAATTTTGTCATATGCTTTTTCTGCATCTTTTGGTATGATACTGTGATCTTTATTCTTATATTGTTGATATGATGGATATTGAAGGTTAAACCAGCTTTGCATACCTGGGTTAAATCTAACTTGGTCATAGTGTATAATTCTTTTTATACATCATTAGGTTTTATTTGCTAATGTTTTGTTGAGGATTTTGCATCTATTGATATGTTCATGATAAATACATTAAGTGCTATGTATGTATAGTCATGTATAGTTTTGGTGTTAGGGTAATGCTGGCTTCATAGATTGAGTAAGGAAGTATTCCCTGTATTCATCTGCTTCTGTCTTTTGAAAGAGATTGTAGAGAATTGGCATAATCTCTTCCTTAAGTATTTGGTAGAATTTACCAGTAAACCCATCTGAGCCTGGTGCTTTCTATTTTGGAAGGTTATTAATTATTGATTCAATTTATTTAATGGAAATAGTCTTTTTCTCCTTGTATGCGTTTTGACAGATTGTGTCTTTCAAGGAATTGGCTCATTTCATCTAGGTGAAGAATGAGAAAGCAGATTTGGGGGAGAAGGTAATGAATTCAATTTTTGGCATATTGAGCTTGAGGTATTTAAGGGACAATAATATGGACACATCCAGAAGACAGTCATGCATACTTGTTCTAGACCAGAGAACAAGTTCTTGGGTAGAGTTACAGAAGTCAAAGAACACGTAACAGTTGAAATCATCAGTGTGTATACTGAGAAGAGAAAATGTGCCAGGTTGCCACCATGAGTAACATTAAAAGTTAAGGGAAAATATCACTGAAAAGAGGTAGTTGTGACTGTAGGAAAAAGTAAGAAAAAGTAGTGTCCTGGAAGCCATGAATAAAAAAGACATCAAGGAATTAGGAATGGTTAATATTATGAGATGATGTATTCAGATCTAGGAACATAAAGTTTGAAAGGAATATGTTGGATTTATCATTTAAAAAATTATTGGTGTCTTTAACAAGAGATTATTATAGTGGAATGGAAGCCAAAGCACATTATTAGTATTCAGTCAGCTAAGTGTAATAGAGTCCTGACAATTTATAAAAAATATGATTGTTTACCTTTCTTATTTCCCTTTTCTTTGCTACATCAGAGAACTAGAACAGTGAGCAGTACAGCTAGTGCTTTGGTACAGGGTATCTTATCCTTTATTACTATTTTTTTTAAAGTAATAGCACTTAATGTAACCAGATTTCTATTTTCCCAGCATAGGACTAAGACAGTAACTGTCATTTCTGTGTCCAAGTGGCTAATAAATCTAAAATGGAAGTAGAAGCCAAGTATAATGCACAATTGTTTATTTCTATCTAAATGCATTTGATTTCTTAGTTCTCTTTGGTTTATATTTGGAGAATAGATTTTTTTTCCCATTAAAGACGGTTGGTGCTATTACTTTACGTAAGTGAAAGTATAAATAAGTCCAGATGAATTATTATGAGAAAAGAGGTATTTTACCCTGTGACAATATTGGAACATACTAGAAAGGTTTTAAGTAATGTCTACTAATTGAGGTTAAAATCAACATTTAAAAATATAAGCAAAAATTAGTTATAAAAGATGTTTGCAAGAATTTATGGAAAACCTTTATTCTAATTCTTAGTCGTTGTATATAAAAAATTCATTTTTATGTTTATGTCTGCTATAAAATCTTTGTTATCTTATATTTTAAATAAAAACTAGTGGTCATTAAAATAAACTTTCTGAATGCTATAGGCTACTATTTATGACTATCAGGTAGTGATCAAATTCTCAATTTTTAATTTAAATTTATCATTTTTCTTGCCCTGAATTCCCCTAAGTGTACAAATATTACTTTGTAAAATAATGTGATTAAGAATGCAAGGATAGGGCTTCCCTGGTGGCGCAGTGGTTGAGAATCCACCTGACAATGCAGGAGACACGGGTTCGAGCCCTGGTCTGGGAAGATCCCACATGCCGCGGAGCAACTAAACCTGTGCGCCTCAACTACTGAGCCTGCACTCTAGAGCCTGTGCTCCGCAACAAGAGAGGCCACGATAGTGAGAGGCCCACGCACCGCGATGAAGAGTGGCCCCCGCTTGCTGCAACTAGAGAAAGCCCTCGCACAGAAATGAAGACGCAACACAGCCAAAAATAAATAACTAACTAACTAAATAAATAAATTTATTAAAAAAAAAAGAATGCAAGGATATAAATTTGATTTGAATGGTGGGTTTTTGTTTGCTTGCTGTGAATTGTATTTGTTTCTTGATATTTTGTCTTAACATTTTTTCAGCCATTCTGTTTTATAAAAATACTTCTATGTTTTTCTTTTTTAACATTTTTATTGGAGTATAATTGGAGTATAATTGCTTTACAATGGTGTGTTAGTTTCTGCTTTATAACAAAGTGAATCAGCTATACATATACATATATCCCCATATCTCCTCCCTCTTACGTCTCCCTCCCACCCTCCCTATCCCACCCCTCTAGGTGGTCACAAAGCACTGAGTTGATATCCCTGTGCTATGTGGCTGCTTCCCACTAGCTCTCTATTTTACATTTGGTAGTGTATATATGTCCATGCCTCTCTCTCACTTCACACCAGCTTACCCTTCCCCCTCCCCATGTCCTCAAGTCCATTCTCTACATCTGCATCTTTATTTCTGCCCTGCCCCTAGGTTCTTCAGAACCATTTTCTTTTCTTTTTTTTTGTTTTTAGATTCCATATATATGTGTTAACATACGGTATTTGTTTTTCTCTTTCTGACTTACTTCACTCTGTATGACAAAATCTAGGTCCATCCACCTCACTACAAATAACTCAACTGCGTTTCTTTTTATGGTTGAGTACTATTCCATTGTATATATGTGCCACATCTTCTTTATCCATTCATCTGTCTGTGGACACTTAGGTTGCTATTGTAAATAGAGCTGCAGTGAACATTGTGGTACATCACTCCTTTCGAATTATGGTTTTCTCAGGGTACATACCCAGTAGTGGGATTGCTGGGTCGTATGGTAGTTCTATTTTTAATTTTTTAAGGAACCTCCATACTGTTCTCCATAGCGGCTGTATCAATTTACATTCCCACCAACAGTGCAAGAGAGTTCTCTTTTCTCCACACCCTCTCTAGCATGTATTGTTTGTAGATTTTTTGATGATGGTCATTCTGACTGGTGTGAGGTGATTCCTAATTGTTGTTTTGACTTGCATTTCTCTAATGATTTGTGGTGTTGAGCATCCTTTCATGTGTTTGTTGGCAATCTGTGTATCTTCTTTGGAGAAATGTCTAGGTCTTCTGCCCATTTTTGGATTGTGTTGTTTGTTTTTTTGATATTGAGCTGTGTGAGCTGCTTGTAAATTTTGGAGATTAATCCTTTGTCAGTTGCTTCACTTGCAAATATTTTCTCCCATTTTGAGGGTTGTCTTTTCATCTTGTTTATCTTTTCCTTTGTTGTGCAAAAGCTTTTAAGTTTCATTAGGTCCCACTGTTTATTTTTGTTTTTATTTCCATTTCTCTAGGAGGTGGGTCAAAAAAATCTTGCTGTGATTTATGTCATAGAGTGTTCTGCCTATGTTTTCCTCTAAGAGTTTTATAGTGTCTGGCCTTACATTTAGGTCTTTAATCTATTTTGAGTTTATTTTTGTGTATGGTGTTAGGGAGTGTTCTAATTTCATTCTTTTACATGTAGCTGTCCAGTTTTCCCAGCACCACTTATTGAAGAGGCTGTCTTTTCTCCACTGTATATTCTTGCCTCCTTTATCAGAGATAAGGTGACCATATGTGCGTGGGTTTATCTCTGGGCTTTCTATCATGTCCCATTGATCTATATTTCTGTTTTTGTGCCAGTACCATACTGCCTTGATTACTGTAGCTTTATAGTATAGTCTGAAGTCTGGGAGCCTGATTCCTCCAGCTCCATTTTTCTTTCTTAAGATTGCTTTGGCTATTCGGGGTCTTTTGTGTTTCCGTACAAATTGTGCAATTTTTTGTTCTAGTTCTGTGAAAATTGCCATTGGTAGTTTGATAGGGATTGCATTGAATCTGTAGACTGCTTTGGGTAGTATAGTCATTTTCACCATGTTGATTCTTCCAATCCAAGAACATGGTATATCTCTCCATCTATTTGTATCATCTTTAATTTCTTTCATCAGTGTCTTATAGTTTCTGCATACAGGTCTTTTGTCTCCTTAGGTAGGTTTATTCCTAGGTATTTTATGCTTTTTGTTGCAATGGTAAATGGGAGTGTTTCCTTAATTTCTCTTTCAGATTTTTCATCATTAGTGTATAGGAATGCAGGAGATTTCTGTGCATTAATTTTGTATCATGCTACTTTACCAAATTCATTGATTGGCTCTAGTAGTTTTCTGATAGCATCTTTAGGGTGACAGGTTTACTTCTTTTACAATTTGGATTCCTTTTTTTCTCTGACTGCTGTGCAGAATCTTCCAAAACTGTGTTTAATACTAGTGCTGTGGCTTCCCTGGTGGCGCAGTGGTTGAGAATCTGCCTGCCAATGCAGGGGACACGGGTTTGAGCCCTGGTCTGGGAAGATCCCACATGCCGCGGAGCAAATGGGTCCGTGAGCCACAACTACTGAGCCTGCGCGTCTGGAGCCTGTGCTCCGCAACAAGAGAGGCCGCGACAGTGAGAGGCCTGCGTACCGCGATGAAGAGTGGCCCCCGCTTGCCGCAACTAGAGAAAGCCCGTGCACAGAGAAACGAAGATCCAACACACCCAAAAATAATTAAATTAATTAAAAAAAATAATAATAGTGCTGAGAGCGGACAACCTTGTCTTGTTCCTGATCTTAATGGAAATGGTTTCAGTTTTTCACCATTGAGAACGATGTTGGCTGTGGGTTTGTCATATATTGCCCTTATTATGTTGAGGTAAGTTCCCTCTCTGCCTACTTTCTGGAGGTTTTTTTTATCATAAATGGGTGTTGAATTTTGTCACAAGCTTTATCTGCATCTATTGAGATGATCATATGGTTTTTCTCCTTCAATTTGTTAATATGGTTTATCACATGGATTGATTTAGGTATATCGAAGAATCCTTGCATTCCTGGGATAAACCCCACTTGTTCATGGTGAATGATCCTTTTAATGTGCTGTTGGATTCTGTTTGCTAGTATTTTGTTGAGGATTTTTGAATCTATGCTCATCAGTGATATTGGCCTGTAGTTTTCTTTTTTTGTGACATCTTTGTCTGGTTTTGGTATCAGGGTGATGGTGGCCTCATAGAATGAGTTTGGGAGTGTTCCTCCCTCTGCTGTATATTGGAAGAGTTTGAGAAGGATAGGTGTTAGTTCTTCTCTAAATGTTTGATAGAATTCGCCTGTGAAGCCATCTGGTCCTGGGCTTTTGTTTGTTGGAAGATTTTTAATCACAGTTTCAATTTCAGTTCTTGTGATTGGTCTGTTTGTATTTTCTATTTCTTCCTGGTTCAGTCTTGGAAGGTTGTGCTTTTCTAAGAATTTGTCCATTTCTTCCAAGTTGTCCATTTTATTGGCATATAATTGCTTGTAGTGATCTCTCATGATCCTTTGTAGTTCTGTAGTGTTAGTTGTTACCTCTCCTTTTTCATTTCTAATTCTATTGATTTGAGTCTTCTCCCTTTTTTCTTGATGAGGCTGTCTAATGGTTTATCAATTTTGTTTATCTTCTCAAAGAGCCAGCTTTTAGTTTTATTGATCTTTGCTATCATTTCCTTCATTTCTTTTTCATTTATTTCTGATCTGATCTTTATGATTTCTTTCTTTTTGCTAACTTTGGGTTTTTTTGTTCTTCTTTCTCTAATTGCTTTAGCTGTAAGTTTACATTGTTTATTTGAGATGTTTCTTGTTTCTTGATGTAGGATTTTATTGCTATAAACTTCCCTCTTAGAACTGCTTTTGCTTCCTCCCATAGGTTTTGCATCATCCTGTTTTCATTGTCATTTGTTTCTGGGTATTTTTTGATTTCCTCTTTGATTTCTTCAGTGATCTCTTGGTTATTTAGTAATGTATTGCTTAGCTTCCATGTGTTTGTATTTTGTACAGTTTTTTCCCTGTAATTGATAGCTAGTCTCATAGCGTTGTGGTCAGAAAAGATGCTTGATATGATTTCAGTTTTCTTAAATTTACCAAGGCTTGATTAGTGACCCAAGATATGATCTATCCTGGAGAATGTTCCATGAGCAATTGAGAAGAAGGTGTATTCTGTTGTTTTTGGATTGAATGTCCTATAAATATCACTTAAGTCCATCTTGTTTAATGTGTCATTTAAAGTTTGTGCTTCCTTATTTATTTTCATTTTGGTTGATCTGTCCATTGGTGAGAGTGGGGTGTTAAAGTCCTTTACTATTATTTTGTTACTGTCGATTTCCTCTTTTATGGCTGTGCCATTTGCCTTATATATTGAGGTGCTCCTATGTTGGGTGCATAAATAATTACAATTGTTATGTCTTCTTCTTAGATTGAGCCCTTGATCATCTTGTAGTGTCCTTCTTTGTCTCTTATAATAGTCTTTATTTGAAAGTCTATTTTGTCTGATATGAGAATTGCTCCTCCACCTTTCTTTTGATTTCCGTTTGTGTGGAATATCTTTTTCCGTCCCCTCACTTTCAGTCAGTATGTGTCCCTAGGTCTGAAGTGGGTCTCTTGTAGATAGAATATGTATGGGTCTTGTTTTTGTATCCATTCAGCCAGTCTATGTCATTTGGTTGGAGCATTTATTTCATTTACATTTAAGGTAGTTATTGATATGTATGTTCCTAGTACCATTTACTTAATTGTTTGGGGTTTGTTATTGTAGGTCTTTTCCTTCTCTTGTGTTTCCTGCCTAGAGAAGTTCCTTTAGCATTTGTTGTAAAGCTGGTTTGGTGGTGCTGAATTCTGTTAGTTTTGCTTGTCTGTAAAGATTTTAATTTCTCCGTTGAACCTGAGTGAGATCCTTGCTGGGTAGAGCAATCTTGGTTGTAGGTTTTTCCCTTTCATCACTTTAAATATGTCCTGCCACTCCCTTCTGGCTTGCAGAGTTTCTGCTGAAAGATCAGCTGTTAACCTTATGGGGATTCCCTTGTATGTTATATGTTGTTTTTCCATTGCTGCTTTTAATATTTTTTTTCCTTTGTATTTAATTTTTGATAGTTTGATTAATATGTATCTTGGCGTGTTTCTCCTTGGAATTATCCTGTATGGGACTCTCTATGCTTCCTGGACTTGATAGACTATTTCCTTTCCCATATTAAGGAAGTTTTCAACTATAATCTCTTCAAATATTTTCTCAGTCCCTTTCTTTTTCTCTTCTTCTTCTGGGACCTTTATAATTCGAATGTTGGTGCATTTAATGTTGTCCCAGAGGTCTCTAAAACTGTCCTCAATTCTTTTCATTCTTTTTTTTTTTATTCTACTCTGTGTTAGTTATTTCCAGTATTTTATTTTCCAGGTCAGTTTTCTGTTCTTCTGCCTCAGTTATTCTACTATTGATTCCATTTAGAGAATTTTAAATTTCTTTTATTGTGTTGTTCATCATTGTTTGTTTGCTTTTTAGTTCTTCTAGGTCCTTGTTAAACGTTTCTTGTATTTTCTCCATTCTATTGCCAAGATTTTGGATCATCTTTACTATCATTACTCTCAATTCTTTTTCACATAGACTGCCTATTTCCTTTTCAGTTGTTTGGTTTGGTGAGTTTTTACCTTGCTCCTTCATCTGCTGTGTTTCTCTGTCTTCTCATTTTGCTTAATTTACTGTGTTTGGGGTCTCCTTTTCGCAGGCTGCAGGTTTGTAGTTTCCATTGTTTTTGGTGTCTGTCTCCAGTGGGTGAGATTGGTTCAGTGGGTTTTGTAGGCTTCCTGGTGGAGGGTATTGGTGCCTGTATTCTGTTGGATGAGGCTGGATCTTGTCTTTCTGGTGGGCAGGACCGCATCTGGTGGTGTGTTTTGGGATGTCTGTGACCTTATTATGATTTTAGGCAGACTCTCTGCTAATGGGTGGGATCGTGTTCCTGTCTTGCTAGTTGTTTGTTATAGGGTGTTCAGCGCTGTAGCTTGCTGGTTCTTGAGTGGAGCTGGGTCTTAGCATTGAGATGGAGATCTCTGGGAGAGCTTTCACCATTTGATATTATGTGGAGCCAGGAGGTCTCTGGTGTACCAATGTCCTGAACTAGGCTCTCCCACCTCACAGGCACAGGCCTGACACACAACTGGAGCACAAAAACCCTGTCAGCCACACGGTATAAGTTGAGATCTTGAGATTCAGCGTAGAACCAGACAGATGAGTCCCTCATCTCATGGAGCACACTTCCCCTAAATGCATAGTAGCACTTCCTTCTGTCTTTTTGGTGTATACTTCTTAATTCTTTTAAAATGTAATCCTCTAAATCAGTGTGCAGGAATTTTCCTCTAACTTCAATTTCTTCGGAGGAAAATGTCCAGGTAAGTCATGCAAAAATTAGCTGTAGGGAGCCTGTACAGAGGCCTTGCATCTTACACATTGGATTAGAGTTCCCAGCATAGAACCGCTGTGCCTGATGCCTCGGCTTGGCAGGCCTGCACGGATACTGCCACTTCTGTTGTTTTTAAAAAATGTCTTCGAAGTAATGTCTCAAGCTTTTAAACTAATTAATGGGTGCTGTTTTTCTTCCCTAGAATTTGGTTCCTTGACCACTAATCTCAACTTTTATTTTCAGACCTAGATCTAACCTTTGTCACCTTCCTTAGAATATATTCCTTTTGATCCCTAGTGGACTTTGGAATATAGGCATTTGGAAAACTGTTCTGTTTATTTTTCAACAATGAGAATATGAGTTGTGTTAGGAAATTGGGTCTAATTTCCACAGGGTTGCTGAGAGACTATATTTTGTATTTTATTTCCTAATAGATTTTCCATCTGACAGTGAAAAAAAAGAGAAAATAATAGATGTCTTTTAGGAAGCAAAAAAAAACAGTGTTCTTTATTAGTCATTGGAAGAGTGTCTCTTAGATAATAATGGATGTAGATTATCTGTTAAAATTCAAAAGCACCGAAAGCATACAGAGCAGTGATTTCTAATATTAAAATATGTTGTGAAATATTTTTCTAACTTCAATCAAACAGTTTGCTGCTACTGTAAAAAATTTAATGTTCTTTCCTTTTTGGGATTTAACCATTAGGTGAATTAATAATTAATATTAGAGGCAAACCATTTAATTTTTAAAATGATTCTTAAGTCTTAACATAATCACTTTATTTTGAGGTGATTAAAGACGGTGAAACATGGAGTAAAACCTGAACCTGGAATACAGCCAAAGAAATTACAAATTATTTTTATTTTCATTTTGTTTTCATTTATGTGTGAGGTATGATGGACTAAACATGTCTTTCTCAGATGATTTTCAATTAACAGATATTTACTGAGTCTTTATTATGTACAATACTAAGTACTTTACTAAGTACAGAGTAAACCAAGAAACGTGGAAAATATTAATGAATGAAAGAAACTAGGAATTATCAAATTTATCAAAATCATGAGAATATTTTCATAGGAATTATCAAAATCATGAGAATTATCAAAAGCATGAGAATTATCAAAATCTTGAGAATCTTTTCATAATGTTATTATATACTACTGTCTGCTCTAGGCAGTTTATACATTTTTAAAATGCAAATATTTTAGATACAGATTAGTAAAAAGTTAAATTCACAACATACAATAGATCACAGCTGTTAATGGTCTTTGGGCTATATTCTATAGTTAAAGTAAGAGAGCTGTAGAGGATTGCTACAAAAAGTTCCTCTCTTGTGTCTATTTCTGTAGTCATTTGAAAAGAATATAAGAAAAGAAAGGACTGAAAAAATAGATCAAGCTGTATTTGAACAACAAACAAACAGTGAAATCAATGGCTATTCTGACTGTCAGTGCTATGAAATGAAAGTTTTTTCCAGCTGTACTCAAAATAAGTAGTTTGCTCCTGTTTGAGAATTTGATACACAGATTATTTACCAGAAGCCGATGGTTGTATTGAATAGCCAACTGAAGGTAAAGCCAAAAAACTTTTAAACAGTATTTATAGTTCTAAGTAAGTAAATACCTTTAACTTTTTTGAAATGTGTTCTTTACAGATTCCCTTGCTTATAAATTCTCTCTGAGAGATCTGCTGATGTAGTAGGAATATTTTTAAACAAAGAAGTTCAGGAAATCCAGAGTATTAAGAGTACAATCTTCCCAGCTCATGTTTATTTGCTTGCTTCTTTTGACAAGCTCTCTAAAAGTACTCTTCTTGCAGTACTAAATTTATTATGTTATATTTATTGTCATGACCTACTGTTGAGATGGCTAGGATGATTCTCAGTTTATTCATGAACTGCTTTTCTTTACCAGAGTGAAGAGAAGAAGAGACAAAATTGCATATTTATTGCAATTAATTTAAAAAAATGACCTTAAACCCCTAAGTAGAAGGCCTGCCTTAAATGAGATTGATAGAATCATTTTGGAGATTTTCGTAATTTAATTACAATCAATAGAAAATAACTCAAAGTATCTTATCCAAAACCCAGTGGAATTTATTAAGAGGTTACTGGGTTATTCCAAGGAAAATTTAAATAATTAGTCCTTAGCAAGAGCAAAAACCAGACAGTGTTGTGACTTTTAGCAGCCACACTATACTCAAAAGCTTCTTACGGAAGGGGGCAGACATGTGGACCTGGAAAGAACACTAGAGATCCAAATGTTCTCCTTGCACTTCTGGCCCAGAGTCTATCCTACTAGCATACCAAGAGGCTTTTCACGGCATTTCTCCTTTCAGGCTGTTCTCTCTTTCAGACTCATACCATAAAACTGACACTCTAAAAATTATTATTATGAAGGTAAGGAACAGTAAACTCAAAGGAACATTGCCCGATGTCCAGAGTACAGATAGTCTAAGCTCTACACCCAGGCTTATCCTAGATGGGGTGTATCTTACTCATGAAAGTCTAGCTCTTGGCTCTACACAGCTTTTTCCCTTTAATTACCAGGATGGCCCATATGATGGTCACTAGCATCCCAACATTTTTGAAAAGAACGTCTTTCCTCCTATCATGTCCCAATTGCTTCTGATCTAATCTTTTCACCCTGACCTTATACCCAAGCCATTGTTCTGCCTTCACGTTTTATCCTACCATTCACCATCAACCCTTATCTTTAGCTTTTCCTCTTGGTCTGCTTTCCTGAGTTTGAACATGGCTTTCCTTTTTTGTCACAACATGGAGATGGTTATTTTGCCTTAGGAAATTTAGAATAATCACTCCTCGAACCTAGCAAAATCACTTTAGATGATGTTCCCACTAGTATCACCCTAGACATAGAAGTGGAATCAATAAAGGAATTGACAGGTCTAGAGGGGAATTCTTCAAGAAATATAGTTTTGAAACAATAGATCAAGAGTTACTGTAAGACAAGCATATTATTTGTTTTTAAATATGTAGATATTCTTTGATAAAATATAAATTTTAAGAAATATTTTTGTAGTCAACTGTATAAATGATTTAGATATAGCACGTTAGTGTCTAAACATGTATATAGTTTTGAACATCTCATGATCAGTGACAATATTCACATCCAAGTCATTTGGAATTGGCCTTTAAAATCTTTAAAATATCTCTATTCACTATGCCTTATTCTAGTAATTTGCATAAATAGTACTTGAGATTTAATTGGTCATTGTATAGGATTTCTAGTTCTTATAAATTAACAGTATATTCAAAATTTAAATTATAACTTAGGACTACTGCATGAATATGGACAGCATAGTGTATTTTCTTAAGTTGTTTTTCAGAACTCTGATTAATATTTATAACATGAATATTATTAGAATTTTAATTTATTCCAAGTATAATGTATTTAATTAAGCATACTTTAAAAAGCATGATGTTACCTGGTAACAAAATCTATTCCTTAAAAAGAAGAGCTAATAACTTTTATTATCAGTTCCCAGGAGAGCAGCTTATTTCTCCTAAAAATATTAAATTTGGCTATAAAAAAATAAAGATTATGTTTTGCATCAAGTTGTATCATTAAAAAGTAAAATGAATCTAAAATATAGATTTGGTGGACAGTGTCCTAAGCATGGTTATTTATAACAGTTTCTATTGGATTCACTGATATTTCCAACATTTATGCTCATCAGGTGACAGAAGGCAAGCATCAGGAGCTCATCTCTAGTCATCTGGCTCTTAGATGGTTGGTGGTAGGTAATTAGAATTTCCTCTGCTTCATCTGCTTGGGGCTACAGATGAAGTCTTAGCAACTCATATGGGAGTTCCCATTTATTCATACAGGACTTCACACTAATTGTTCCTCAAGGACTTACAGAAATCTTAATGGGGGGAATCAAATGTACTGAGAAATGAGTCCAATCATTTTGGGCATTGTGCCACTACCCCTGGCACTCCATTTTTCCTGGCCACTGCAATTATTTCCTAGAGTACAACAGTTTCTTAGGGCTCCAGTGGATAGCAATGTATTTCACAGAAGTCACTAGGTTTCTCTCCATTCTCCTGGACACTACTGCCCCAATGCTAATACTTTGAAGTCTCTTAATAGGTTTCCCAAGTTTCCTTGATCGCTACCTGTGATTTACTGAGTCTTCATGATGCTAAAGCTGCCTCATGGTCTATAGGAAAGTGGAAGGTGAATCTCTGTTTACATTACACCATCTGTGTGCTTTTGACACAGTCTTAAGAAACAGAGTGAGGGCTGCATTTCAGCATCCGATCATTCTCTCAGTTGGGAGTTCTTGTGCCCAGTAGCATGGAAAGCAGGTGTGATGCTGAACGTTGTTCCAAGAAAACTACATGCACCAGCTTTGTGAAGACTCCAACCTATCAGCAGAGAACATTAGCATCAGGTAGAGCAGACTGAAATAGTAACAGAGAAGAAAGTAATGTTTTAATATTTTTCTTCCTGCCCTCAGTAGGAGTGAAACTACTGCCTAGAAAAGGAAGAAGAGATGTCTGAGTCAGGCCAACCATGTACCCTCCCCACTGTTAATAAGCAGGACTCAGTTCTACTTCAATGTGGAGTTGGGGGATGGGAGGATACAAACATGGAAACAAGTTTAAAAGCAAACTTTTAAACGAGAGCAGAACTGAGTCTTAAAAGTAAAATGAGACAGTAATAATAGCCAAATGTAACAAGAAAGAGATAGAATTTAGCCAAAATACCAAGTGGAACATAGTACAGCTGAAAGGCAATTACTGGGAAAATTAAAATAATTTTATGCTTATACCCTGATGACTAGAAACTCTTTAGTAAATTGGTTACATATTAAACTACAAGGGCTTGAATAATAATAAAAAGGAAATATAAGCCAAAGTAAATTGCTTAACCTTATTTATAAATTGTTCGGTTATTATATATTATCTCTTCTGTTCTTCTGCCACCATCTTATTTTTCTTTCGAACTCAGCAGTTTTGTAGATATTGTGAGCTATAGCCACACTTTGCTTGTCTACATTGCCAGGTTTCATGTTTTTGGATATGTCCTTTAAGAACTTTGCAGCATACTCAATCTCTGCTTCAGTTTCTGAAATCTGGTCATTTTAATTCTGGATGGCACTGTCTTTTAATTTCAAAAAAAGGAACATAGTTTTCCTTAAATGTGCTGTAAAAGAAGACTATTTACATGTATATTTTGATGATCCTCAACTTCTCTAATGACATATTTTCTTATGCAGTTTCTTTTTATTGCTTGCTTTTGCTTTCAAATGGGAGATGAAAATGACACTATTTAAGAGAACTGAAAAATGGATCTAAAATTTTTTAGTGAATTTTATTTTGTGAAAATAATTTTTTTCTTTGTGTCATTTATATTTCTGGTGAACTGGAAATTTTGGATTTCAGAAATTCAAGGTGAAAACGTGTTGAATCCATTTATTTAAAGCAATATATTAATCAGAAGAAAAAATTATTATTTTAAGGTAACTATTTCTCAGAATCACTGGTTTATTTTGAAATGTGTATATGCATCACTGGATTTTATTTTCCAAAGAAATTCAAACTATGTATAATAAAATATAATATAATAAAATATACAGTATAATATATTAATAAAATATAACATAAATATATTTTAATATATAATATAATAAAATGTAATAAAACTATGCATAATAAAATTCTAATATAAATTGTACTGGAATTAAAAATATATTAATGAAAATTTAATATATTTTTAAGTTTTACATTTCCAGAAAGAAAAGGAAAGTAAACATAGTTCTAATGTACAAACAGTATAAACCAATATTGACTTGAGAATATTAGAATTATTCAAAATACAGTTCTTTTATATTATTTCAGTATTAGACTTCTTACTGGACTTGTGAGATAACCTATTCTTATGGGTGAAATATTTACTTATCAAATACTTGGGTGGATAATTTCTGTGTATGGCTTATATATGCATTTTATTATTTGTCTCAAGTTCATGGTGAAATTGTTGGACACAGTATCAAATTCTGAGATTACAAATTTTTCAGAGCTAATAGCACCCTACTTATTGGCTATTGGTGGAATGTTAAGATCTAATGGTGATGCTCCTATTTGGCTAAACAATGATATAATACTTATTAACTCACCGAACCTGGACTTACATCAAGGAATCCAAAATTCTCAGTTTAGTGTTTTATTTCCCCTACCCCCATACTGTTTGATTTTTAGGTAAACTTTTTTCTTTTCAACAAAAGACTGTGATGTGACTGAATTTAAAGAGTGTATGAGTTATGTCCCATGTAAAAGATGTTGAAATTCTTGGAAAGCAAGAAAATAGTATGAGGTGATAGAAGATTGTCACTCTATTTCTTATCTCTTCAGTTCCCTTACTAATATACTTTTGAAGCCAGCATTTAAAAAAATATTCTCAGCAGCCAACACCAACTTCTTTAAGAGAGGATAGAAAGAGGAAGGATTAGAAAAAAATAGCATTCCAGGGTATCATAAGACTGTTGAGCTACTGAAAGGGATTTAAATCTTTAAAGAATCTAGGGTATAGTCTTTCCTTGTTATTGTGGAGAGAATACACAAAAATGTAGTTAAAATGTAAAATAGTCTAGGAGTAATACAGTCAATGAAGTCTTTGGCATTTTTAATAGTATTATCAAAAATATGGAAATAGTATAATTTTAAAGAAGAATAAAGTTCATTTTCTAAGAGGAGAGTATGTGTGACTTCAATATTCAAGAACTGCAATTTTTTGAAATTCATCAATTTCAGGATAAAATACAAATTCCTTAACTTAGTAAACAGGAGACTTTGTACTTGGCCACTATCCAACTTCTTTTTTGGACACTTATGTATTGCAATATGATTGCCAGTGTAGTGTTAACACTTCTATCACATCACATGATTATCATTTCTTTTTTGTTTGGAATAATTAAGATTTAGTCTCAGTAAATTTGATTGTAATGAAGTATTGTTGTCTATGGATTCACTGTACTGTGCATTAAATATCTAGGATTTATTTACTACAGGTTGTAAATTTGTACCATTAATTTGTACCCTTAATCAACATCTCTCTATCCCTCCACACCCCAGCTCCTGGTAACCATCATTTTACTGTTTTTGAGTTTGGCTTTTTTAGATTCCACATATAAGTGCTATTACACAGTGTTTGTCTTTTTCTGTCTTATTTCATTTAGCATAATGTCCTCAAGTTTCATCCGTGTTGTCACAAATGGTAGTATTTCTTTCATTCTCATGGCTAAACAATATTCGTGTGTGTGTGTGTGTGTGTGTGTGTGTGTGTGTGTGTGTGTGTATGACATCTTCTTTATCCACTCATGTTGACAGACTGTTTCCATATCTTGACTATTATAAATAATACTATCAATAAACATAAGAATGCATATATCTCTTCAATATTCTGTTTTCCTTTCCTTTGTGTATATACTAAGTAGTGGAATCGCTGGATCATATAGTAGTTCTATTTTTAATTTTTTGGGGAACTTTCATACTGTTTTCCATAGTGGTTGCACAAATTTACGTTCCTACCAACAGTGCATGAGGGTTCCCTTTTCTCCACATCCTCACCAACACTCATTTCTTGTTTTTGTTTTGTTTTGTTTTGTTTTGTTTGATAATAGCCATTCAAACTGGTGTGAGGTGATATCTCATTGTGGTTTTGATTTGCATTTCCCTGTTGATTAGTGATATTGAGCATCTTTTTAGGTAACTTGTCCCACCTCTTTAGCTTTGCTTCTTCCTCCTCCCGAATCTCCCTTGTGCTTTTTAAATTCCTGGGTAGTTGCAGTTGCCTAAACTTTCTTCTATACATTTTGAAAATGTTAGTTTCTCTGTCATCTCCCAGCTCATTTTTTAAATATTCAGCTCGAGAGAGTGCCACTCTGTGCAATTGTAGCATTCTATGTAATCCTTCATCTGATAATTTTCAAGTGATTTTTAAGCTGGCTTCTCCAGTGCTAAGTGAGGAAACACACCTTTTATCTCCTTACCCATAACACATCTGGTGCATACTTTTTACTCACAAAATATTTCTTCCATAAATAAATAGATGAGTGATATTAGAGTTATGAAATTCAGATGAACAGAAACCAAGCATATGTGCCCAATTAGAAGGAATTATTTCCCTTCTCCAGCAGATAAGGCCTTGTCTACCTTCTATGAGCATATTTTATTCTTTTTCTCTGAAATTTTCTCCTAGAAAAAAAATCAGTACTATGAAAGTGTTCTTGAATCGACACATTATTCAGAAAATAATGACATTTAGAGTTTTACAGATTGAAATGTCTTTTGTCACACCCAGTGTTATCAGCTAGGTTCACCTCTGATATCAGTGAGTTTATTATAGTTCATTTCTTTATGGATGGGTCAACTTACGATATTAAAGACATAAGAAGTACAGATATTTTAGCTAAACACAGATGGAACGGGATCAGAGGGCCTCACATCAGTTAATATAATCTGTATTCCTACAAATGAGTTTCAACTGGCCTCCGTAAAATTGGAATTTGCTTACAATAAAACCAGGAAGGAGACTGAAACTCCAGACAAATGTTTACAATGGACTAACTCCTAACTATTAATAATCAGAGTTCTCAGACCTTTAAAATGTAGTTTTTATTAAAATTATTAGACACACACAATACCCCTATATTGGACTATACCCCTATATACCCCTATATTGGACTTTTTCTTTCTAGTCAATCATTGTATTTACAAAAGAAGGCTAGAATGTTTTTGTTTTTTCATATTAAGCTTTAGCTAAAAAATACTGTTCTCTATTTGCATTGGAAAAAACTTCTCCCCTTACAGGGATGTATTTTTTTCATTTGTATTTTACTCACGAAAGAGGAATTTTAGGCTCTTGTCCTATTCTGATTTGAATTTTCTTCACACTATTTTCAATACTCTCAACTATGCATTTCAATTTGCCTTCCATAAAGTCTTTCAGTGTCATGTGAGTAGAAGAGATGCTTACATTTTAGATAGAAGAAAAGAACTCAAAGCAACTTCAACAGCTAGGATATTCACAAAAATATAAAATATAAAGATCATTTTAATTTTTGTCCATTTATCCTAACTATATTTGGTTTTTAATTGATGGATTTTGCCTATTTAGGAAGATTATACTACTCTATATTAAGCTTGATTTCTATTCCTTATTTTGACCCAAGGAGCTTAAAAGCAAGGCCTAGAACTTTTTTGTTTGCTCTGATGTTGTCATCCCCATCTTAAAGACTTTTATTTAGAAATATCTGAGAGCAGTTCCCATAAGTCACTGCAAAGACTCAAATATCAAGCCATTTATTATTTTTTATTTCTGAGAGAAATCTTTTTTTCAAATGTAAGCTTAATTTAATTCTAAACTTGAACCAAATTCCACAGCTAATGAACCACACATAATGAGCTCATTTTAGAGCCATGTTTGAGTGTAGACCTGTCAAGCTAGAATCCCACACTCAATTTCAGTCTTATTTTCTCTCAGCTCCCCTACACACACAATTAGTCACCAATTCCCATTCATTTTATAGAACTATCTACAAAATCTGTCCACTGCTTTCTGTTTATTTTGCTATGGCCTTCATTCAGGCCTTTATAATTTCCATCTTGAATTATTAATGTCTTTCCAACCAGTCTCCCTGATACCAGTCCTTTGTTATCCTAGATCAGACATACACTGATCCCAGAGCCATATTCTTTTTTTTTTTTTTAACATCTTTATTGGAGTATAATTGCTTTACAATGGTGTGTTAGTTTCTGCTTCATAACAAAGTGAATCAGTTATACATATACATATATCCCCATATCTCCTCCCTCTTGCGTCTCCCTCCCATCCTCCCCATCCCACACCTCTAGGTGGTCACAAAGCACCGAGCTGATCTCCCTGTGTTATGCGGCTGCTTCCCACTAGCTATCTATTTTACCTTTGGTAGTGTATATATGTCCATGCCACTCTCTCACTTTGCCCTTCCCCCTCCCAATGTCCTCAGTCCATTCTCTACGTCTGCGTCTTTATTCCTGTCCTGACCCTAGGTTCTTCAGAACGATTTTTTTGTTTTGTTTTGTTTTAGATTCCATATATATGTATTAGCATATGGTATTTGTTTTTCTCTTTCTGAATTACTTCACTCTGTATGACAGACTCTAGGTCCATCCACCTCGCTACAAATAACTCAATTTCATTTCTTTTTATGGTTGAGTAATATTCCATTATATATATGTGCCACTTCTTCTTTATCCATTCATCTGTTGATGGACACTTAGGTTCCATGTCCTGGCTATTGTAAATAGAGCTGCAGTGAACATTTTGGTACATGACTCTTTTTGAATTATGGTTTTCTCAGGGTATATGCCCAGTAGTGGGATTGCTGGGTCATATGGTAGTTCTATTTTTAGTTTTTTAAGGAACCTCTGTACTGTTCTCCATAGTGGCTGTATCAATTTACATTCCCACCAACAGTGCAAGAGAGTTCCCTTTTCTCCACACCCTCTCGAGTATTTATTGTATGTAGATCTTTTGATGATGGCCATTCTGACTGGTGTGAGGTGATACCTCACTGTAGTTTTGATTTGCATTTCTATAATGATTAATGATGTTGAGCATTCTTTCATGTGTTTGTTGGCAATCTGTATATCTTCTTTGGAGAAATGTTTATTTAGGTCTTCTGCCCAGTTTTGGATTGGATTGTTTGTTTTTTTGATATTGAGCTGCATGAGCTGCTTGTAAATTTTGGAGATTAATCCTTTGTCAGTTGCTTCATTTGCAAATATTTTCTCCCATTCTGAGGGTTGTCTTTTCGTCTTGTTTATGTTTTCCTTTGCTGTACAAAAGCTTTTAAGTTTCATTAAGTCCCATTTGTTTATTTTTGTTTTTATTTCCATTTCTCTTGGAGGTGGGTCAAAAAGGATCTTGCTGTGATTTATGTCATACAGTGTTCTGCCTATGTTTTCCTCTAAGGGTTTTATAGTATCTGGTCTTACATTTATGTCTTTAATCCATTTTGAGTTTATTTTTATGTATGGTGTTAAGGAGTGTTCTAATTTCATTCTTTTACATGTAGCTGTCCAGTTTTCCAGCACAACTTATTGAAGAGGCAGTCTTTTCTCCATTGTATATTCTTGCCTCCTTTATCAATAATAAAGTGACCCATATGTGCGTAGGTTTATCTCTGGGCTTTCTATCCTGTTCCATTGGTCTGTATTTCTGTTTTTGTGCCAGTACCATACTGTCTTGATTACTGTAGCTTTGTACTATAGTCTGAAGTCAGGGAGCCTGATTCCTCTAGCTCCATTTTTCTTTCTCAAGATTGCATTGGTTATTTGGGGTCTTTTGTGTTTCCATACAAATTATGTACTCTTTTGTTCTAGTTCTGTGAAAATGCCATTGATAGTTTGATAGGGATTGCATTGAATCTGTAGATTGCTTTGGGTACTATAGTCATTTTCACAATGTTGATTCTTCAAATCCAAGAACATGGTATATCTCTCCATCTGTTTCTATCATCTTTAATTTCTTTCATCAGTGTCTTATAGTTTTCTGCATACAGGTCTTCTGTCTCCTTAGGTAGGTTTTATCCTAGGTATTTTATTCTTTTTGTTGCAATGGTAAATGGGAGGGTTTTCTCAATTTCTCTTTCAGATATTTCATCATTATTGTATAGGAATACAAGAGATTTCTGTGCATTAATTTTGTATCCTGCTACTTTACCAAATTAATTGATTAGCTCTAGTAGTTTTCTGGTAGTGTGTTTAGGATTGTCTGTGTATAGTATCATGTCATCTGCAAACAGTGACAGCTTTACTTCTTCTTTTCCAATTTGGATTCCTTTTATTTCTTTTTCTTCTCTGATTGCTGTGGCTAAAACTTCCAAAATTATGTTGAATAATAGTGGTGAGAGTGGGCAACCTTGTCTCGTTGCTGATCTTAGTGGAAATGATTTCAGTTTTTTACCACTGAGAACGCTGTTGGCTGTGGGTTTGTCATATATGGTATTTATTATTTTGATATAAGTTCACTCTATGCCTAGATTCTGGAGGGTTTTTATCATAAATGGGTGTTGAATTTTATTGAAAGATTTTTCTGCATCTGTTGAGATGATCATATGGTTTTTCTCCTTCAATTTTTTAATATGGTGTATCACATTGATTGCTTTGCATATATTGAACAATCCTTGCATTCCTTGGGTAAACCCCACTTGATCATTGTGAATGATCCTTTTAATGTGCTGTTGGATTCTGTTTGCTAGTATTTTGTTGAGGATTTTTGCATCTATGTTCATCAGTGATATTGGCCTGTAGTTTTTTTGTGACATCTTTGTCTGGTTTTGGTATCATGGTGATGGTGGCCTCATAGAATGAGTTTGGGAGTGTTCCTCCCTCTGGTATATTTTGAAAGAATTTGAGAAGGATAGGTGTTAGCTCTTCCCTAAATGTTTGATAGAATTCACCTGTGAAGCCATCTGGTCTTGGGCTTTTTTTTGTTGGAAGATTTTAAATCACAGTTTCAATTTCAGTGCTTGTGATTGGTCTGTTTATATTTTCTATTTCTTCCTGGTTCAGTCTTGGAAGGTTGCACTTTTCTAAGAATTTGTCCATTTCTTCCAGGTTGTCCATTTTTTTGGCATATAGTTGCTTGTAGTAATCTCTCATGATCCTTTGTATTTCTTCAGTGTCAGTTGTTACTTCTCCTTTTCATTTCTAATTCTATTGATTTGAGTCTTCTCCATTTTTTTCTTGATAAGTCTGGCTAATCGTTTATCAATTTTGTTTATCTTCTCAAAGAACCAGCTTTCAGTTTTATTGATCTTTGCTAATGTTTCCTTCATTTCTTTTACATTTAATTCTGATCTCATCTTTATGATTTCTTTCTGCTAACTGTGGTTTTTTTGTTCTTCTTTCTCTAATTGCTTTAGGTGTAAGGTTAGGTTGTTTATTTGAGGTGTTTCTTGTTTCTTGATGTAGGATTGTATTGCTATAAACTTCCCTTTTAGAACTGCTTTTGCTGCATCCCATAGGTTTTGGGTAATCGTGTTTTCATCGTCTAGGTATTTTTTGATTTCCTCTTTGATTTCTTCAGTGATCTCTTGGTTATTAAGTAGTGTCTTGTTTAACCTCCATGTGTTTGTGTTTTTTACAGATTTTTTCCTGTAATTGATAGCTAGTATCATAACGCTGTGGTCAGAAAAGATACTTGATACAATTTCAGTTTTCTTAGATTTACCAAGGCTTGATTTGTGACCCATGATATGATCTATCCTGGAGAATGTTCAATGAGCAATTGGGAAGAAAGTGTATTCTGTTGTTTTTGGATGGAATGTCCTATAAATATCAATTAAGTCCATCTTTTTTAATGTATCATTTAAAGCTTGTGTTTCCTTATTTATTTTCATTTTGGATGATCCCTCCATTGGTGAAAGTGGGGTGTTAAAGTCCCCTACTATGATTATGTTACTGTTGATTTCCCCTTTTATGGCTGTTAGCATTTGCCTTGTGTATTGAAGTGCTCCTATGTTCAGTCCATAAATATTTACAATTGTTACATCTTCTTCTTGGCTTGATCACTTGATCATTATGTAGTATCCTTTGTCTCTTGTAATAGTCTTTAATTTAAAGTCCATTTTGTCTGGTATGAGAATTGTTACTCCAACTTTCTTTTGATTTCCTTTTGCATGGAATATCTTTTTCCATCCCCTTGCTTTCAGTCTGTATCTGTCCCTAGGTCTGAAGTGGGTCTCTTTTAGACAGCACATGTACAGATCTTGTTTTTGTATCCATTCAGCCAGTCTATGTCTTTTGGTGGGAGCATTTAATCCATTTACATTTAAGGTAATTATCAATATGTTTGTTCCTATTACCATTTTCTTAATTGTTTTGGGTTTGTTATTTAGGTCTTTTCCTTCTCTTGTGTTTCCTGCTTGGAGAAGTTCCTTTAGCATTTGTTGTAAAGCTGGTTTGGTGGTGCCAAATTCTCTTAGCTTTTACTTGTCTGTAAAGGTTTTAATTTCTCCATCGAATCTGAATGAGATCCTTGCAGGGTAGAGTAATCTTGTTTGTAGATTTTTCCGTTTCATCACTTTAAATATGTCCTGCCACTCCCTTCTGGCTTGCAGAATTTCTGCCGAAAGATCAGCTGTTAGCCTTATGGGGATTCCGTGTATGTTATTTGTTGTTTTTCCTTTGCTGCTTTCAATATTTTTTCTTTGTATTTAACTTTTGATAGTTTGATTAAAATGTGTCTTGGCATGTTTCTCCTTGGATTTATCCTGTATGGGACTCTCTGCTCTTCCTGGACTTGATTAACTATTTCCTTTCCCATATTAGGGAAGTTTTCAACTATAATCTCTTCAAATATTTTCTCAGTCCCTTTCTTTTTCTCTTCTTCTTCTGGTACCCCTGTAATTCGAATGTTGGTGCGTTTAATGTTGTCCCAGAGGTCTCTGAGACTGTCCTCAATTCTTTTCATTCTTTTTCCTTTATTCTGCTCTGCAGTAGTTATTTCCACTATTTTATCTTCCAGGTCACTTATCCATTCTTCTGCCTTAGTCTGCTATTGATTCCTTGTAGAGAATTTTAAATTTCAATTTGTGTTGTTCATCATTGTTTGTTTGCTCTTTAGTTCTTCTAGGTCTTTGTAAATGTTTCTTGTATTTTCTCCATTCTATTTCCAAGATTTTGGATCATCTTTACTATCATTATTCTGAATTCTTTTTCAGGTAGACTGCCTATTTCCTCTTCATTTGTTTGATCTGGTGGGTTTTTACCTTGCTCCTTCATCTGTTGTGTGCTTCTCTGTCTTCTCATTTTGCTTAATTTACTGTGTTTGGGGTCTCCTTTTTGCAGGCTGCAGTTTCGTAGTTACCATTATTTTTGTTGTCTGCCCCCAGTGGGTGAGGTTGTTTCAGTGGGTTGTGTAGGCTTCCTGGTGGCGGGGACTGGTGCCTGTGGTCTGTTGGATGAGGCTGGATCTTGTCTTTCTGGTGGGCAGGACTGCGTCTGGTGGTGTGTTTTGTGGTGTCTGTGACCTTATTATGATTTTAGGCAGACTCTCTGCTAATGGGTGGGGTCGTGTTCCTGTCTTGCTAGTTGTTTGTTATAGGGTGTTCAGCACTGTAGCTTGCTGGTTGTTGAGTGGAGCTGGGTCTTAACATTGAGATGGAGATCTCTGGGAGAGGTTTTGCCATTTGATATTATGTGGAGCTGGGTGGTCTCTGGTGGACCAATGTCCTGAAGTCATCTCTCCCACAGAGGCACAGACCTGACACCCGGCTGGAGCACCAAGACCCTGTCAGCCACAGGCCTCAGAAGAAAAGGGAGAAAGAGAGAAAGAAATAAAGAGAGAGAGAGAGAGAGAGAGAGGGGGAGAGAGAGGGAGGGAGGGAGGGAGGGAGGAAGGAAGGAAGGAAGGAAGGAAGAAAAGAAAATAAAGTTATTAAAATAAGAAATAAATATTAAAAATAAAAACTTAGAAAGTAATAAAGAAAAAAAAGGAAAAGAAAAAAGAAAGAAGAGAGCAACCAAACCACAAAACAAATCCACCAATGATAACAAGCACTAAAACGTATACTAAAAAAAGAAAAAAAAAAAAAAAAAACGGACAGACTGAACCCTAGGACAAATGGTAAAAGCAAAGCTATACATATAAAATCACTCACAGAAGCATGCACATACACAGTCACAGAAAGAGAAAAAGGAAAAAAAAAAAAAAATCCTTGCTCCCAAAGTCCACCTCCTCAATTTGGGATGATTTGTTGTCTATTCAGGTATTCCACAGATGCAGGGTACATCAAGTTGATTGTGGAGATTTAATTCGGTGCTTCTGAGGCTGCTGGGAGAAATTTCCCTTTCTCCTCTTTGTTCGTACAGCTCCCGGGGTTCAGCTTTGGATTTGGACCCGCCTCTGCATGTAGGTCGCCTGAGGGCTTCTGTTCTTCGCTCAGACAGGACAGGGTTAAAGGAGCAGATGCTTCGGGGGCTCTGGCTCACTCAGGCCTGGGGGAGGGAGGGGTACAGAGGAGGCGGGGTGAGCCTGCGGTGGCAGAGGCCGGCGTGACGTTGCACCAGCCTGAGGCGCGCCATGCGTTCTCCCGGGGAAGTTGTCCCTGGATCACGGGAGCCTGGCCGTGGCGGGCTGCACCGGCTCCCGGGAGGGGAGGTGTGGATAGGGACCTGTGCTCGCACACAGGCTTCTTGGTGGCGGCAGCAGCAGCCTTAGCGTCTCATGCCCGTCTCTGGGGTCCGCGCTGATAGCCGCAGCTCGTGCCCGTCTCTGGAGCTCCTTTAAGCGGCGCTCTTAATCCCCTCTCCTCGCGCCCCAGGAAACAAAGAGGCAAGAAAAAGTCTCTTGCCTCTTCGGCAGCTCCAGACTTTTTCCCGGACTCCCTCCCGGCTAGCCGTGGCACACTAGCCCCCTTCAGGCTGTGTTCACACAGCCAACCCCAGTCCTCTCCCTGGGATCCGACCTCTGAAGCCCGAGCCTCAGCTCCCAGCCCCCGCCCGCCCCGGCGGGGGAGCAGACAAGCCTCTCGGGCTGGTGAGTGCTGGTTGGCACCGAGCCTCTGTGCGGGAATCTCTCCGCTTTGCCCTCCGCACCCCTGTGGCTGCGCTCTCCTCCGTGGCTCCGAAGCTTTCCCCCTCCGCCCCCCACAGTCTCCGCCTGCAAAGGGGCTTCCTAGTGTGTGGAAATCTTTCCTCCTTCTCGGCTCCCTCCCACTGGTGCAGGTACCGTCCCTATTCTTTTGTCTCTGTTTTTTCTTTTTTCTTTTGCCCTACCCAGGTACGTGGGGGATTTTCTTGCCTTTTGGGAGGCCTGAGGTCTTCTGCCAGCGTTCAGTAGGTGTTCTGTAGGAGTTGTTCCACATGTAGATGTATTTCTGATGTGTTTGTGGGGAGGAAGGTGATCTCCATGTCTTACTCTTCTGCCATCTTGAAGGTCTCCTCAGAGCCATATTCTTAAATGGATAAAGCTGAACTTTCTACACACTGACATAAAATCCTCTGCAGGCTCTTCATTGTCTCATGCGTTGATTCTAAACATGGGCTCTGGTGTTAATTATACTTGGATTTGAATATGTTTGTTTATCATTCTATGCTTAATGTTTCTTATCTCCCACCACAACCTCCCATGATCTGGAAAACGATTATTCTTCCTTCAAGACCCAATTCAGATGTCACCATTGAGGGGGAAGGGAAATACTTCGTACACATGTTGACTCCTTCCATGTGGAAGGATCTCTACAAGCAGCAAGACTTTTATGTGCTCTCCTAACTATTTTTCTCAGGAGAGGTGGACAGACTCTCAGATTGGTGAGTTTTGGAGAAAGAACTGGGCATACATGGTTCTGTTCCCTCTTCTCACGTTTTTCCTCAGCTCTGGACATGTTTTCTCTTCTTTCTGCCATGTGGTGAAAGGACTTACTTTCATCTTCCTAATTCTGAGGCTCAGTATTACTAAGCCCCTTGTTACTGCATGTATAAGGTGCCTGGCATAGATTAGATGCTCAGCAAATGATTGTTAAACAGGTATTGAATGAATAGTAAGTGAAATTGGTTCTCCAACCTGTAGAACTCTGACAAAGAAAAGCAGTATTTTGGTGTACTGTTTTTGAGTTCAACAGTCAACTACTTGAAGAGGCCTTCTCCAACATCTTCAGAAGACATGAATTCCCCTTCAGTGGACCTTGATCATCTGTACAATAAAAATCACCTTGGGGTGCTTGCAAAATTCCTTACAAGTTGTTGGTTCACCCTCAAGATTATGCTTCAGTAGGTTTTAAGTCTAGGCCAAGAGCTGATCATTTTAACAAGCACCATGGCTATACTCTTCAGATTCTTAAAGAACTTTGTTTATATTTCATCCCTGGGTTTTATCTATCCAAATACCCATTTCCCCCAGTAAGTTATGAGCTCATTGTGGGTATTTGTCTCAGCATTTCAAACATATAACATAGAACCTGGAACCTGGTAGCTAGACAATACGTGTTTGTTGAATATATGTTTGTTGGTAAAGACACACATGAGGCTTGTGCTTCCTCTTTTATTTATAAAGCCAGAATTTTGGGATATTAAAAAAGAACACAATGAAGACATCATCATTCCATCAAGTGAGCTCACCATTAGCTTATGAACAGTCCAAAGTACATGTTTTTCAAACTCTGTAGCTTTTAGCATTTAAAAAAAAAATACAAAACATCTTTTTTCCATGCATAATTCATAATCTATGTAATCTTTCTTTAAAAAAGCATGGTAAATGGTTAACTCATAAAAATCCATACTATATACAATTCATTTTCTTTATTTTATCTTGAGGCTTGGCCATATCATAAACACATCAAATGTTCTCAGCTCTCTTTGTGTTCACTTGCCTATATTTTTCATCTAACCACAACAGCATGTTTGCTAAGCAACAGAAAGAGAAAAATCTTTCAAAACATAAATCCATGAATTCCCCTCAAGAGAGGAAAAGGCAATATTTGCCGCATTACTTAGGGAGTGAAAGGAAAGAGAAAAAAAATCAGATCAACTTCTTTGCAGCTGTGCTTCAGTATTCAAGGCCACACCTGGACTGGGTAAAACTTCTCTGATTATAAACCTTTGGCTAAAAGGAAAAATTGCTGCCTGAAAAAGCAGACTATGTCTTTGGGGATTCCTTTTGGCTATTTCAGTATTTAACAGATGCACTAGCTTAAACTTCATATTCTGAAAATAGCGTGGAGCATGTAATTCTTCCTGAAAATTCCCACAGTGAATTTGGGTATTTAAAATGTATTTAGAAGTTGGCAAATTATCAATTAGAAGCATCTCCCTAAATCTCTTTGTTTTATTCTGAAGTATAATTATTTGTGTAGGTATGTTATGAGTATGGTGTTTGTATATTCTAGTTACAAAACTGATATAATTTTGCACATGTTTTACAGTTACAGGTTGGGATATACACATATTATTTTCTAGTCTGAATTATCAAATGACAAATATTTATTGTAATAATCTGCCTCATTTATATATAAGGTACGTCCTGAAGAGAAACACTCTCTCTCTGTCACACACACACACACACACATTCTTGGTTTTCTTAAAATAAGTCCTCATGTCAATGGTGAGATAATGATGTCTTCTGTATATTATCATTTAAATACAACTGGTAAATATTTTGTGGCACTGTATTTATAGACAACATCGCTAAGATAAAGTTAAGCAGTAAATGAACTACCTTCTTTCCATAAAACATGCATTGTCTTCACATGAAGTTTAAATATGATTTTGATCGAAATGTTCCAGTAACACAGGAGTAACAAAACATGTCTAATAGTAAATGCTATTTTAAGGGCTTTGAGTTCAGTTATGGGAACTGTTTTTATATCCAGTGGCAATATTAGGACCTTTCATTAAAGCCACAGTGATTCCCATGAGAATTATTTTATAAAAACAAGCTTTACATTTTAAAAAGCCACCCAGGAAACACCAAAGTACTCATACTTATATTACCAATATTGTCGAACGTATTGTCAATTAGTTTGTCCTGGAACTTAAGGTAAAAAAGAATAGCTATTGAATTGGCTGAAAAACTGAATTATTTTGAGTTTAATAGTAAAGGCTGAATAAAAACTTCTTAAAGATATTGGGAATGTGTCAATATAATCATTATTAACTTTAATCAGAATGAGGAATATTTAAAAGTTTGAGAGATAGACTTTGTAGATCATTAAAACTTTCCTTTTAGTTCTTCAAGTAGATTTATTTTGGTGATTATAACAGAATATAAAAATAAATAGCCATGTAAATGGATTTTGCAAGTAATGTCACAGATTTGATAAATAATTGTAGACACATGGACCATTTATTGAGGAATAAAGAACATGTAATAGATATTCTTGACTGTTAGCCCAGTTGGGCAATACCCGTGATATAACTGTGTCAATTGTTGTTAGCCTTTCAAGTTCAAAGTAGGGTTTAATTAAAATAGGTTGCTAGGTATCAAGACGTATATTTATTGGTTTAGAGCACTTTCCAAAGCTCTGTAGTATTAAGTGCCATTTTCTGCAATCTATACAATTATATTGAATCTTTTTATTTATCTTATACTCCTTTAATTTGAAAGCATAAACTATTGACAGTGAAAACAACTTTAATAAGGAAACCAGAGGACTTGAGTTTATGTGCTGATTTTACCACTAACTAGATATTGACTCTTTAGAAATAAAGGTGAGAAGGACCCACGTAAAGACCCAGGTAAGAGCTTTCCTTCCAGAGGCAACAGAAAGTGTCAAAAGTCATGTGAATGAACTTGACTAAGAAATAATAAGTCCAGTATTGCTAGAACATGTTGAACAAAAGGAAGGGAGGTATCAGTAGAAAGAAGTAATTAGCATCAGAAAATATGTTAGGTATTATGAGGAGTTGGGTTTCAAAAAAAGTCATTGTAAAGTCTAAATAAGATGTCTGATGTGATTTGTCTAGCAAAAAGAATAATATGATGACTTTGTGGAGAGGAACATTTTGTGCTATGTGTTGTGGCCAAACTGTATGTATATGTTTCTGTATGTGTATGGATATGAATGTGAATATGTATATGTATATCAATAGATGAGAAATCGAATGATTGAATCAAATTTGATTTGATGAATTAAATCAAAATGGTTCTGCAAAACTTTCTCTCTACTAATTGAAAAATGCATCTATAAAAATGTAATTAAATAACAAGGACATTCAATGGCAACCTAGTTGTTGTATGTGTAGGAAGATGATATGATTAATAACTATATGTTGAATATCATTGGAACCAAGAACTAGCAACAGTAGGAGGCCATGCTGCCCCTGGGTTTGAAGAAGGAAGAGGAGGGAGCGATGGTAGTAGAGCTGGGTGAGAGCTGGTCCCTAGAAGAGGGGCTCATGGAAAGGAGCTGTAGAAATGGAGAAACATTTCTCTGCCTGACCATAATTACAAAACCCAGAGGAAGCGAAACAGAAAGCAATACTTCGACCTCTGTTTCTTCCCACCCGTCTCATATACTGCTGGTGCCTCCCATTGGCTGAACCCATTTCAGGGTCTGAAGGTGAGGGAAGCTGGCTGCTACAGTCTGTAGAGGTCAGCCTCCCAGGGCACAGAGTGGCACAGACGAGTGGAAATGAATTTGGATGAACAAAAGGATGTAAAACATGCACATTTGTTTACACAGTTAATTCTTACAACAACATTGTATAGTAGGTACTATTATTATCTCTATTTTACAAATGAGAAATAACCCTATTTTACAAACCACAGAGGCATTAACTAATTTGCTGGAATAAGTGTTCAAACGAAGATTTAGTCCCAGGTGGTCAGTCTCCAGGGCAACTATTGAGAACAACGTTTCCCATTTCTCTAAGACTGAGGTCAAAGAAGGCTCAGTTCTAGGCATGAGACTCACCATGCCTCTTGGGGGTGAGAGAGGCTTTCTTTGGCAGCATTTGCCATCTAGAGGTCTGAGGGGAAAGCAGCCTTTTGGGGTATTTTGATGTTTGGGAATAGAAGTTATTCCTTAGTCCCCAGTTGAAAGATCTTCCCCCCAAACCACTTTAAAAAAAAAAAAATCTTTATTGGAGTATAATTGCTTTACATTGTTATGTTAGTTTCTGCTGTATAACAAAGTGATACTTATAGCTGATTCACTTTGTCATACCCAAATCATTTTAAACCATTTAAGAAGAGATTGACATCTCTTCCAGTTGAACAAATAGCCCCTGAGATTGCTGACCAATCTCATCCCGTCAGAGCCTTGAGGATATGGCAGTGCATCTTGATAGAGTGAGTCAAGGCCTGTTCCCTCCCTTAAATTTCTGATTCCTTAGACGTATAGAAGATACGTGCCTATTCACAGAAAACTACACATTGAACATTAGAAACAAAGAAGCTTAGACATAAGAAGAATTTGTATGGTGTCAAAAACTGGGCATCAGTTGCAAGTTGTGGTTTCATCTTGCCAGGGACCACTAATACTTAAGGAAGCTACTTGTGGTTGAGTTACTCATCAGTGAGGTGTGTTGAGGCCAACCTGTGCATCTTGGTTCTATAAGCAGGAAGTAGATCAGCAGTGATGAACAGAAGAATGGAGATTACAATTTCACCAGTAGAAAAAAACGTATAATGCCTTTTCTGCCTTTTAAATGACCATGAGATTGAAGTCTTTAAATGAAGAGGACTAAGTCCAAATAACTAGAATAAACCTGTTTTAAAAACAAAAGGTATAAAATTGAGCTAGTGGGTCTCTAAAGTCTTCTATTTAGTGGAAAAGGTGGATTGTTGGAACACTGCTGCTAAACATTGAAAAATAAGACAACTTCATGTTTATATCTAAATGAGTTATATATACTTTGATTTTAGACTGTACATAGTTCTAAGTCACGTAAAATCCTTTTGAGAACAAACTGATGCATGAATAAGTAAATAAAGTCTACTTTATTGTCTGTAGATTTTCTTTTCTCTTATGCTTTAAATAAAATTATTTTTATTGAAATATAGTTAATGTACAATATTTGTTTCAGGTGTAATACATAGTGATTTGATATTTTCATGTATTATGAAATGATCACCACAATAAGTCTATAACTCTAGTAACTATCTGCCTCCATGTAAAGTTATTATAATATTATTGACCATATTCCTTATTGACCGTATTCCTTATGCCGTATATTATATCCCTGTGGTTTATTTATTTTGTAACTGGAGGTTTATACCTCCTAATCTCCTTCACCCATTTAGCCCCCCACCCCAAACCCTTCCCCTCTGGCAACCCCTCCTTTTTTCTCTGTATCTGAGTCTATTTACATTTCTCTGTATCTGAGTCTGTTTTCATTTTTGTTTGTTTTATTTTTTAGATTCCACATATAAGTGACATCAAACAGTATTTGTATTTCTGTCTATTTCACTTAGCATAATACCTTCTAGATATATCCATGTTGTCATAAATGGAAAGATTTCATTTTTAATGAGGAATATTCCATTTGTGAGTGTATGTGTGGGTGTGGGTTGTGTGTGTGTGTTTACGTATATATGCCACATCCTCCTTATCCATTCATTTATTGGAGAACTCTTAGATTGCTTCCATATCTTGGCTATTATAAATAAGGCTGTAATGAACATTGAGGTACATATATCTTTTTGAATTAGTGTTTTTGTTTTCTTTGGGTAAACACTCAGAAGTGAAACTGCTAGATCATATGGCATTTCTATTTTTAATTTTTTGAGGAACTTCCATACTGTTTTCCATAGTGGCTACCCTAATTTACAATTTCACTAACAGTGCACAAGCGTTCCCTTTTCTCCACATCCTCACCAACACTTGTTATTTCTTGCCTTTTGATAATAGCCATTCTGAGAGGGGTAAGGTGGTATATCATTGTGGTTTTAATTTGCTTTCCCTGATGATTAGTGAGTGATGTTGAGTATATTTTCATGTGTCTATTGGCCATCTGTATGTATTCTTTGAAAAAATTTCTATTCAGCTCCTCTGCCCATTTTTTAATTGGCTGTTTTTTGTTTTTGATGTTGGGCTGCATGAGTTCTTTGTATATTTTGGATATTAACCTCTTACTAGATATATCATTAACAAACATCTTCTCTCATTTATTAGGCTGCTTTTTCATTTTGTTGATAGTTTCCTTTGCTGTACCAAAGCTTTTTAGTTTGATATAGTTCCATTTGTTTATTTTTGCTTTTGTTTCTCTTGCCTGAAAGGACATATCCAAAAAAATATATTGCTGAGATTGATGTTAAAGAGTGTACTGCCTATATTTTCTTCTAGGAGTTTTATGGCTTCTGGTCTTACACATACGTTTTTAATCCATTTTGAGTTTATTTTTGTATATGGTATGAAGAAGTAGTCCAGTTTCATTCTTTAGCATGTAGCTGTCCAGTTTTCCCAGCACCATTTATTGAAGAGTTATCTTTTTCCCACTGTATAGTCCTACTGTTTTTGTTGTAGATTAATTGATCATAAAAGTGTGGGTTTATTCTGGGCTCTCTAATCCGTTTCATTGCTTTATGTGTCTTTGTGCCAATATCATAATGTTTTGATTACTGTAGCTTTGTAGTATAGCTTGGTAAAAGGGAGTGTGGTATCTCCAGCTTTGTTGTTTTTTCTCAAGGTGGCATTGCCTATTTGGGGTCTTTTGTGTTTCCATACAAACTTTAGAATTATTTATTCTATTTCTGTGAAAAAATTTGATAGGGATTGCATTGAATCTCTAGATTGCTTGGGTAGTATGGTCATTTTAATAATATTCATTCTTCCAGTCCATGAGCATGGTATATCTTTCCATCCGTGTGTGTCATTTTCAATTTCTTTCATCACTGTCTTCAGAGTTTTCAGAGTACAAGTCTTTTACCTCCTTGGTTAGATTTTTTTCCCCTAGGTATTTTATTCTTTTTGATGCAATTGTAACTGGGATTTTTTTCTTAATTTCTCTTTCTGATAGTTTGTTATTAGAGTATAAATATATAACAGATTTCTGTATATTAATTTTGTATCATGCAACTCTACTGAATCATTTATTCTAGTAGTTTTTTGCTGGCATTTTTAGAATTTTCTATATACAGTATCATGTCCTGCAAACAGTGACAGTCTTATTTCTTCCTTTCAAATTTGGATTCCTTTTATTTTATTTATTTATTTGTTTGTTTGTTTGTTTACTTATCTATCTATCCAATTGCTGTAGCTAAAACTTCCTGTACTATGTTGAATAAAAGTGGTGAGAGTGGGCATCTTTGTTTTGTTCCTGATCTTAGAGGAAATGCTTTCAGCTTTTCACCATTGAGTATGATGTTAGCTGTAGGTTTGTCATACATGGCCTTTCTTATTTTGAGGTATGTTCCCTCTATACCCACTTTGTTGAGAGTTTTTATCATAAATGGATGTCCAATTTTGTTGAAAGCTTCTTTTATATCCATTGAGATGATTATATGGTTTTTACTTTTCAGTTTGTTAATGTGATGTATCACACTGAATGATTTGTGGATATTAAACCATTCTTGCATCCCTAGGATAAATCCCACTTGATCATGGTGTATGTTCATTTTAATGCATTGTTGAATTCAGTCTGCTAAATTTTTGTGGAAATTTTTTGCATCTAAATTCATCAGTAATGTTGGCCTGTAATATTCTTTTTTTTTGTGGTGTCTCTGCTTTTGCTGTCAAGGTGATGCTGGCCTCATAGAGTGAGTTTGGAGTGTTCCTTCTTTTTCAATTTTTGGAATAGTTGGAGGAGGATAGTCATTAATTCTTCTTTAAATGTTTTGTAGAATTTACCTGTGAAGCCATCTGGTCCTGACTTCTGTTTTTTGATAGTTTTAAAAACTACTGATTCAATTTCATTTACTGGTATTTCGTCTATTCAAATTTTCTATTTCTCTCTGATTTAGTCTTGGTACCTAGTAACTGAATAGTAATATAGTGGCAATAGTAGTAGTAGTCATTATTATAGTTGTTCTTAACGCTATTTACTATATATACCAAGCTAGAAATTCCAGTTTCATTCATTCCTTTCATGTGTTAAGCTTATAGCCATTGTACATATTTCTGCCTTATATTGTGTGTCATCATATGACTGTAATTGAATCTCATTGTGTGAGACTGGCCTTTCTTCTCTATCCCACAGTAATGAGTTAGTTTGGGCCATCTCATCTCATCTTTATACAAGTACCACCCAAGTGAGAGGACCACTGTTCTAGACCATACTTTAGAGGAACACTCTCTGTTTTTTTCCTAGTCACGTTCCCATGGGTGAGAAGTCTGTGGAGCCAAGGGGAATGTGCTTCCTAGACCCTGTGTCTCTCACCCTTCTAGACTATACTGCAGGAACCCAGGGCTTTTCAAGGGCCTTTCCCTGGTCCTACCTTCCAGGGGGTTGGGTGGGGACTCATAGGACTGAGTTATGGCCAAAGGTTCTTTGTTTCCTGAACGTTATGGGGGAGGGTGGTGGTGGTGGTCTCTCGAGGTGAAGAGGAGAGCTGGAGGAGGGGCCTGAAGAGGGGCACAGGCTGGGGGCTCCATTTATACACTTGCCCTCTCCCACAAATGTCAGTGGCAGGTCTGTCTGGACAAATCACTCATTTCCTAATTGGTCTTCTTCTCTCTAGTCTCTTGCTGCACACTAGAAGTCTAACCATCTTGGCAAGACATATAAGGTCTTTATATTATGTCCCACATTCATATTTTGGCCTCATTCTGCATTTCAATCTCCAGACACCCAAGTTTCCATCTTTTAATTTTCCATACACATTGTGTTCTTTCACATCTCTATGTAAAAACTGAATGTTTTTCCATTTCCTGGACATCCTTTCCCATCCTTCTACCTTTAAGTACATGCTTACTTATTCCTCAAGATTCAGGTTAAATACGGCCCATTCTATGAAGACTTTCTGGTTCCCTATAGCTTGTTTCCTGCTTTTCTGTATGGTTGACTACTTTATACCTTCCATGATTATAATGCTTTTCATATTATATTGTGCTTATTTGTTTGAGCATATGTCTTCTTTGCCAAAACCTAGATCATTCAAGCACAGAGGTCTCATTTATCTGTCTAACATCTCTTCCTCAACCTACATTTTGGCTTCTATAGCAGAAGCTCATTGCATGTTTTTATAAAAGGAAGGAGGAATGCTTTATATCACCTTTTGCCCTGTTCTCCCTGTTGTGGCTGCTTCTGTTCATTTTTTTCCATTTCTTTTATTTTAAATCTATCAATCTGGTCTTTTACCTTGTTCGTGAGATGGAGCATGCTCCTTCAACATTCCTTATGCCTTACAAATTTAGAAATAATTATAAATTACTTTCTTAATTTTTACTGCTTCCTTTGTCAGTATTTACCATTATAAGAAATTATTTCTATGTAAATTATATGTAAAATAGATTTTTTGATTAAAATTTTCATTTTACCAGACTTTTCATTTTGCTTTGTCAAACTGCATGCTAAAAGATCTCAACACCAAAATTGATTTTTTGTTTTTAGTCAAAATTGAAGCTGTAAGATAAAGGGTTTCTGTAGCCTTGGACCTTAAATAGAGATCTTTTATTGTGAGATGGACATAGCAAAATCCAGAGACAGCCACACATTATTTCCATGTGCATTTTGTAATTATCTGGATATAACTGTATTAGTAAAATAATCCAACAAGGTCTTAACATGCAAACTTTGAGGGAGTTTTAATACAGGAATAACTAGGTCCTCATTTCATAAAGTTTTTGAGGAAAAACTTGCAAGAAAGTGATTATTAAATAATGGAGATGTTTATCTTATTTATAGAGTTTTAAAATTTCAGGAAAACTTAGCAATACCTATGAGGGAACTTAACTGTGCACCAGGCACTGTACTAAGCACTCTGCATAATATTATTTTCTTATTTCATTTAATCATCATTAATTAGGATTGTATTATCCGCATGCTACAGTTTATGAAATAGTTACTTGGAGAAATTAAGTAACCTGTTCAAACTCATATAGTTAGTGCTTTTAGAACCAAGATTCAAAGGTATTTTATGTGACTGAGAAGTCCTACTCTTAACCATCATACTATAGCTCTTAGACTGTATATAGGAGTACTACATGTAAGCTGCACAGAAGTGTATGAAATGCTGAGAAATGGTTAGAGAGATCTGAATATCTTTGAGCTACATCAGGCTTAAAAAAGACAGATCATCTGCCATTTTCTGTCTGAAAGTGTTTAGTGTTATCTTTAAAATAGCAGTAAAGTTAAGGTCACTTCCTGGGGATTAGGTACTGGCTAGAATTAAAGGCCATATGCTTTCAACAACTTCTCCTAATCAAAGATAAATCCTCAAGAAATGCCTGTATCCTCATCATCATTGTTTAACTGAAAGTTCCTTACTTGAATTTAATCTGCTGCCTCCTTAAGTTTTTGTTAATTATTAATACTGAAGCCTCAATAATAAATAGCCTTTTTCTGTGACTTAATATCCATATACTCCTCCCACTCCCCAGCACATGTTCTGGAGAAAAAAATTACTCTTAAGACATCATATAAAATATATATTTAGTTTATCTCTTAATTGTAACATATGACAATATTAATTTGTTATAATGGTATTTAAAGCAAAATGCAATTTCAACTCTCCCCATCTTCATCCTGTAAATGACATCCTTGCCTAGTATAATGATATTAATTTTCAAGTCATCTTGAATCCAAATCAGTTCTCATGTATAATCTTATTTGTAACTGTAAGACAAAAAGCTAAAAAAGGATAACCGAAGCAATTTACTTTTATTTTTCAAGGACATGAAAGTCCTGACAGCTAATGATTTGCTCTCATTTGAACACTGACTGAAAATTCCATGTATGAGGAATGGAAATGCTTTATTTTTAAACTACAGCCAGTCAGGTTTTTCTTTCAGTCTCTCAGCAGCTGATTTTTTGAGGTGAGGGGTGCATTTTAAAATGCAAGGCCATATTTAAGTTGTTTCCTTTGCACCTTGACCTCATGTAAGAAATGCTAGCCCTAGGAAAGTTGTATGCATATGCGATCTGTTGCTTCATAGAATTATTATTAGTGGCTGCTTTTTTATGTATTCTTTAAAAAATGCAGGTTGTAATCCCTTTCATGAATCCTGGGAGTAGATAAATAATGAGGCAAAGCTCAGGAAATGTCAGAGGAAGGTGCATCCTGGGAGTGTGTTAGTCCATCACTTTCAGGAAGTGACAATCTAGTCCTCTGTCAAGTTGGTCTGTTCGGGCCTTCTCAATGTGGCAAGCTTCCTCCGATTCATGCTTCTGTAAGTAGTTATGGCTCAAATAGGAGTGGCTCTTCTAGGCTTCAAACTCCCCTTCTAGGAAAAAGTTTCCATCATTCACCATTTCCTACAATTGTTATACCTCAAGCTGAAAAAGCTGTGCCTAGCTGGGAAAAGGCGGGATTCTGGAACTCTCCTTTTCCTGTCTATCACCTGAATTAAAGCCAGAGGGAGGGGAAAGGGATATAGCACAAGGTGACATCTCCATTGAAAATGGAATTTTACACAAAAGGTTTAAAAAAAGTTTAGAGCTAATTATGAGGGCTTTAATTTGCATAGATGTAGAACCAACTAGGGAATGGAATTTCCAAAGTTAGGTTTACATTTTTATTGAAACGTTCTTCCCCCACCCTCATCTTTTTTACATATTGTGTCATTTTAAGCTATTCTACTTGAAACTGATTAAACAGAGCTGGAGAGGAATTGCATTCTTTATTTTTCCTCTTGGTTTCCTATTGCCAAATGGAAGCCCTGCTCAATGGCTGTCAAGCCGATGGGCCACAGCGTATGGTCTCGGTTGGACTAGTCCAGAGCCTGCACTTTTCTGAGGTACTCTCACTTGTTCTTTCTGAAGTATTTACTGATAAAATGGAGGTTAAAAAAAAAAAAAAAAAACAACAACAACAGTCTGTAAATTCTTCCTAGTGGTGTACTATCACAGGAAGTTGCACAGGCTACTTTGTGAGCATTTTTCAAACATCTACCCACTACCTCCTGTATGGAAATCATGCTATAGTATTACCCAAGAGAAGAGAAATCCTATTTTCTATTAGTATGAAAATCGTGTTACATCACAGATGACCTTACTTATCTTTAAATCCAGTGCCAAAATAAAAGTATAGCATCCATGCCTTCTACCCAGCATAAAATTAGAAAATAACAAGATTAAAGATTTTCTCTTTATTATCACATCAAGTGGGGATTTACTTTTGTTAAAATAAATTTTTTTCTTTAGCAATTTTCATATGTATGTAAAACTTTAAGGGTTGTATTCTTATGTTTATAACCTCTACAACATAGACCATTAATTAAAGCCAACCCACATGTAACACTGGAAATTTTATGTAAAATTCTAACAAAGATAAATTGCCTAGAATTTTGATGCCCCTTTTTTAAAACAGAGGGAAAAAAATCCTCCTTTCTGACATGTTCATCCACTCAGTGTTGAAGGAATTAGAATTATCAGCTATGCAAAAAATATCAGAAGGAAACAAACTTTTATTCCAAGCAGTGTTTAGACTGTCTTCTTTTAGTTAAATATGGAAACAAAACTAATGAATACTTAATAGGAGTATTGAAATTTTTTTCACTTTTTCCCCCTCCTCCCATCTCCACTTTCCTGATGTTTCAGAGAGGATTTTTTAAAATGTCATTTGCCATTTCTCTTATTTGCTTTCTTTCTTTGTAAAATGAAACTGTTTTTCCACACAGAGTTATTTTGTTTAAACAATTCTGGAGGGAATGTCAGCAGCTGTGATGTGATTCTAATATTCAGTGGCCCCTTCTTGGAAGTTTCTTTAGCCACCAAGGAGATCCTCTCCAGTAATGTCCATAACTGCTGCCCCTGCTCTCCTAGGCCCTCTGTGCAGTGGCCAGCAGGGTGCAATGGTTTTCCTGGCTTTTGCTTTATTTTTCAGGATATTTCCTGGCCTCATTGTGATCACTTTTTCATTGTCAGCCAGCTCGTGAACTCTCAGGAACAGACATCCTCACAAACAAAATGACATTATGAAAAACAGACCCCAGATATTGGCACATCAGCAAAACAGATGGGGATTTGAGAAAGGGGGAGAAAAAAAGGGAAAAAACTTTGGAAAGATTTGCATGGCTCCACTATATACAAAATGTTGCTCCATTCTCTACCATGTAAAGCAATACAAATTTTAACTCAAACAAGGGAATTCTAATGTAATTACATTAAAAGAGAACACATTGTATGAGTCAATAGTAGGAATTCTGTTGTAGGATTTTAAAGAAGTTGCTTGGCAAATCTCTGGGTTACTGGCAATAAACTTATATTTAAGAATTTCAGAAGCTCAGTAAATTGAAACAATCGAACTGAAGTTTGTATAAGATGTATTTACGTAATATTAAATATTCATTTTGATTAAAATCCTTAGTCTTCCTCATTAACCCAAATTCAAAGTAATGATTGACTGAAGACTTGTGAAATAATTTTTTTCTAACATTGAGATCCAACATTTATTGAGAATTTACAATGGATTAGGCACTATATTTTTAAAAAATCTGCATTATTTTATTTAATCTTCACAATAACCCTAAATGAAGAGAATTCTGTTTTCTCACTTTTTAAAAATGGAGAAACTGAGGATTGGGCAACTTGATTTAGCTCTCACAGCTGGCACACTGTGGAGCTGGGACTGGACCCCTAGCAGTCTGATTCCAGAGCCATTGCTCTTAGCTACTACACCCTACTAAATAAATCTCCTTTCATTCAATCATTCTTGATGCCTGTAATTCTCAACTTTGGTTACACACTAAATAATCTGGAGAGTTAAAAAAAAAATACACCCAGACCTCACCTCAGAGCAAGTAAATCAGGATTTCTGTAGTGGGGAGATTTGGTTTTGGCATCAGTAATTTTTAAAAGTTTTGTGTGTTAGTCTGAATAGCAGTCAAGATTTAGAACCACTGTTCTAAACCAACAACGTTCCAGGTGATGAGATTGCAAGATGAAAATGATGAAGTTCCTTCCCTCATAGGGGACCGTATTAGTTTCCAATGGCTGGTGTAACAAATTACCACAAATTTGGAGGCTTAAAACAACAAAAATTTATTTTCTCACGATTCTGGAGGCCAGAGGTCTAAAGTCAAGTTTATAGCAGGGCTCTGCTCCCTTCAGCGGCTCTAGGGAAGAATCCATCCCTTGTCTCTTCCAGTTTCTGGGCTGCTAGCATTCCCTGGCTTGTGTCTCCACGTGTGATTACATGTAGGGCCTACCTGGAAAATCCAGGATAATCTTCCCATCTCAAGATCCTGATTTCACAACATCTGCAGAGGTCTTTTTTCCAAAAAAGGAAACATTTATAAATTCCAGGGATTAGGACCTGCCATATTTGGGTGAATATTATACAACATACTATAAGGGACAAACAACTGGTGATAGAATTCAAATACAAATTAAAAATGCTATGAAGAAGGGAAGTCTTTACAATGATTTTACAGTAGGTCCAGGGAAATTATGGAGATAAAGGAAAGCCAACACTTCAATTTAAGGTTTTTTAGGCCATTCATATTCTCTTAAATATAGCTTATTCTCTATGTGCAAAGGCCATTCTTTAAGTGAACATCACTTTCCAGATTTAACTTTTAAGACAGTTTTTGTTGTGAATTACCATCAATAGGGGAACTTACTAAAATATAGATTTATTGGGGACCAGCTATTTCACAATCTCTGAATTTGGGTCCAGGACTTCTGCTTTTTTGATTTCCCCCATTGATTCTAATGGGAAAAAAGTTTGAGTTTCTTGAAATGTTGTATTTCTTTTTTTAAAAAAATATTATTTTTTATTGCCATATTTTAAATCTTTCCAAAAATCTTGACTTGTAGAGAACAGCTTTATACTTGGTATTTGAGATTTTTATTATCAGTGTGCTCTTGGTAGAAACAAAATCTGGATGGGATAACAGGGGAGAAGAAAAGACATTTGACTTGGATATGGTTACTTAAGAATTTAATGATCTGGAGAAGAGGGTAAGGAGATGTATATATGTATGATGTTGCTTATGAAGTATGCTTTTTTTCTTCTTAGAGTTAATGATATTCAAATTATTTATAATGTTCTTTAACCCTTAAAAAACTAATAATCCTTAAGATAGAGTATAGGTATATTATAGAATGTTTAGTATAAGTACTTTCTCCAGGTTAAGCAATATATATTTATATCTCTATGTATTTGCTTATTTATCTTTTTTTTTTTTTTTTTTTTTAACAAAAATGCCATTCTAATAGTAGATCTCTGGGAATTTCTAGAAATATTGCCCAAGATATTGTGTACATTTGGAATTGCCCAGTAACTGACAATAGATTTCCCTGCTACAAATGTGACTAATGGTGTAAAACCTTCCCACGTCTTATGAAGTTCATCTTTAGTTCAAGTGTAAAGACCACAGGTTTTAGAGAGAAATAGTACAGCTCTGAAACTTGACAGCCAAATGACCTGAGCAAGTTACTTATCTTTAATGTAGGGTTAATATTACTTATTCATGGATTGTTGTGAGAATTAAATGATAACATAGACTTAAAATTTATAGCACAGAACCTAACACGGGTTAGATTCTTTTAAAAAGTTATTTGTCAGCTGCAGAAAAGTCCAACAGCTGGATGATTACAGGACAAATCTTATAAATGCTAAAGATGTTCATTTCTTATTGGAATTCTTAGTATCTCACAGAAGCTTAGAGGCCTCCAAGCAGATATCAACACAGTTATTATAACCAGGTCCTAAATAAAGAAGATCAGAAGAATGAAGTCATTGGTTTTTTAAAGGTTTACTTCTTGATGAATTTAGACCCAGTTTGACTTTGTTTTACATAGAAAGCCCAAGTATACACTATGTATATACAGCACTATGTATATACAGTATGTATTCAGTGACTCTTCCTTAGTGAATTTCATTGATGTAGATCTTTTTATTCAACTCTTCATGGTCATTTTGAACACTAAATTCATGCTCTTAGGCATTAGTTAGAATCTAAATTTAGTCACAATCATGGACATAAAGAATATAACATGCATTCAGTTTTATTATCCATGTCATCCAAAAGCACTCACTGTAGCAGATTTAATTTTATTTTTCAAGTAAATGGATTTGATCAGCAAAATCAAATAATCTTGAAAACATCAACTTCATAAACATAAAATTGAACTTTAACCTATGCTCAAAACATTTTATTTCCTGAGAATTATTGAACAATGTCTTCAGGCATAGTTAAATAGATTCACTTTACAAAACATTGCACCTAGGCTCTTTTTCAATTTGCACAGGTTGTATATTCTTATGGAAAAATTATACCATTTTAATATACTTCATTTCAAGACTTATTATTTCAGTAGCTTTATTCTGTACTACTTCCATTTCAAATGTCAAATACAGAGAAGAAAATTGAGTGTCCTACTAGGGGAGATATTTAAGCACCTAAACTTTAATCTTATTGTTAAATACATGGGTTTAGTTATTCGTTTAAAAAAAAGAAAGGTATAGATTTATAAAAGTAAAGGTGTAAAATTCTCTCTAGAAGGAAAACTTCAGAAGAGTCAGACGAGTTTCAAATATATACATCAGGATCTAAACCTCAGTAGTTATGTACAGTAACATATTTTAACAATTGTTAAAACACGAAAGAAAGCTGAGGGATAATGGTCAGTTAATGTTCATGGTCAAGTGCTGAACCACAAATTCAGTTAATATTATGGAATTGATTGTAGGAAGGTTTGGGTGAAAGAGTTTAGGCTTCAGTAAAAATTCATTATTGTTACTATTGCGGGAAAAAAACAACAACCAATGAATGTGTCTTACATTTCAACACCATTATTTTTGTAATTTCAGGTCTATTGGAAATAACTGCATTAGTGAGGTTACAAGTTTTCCCAGTCATTTTTACATGTCTTAGCAACTTCCCCAGCATAATAGTCTGATCTTCACAATCTGAGTTTCAAACAGAACTCATTCAACATATTTTCCTTGTGTACCCAGAATTTTGGGGGTGATATTAGGTGACACCAAGTAGAATAATAAGTATAGGTGAGAAAACCAAATCTGGAAAAGCACATCCCTCTTTTCATTTCCTTCAAAAACTCTAGTTAAAAAATGTTATCAGTACTCAGTAAACATTTATTTAGTACCTTTTTGGACAAGGCACTATGGTAAATAATAAACCAGGTGTAAACCACAGAAATGTGTAGTTTAGATGTAACACAACAAATAAAGCTAAGAACCATAGATTTACTGTGACACCAAATGTAAACAAGGACCTAAAATGCTATAAGAAACTGAGGACAGTCTGTTAGTTCCCATTTGAACATTCTGCATCTATCTTTAACCGTTCAAAAATAGCTTCACATCCAGAGAGGTTATCATGATTGGTTCATTTAATAACAATACTATTATTAAATATAAGTATATATTATGTTAGCAAAACTCTAAGTATTTCACATTTATTTTCTCATTTACTCCTTGCAACAATCCTCAGATGTTCTATTATTATCCTTATTTTAAAGCTCTTTAAGCTGAATCACATAGAAATAAAATAACTTGCCCAAGCTCATTCATTGGAAGTGACAGAATCAGGATTCAATCACAAATACTTTCAACTCTGAGGAGCATGGTCTTAACTACTTTAGTCTATCACCTCTCTTTTTTCTTAATTTCTTCAACTTGTAACGTTTATCTGAACAGATTTTCATCATATTTTTATATTATAACTGTGATCTCACTTGATTTTTCCCTTTAAATTTTACCTCCTTCTGTCATTTCCACTTCATTTACCTTAAAACTTCTTTCACATTTGTTTATTTTTCTTTTCCACTATGTTACTAGGCTATAGGAAATAAATCTCATGTGATGCATAGGTGAACATTAATAGTTTTTTAATGATGATAATGTTGTTCTTTCTGTTTCCTAGCCAAAATGTGTGTAGTGTGTGTTTTGCGATTCAAAACTTTATCTAACTTTTTCAAGGCTAAACGATAATTTTCCCAGGGATACTCTCTTAGAAAATGTTAAAGTAATGTTTTAAATGCTCCTACAGTACTTACTGAATAATATTTGAGACAAAGGCAGAAACTCTTTGCTTTTGATCTAAAACAGGCGAGATTAATTCATCCACAGCCTTAAAATTTACCCTGGGAGATTTTAGGTTTTGTGATGTTAAGTTATTTTCACAAATGATTGTTTCAAAGTCTGAGAAAATTTGAAAGTTATATTTCACCTTTCTCTTTTCCTCAGTTCTCACATCCAATCCATCAGCAAGTCTTCACACTATTTTTTTGCACCTCCACTTTATAATTGCACTGTCAAAGTATAATTTTTAAAGTTAGAAATGTGACTTTCTTACAAATATCAAGTGAGCACATGTGAAACATCTATTTAAATCATTAATGAGGGAATCATCAGGAAGGTAAAGCTACTTCAAGGAGCATTTGAAGAACAGAGATTGATAAAGTCTGTTAAGAAAGACATGCTGAAATAAATTTGCCAAGTTAGTAATAAAACTGGTTAATATCCTACAGGGCAATAAAATTACAACCTTTAAGATTACCTTTCTTCTGGATAGGAACTATGTACATCTCCAGTGGAAAAAAACTACAAGTGAACATGTAACCTCATTGATTCTTAGCCTAATCAATAGTAAATAGTAAAGCAAACAGAGGTACATACCCTAGGGAATTAAATTATTCTTGTGTGATCCTGTTAGTTAATGCCCCAGTATAATACTGAAATTACATGCAGATATTCTATTGATTTAATAGCCATTTTGGATAACTTTTCTTTTTTTTTTTTTTTTTTTTATTTTTTGGCTGTGTTGGGTCTTCGGTTCGTGCGAGGGCTTTCTCCAGTTGCGGCAAGCGGGGGCCACTCTTCATCGCGGTGCGGGGACCGCTCTTCATCGCGGTGCGCGGGCCTTTCACTATCGCGGCCCCTCCCGTTGCGGGGCACAGGCTCCAGACGCGCAGGCTCAGTAGTTGTGGCTCACGGGCCCAGCTACTCCGTGGCATGTGGGATCTTCCCAGACCAGGGCTCGAACCCGTGTCCCCTGCATTAGCAGGCAGACTCTCAACCACTGCGCCACCAGGGAAGCCCTGGATAACTTTTCTTAACAGTTACCCCTTGTGATCATAAATAATCCCCAAAGAATATTCTTCATCACAAAAAAGGCTGGCCTTTCTGTGTTTTGGTCTGCTTAATTTTCATAGGTTAGTAAAAGGCATTGATTAAACATACAAGCTTCTTTATAGTATAGTCAGAAAGTCTAGAACCACTCAATTTTGAGTAACTCTTATTGCCAGAGAATTAACTTCTTTCCAGAGATTACTTAAGGAAAACTTTAAAAAGAAATAAGAATATATCAAAATAGTGTTGGATAAAATATGATCGCAAATTCTGTTCTGTTTTTCCATCAAGACTAATTTCCCCTTTTTAATCTTGGATTGATCTTGTGACTTTCCTTAACCAGTAAAATTCAGCAAAAATGGGTTGTTGTATGTCTTTTCACTAGTGTATTACATCAGAATCACATCTAATATACCTATCTCAGTAAATATTTGCTTAATAAATGAATGGGAGCTTGAATAAATTTGTCTTGACACTATCCACTTGACAAATGAATTATCAAGACATATTTTTACAAAAAGGAGACTCTATGTTTTACCTTTATACTAAGGAGTTTCCTCAGTAAACTTCTGGAGTGAGCAGTTTGTCTTTATCTTCCTGTCTTTCTGAGGCATGCTCTCTCCCAGCTCAGAATTTCTGTGCTGGCTGTTCTAGCATCATGGCAGCAGCCCATACTGAGTTGTTTACTAGTGGTGTCCTACTATCTTTTAAATACCTTCCTTATATTTATTCAAACCCCTTGAAGTCTCCGCCAAGGCATGATGGGTAGTAATAAGTTAATCAGATAAATCAATTTCTGCCTTGGTATTAGCTATGTAAGAGGAAGCACAGAATACAGATCATAGGGTTTGGAGTCAAACTCAGAGACTCTTGATGCGAGTCATGACACTACCCTTCAGCTAATAATGTGAATTCAGGCCACTTATTTTATTTCTCAAGCCTCCAGCTTCCCATATGTAAATTGGGGAACATAATACCACCTAGGGTGAGGATTAAAAAGATCTATGTATAATTTGTTCTGATTATATAGTAAAAGATTAAGTAATTGTGGCTATTGGAAGGAGTCATTTTTTGTTTGCCCCAAATGTTATATTGCCTTTCACTAGATGTTCCCAAAAGAAGCTGAGGATTTTAATGTTGACAGATGGGAGAGATCTTGGTTAGGTGCCTTCTTCCCAAGCAGTCATCTCTATTTTCTCTTAGGGCAAACACTGCTTACTTTGGAAGAAGACAGTTCAAGACATAAATGGTGAATTTTTCCATTGAGGTTGACTAATCCTAAACAAATAATTAGAAGGAATTTTAATTACCTTTCCAAGAATACCTGTGATTTTTGCATCCGCATTAAATTATAAATTATAAAATTTGAAATTATATTTAAGGTAGATATTTTACAGTTCTGCTTATATGACATAAAATCTTGATAGAATCTCTTAACATGATTTGTTTTTCCTGAGCCCTTACCTCTCACAGAATCTCTTATTACTATGACAGTTTACACATCTAGGAGAGTGTTAAGTACAGGTTGTGTTTATAGAGTGCTTATTTAGCAATAGTGTCTCCTATTCTAGCTAACAGCTTTCTTTCTTAAGTTCTTCAGAAGTGGAATCTGAACAGGCTACCTTGAGTGTGTGAGGTGAAAGTGAAATACCGGATAAGGAGTAATTGAAGGCATGTTGGACGAATGAATAACAGCACAGGACAGATGATATTTTTTTGGTCCTTCAGAAAATGTAACTATAAAAATTTTTTTTCTAATTTCTGAAGTTTGTATTATTTGAGTAATGAGCTAAAATCCTAGAACCCTTTTCAGGTGATTTGGTTAATCAAGAAGATGCTATCACTATTCCTTCAATAACAGATTAACTCCTGACAGAGACCTACATTCATAATTAGATTTCCTTTGGTCAAAGTCAGCTTCTGCAGACTTCCAGCTAATGACGTCATCTGTTATTACTATATTCTACAACTAAGAGCTTAGTTTTGAGATTAGGTTTTATTTATTTATATTTTAACTTACAAATTTCAGAACATAGTTCAATAGCACATTTGAGGTGCTAGTTGTTGGAGCGGATTTACTTTGCTTTAAAAGAGTGGTTTAGGCTCTTTTGTTTTCCTGGTTTTTATTTGTAGCATGAAAGTTATGCTTTAGTGAAGTAAGAAATTCTAATTAGTATTGGGTGAATATGGTTGATGTTGGTATTCAGATTCAACTTAAATTCTCTTCCTAAGTAACTATTTGCGGGGGTGGGAGACTGTGGGTCGACTGTGTTATCCTGGCAATCACTTTAACTCATTCCCTCTATTTGGTTTAGGAACAGCCTGACATTGTTTAAAAGAGCACAACTTTAGAGTACTCAAATTTTCCATGAAACTCTCTCTGGTCCATTTAAAAGAGTCAGCTGTTCTACCTTTGTTTTAGCCATCCTCTGCTGTGCTTACTCTGGTGGCAGGAATCACCTTTCAAAGGTCACGCAGAGCCAGTAAAAGCCGTTCAGTCAGTGCCAGTGGTATTTTTGTTCCTCTGTGAACTAACCCATCGTTATTCAGCGCTATGTTCTTGAAATCCATTATCCATTCAGTAATAGCATAACAGTGGCTGTGGGGGGAGTATTTCCTTTTTGGCGTTTTAACTACATTAGAATAGATGAAAATTCCTTGGTTTTTATGTACCTGAAAGATATTCTAAGAGGGCCATCTAACTAAGTCAGCTTTTAATCACCAACCAGTGCATAGTCTTCATACATTTGCAGCATTTGTAGCTTTTTCTCAGTCACTGTTTACAGTTTAACCAGATCTTAAAATTTTTCTTAGATGTTTGGAAAGTTGTTTTGCTTCAGTTGCCTTTAGTAGAGATACTAATACTATAGTTTTCTGATACTGAAAAGCCTGTTACAATGAAAATGAAACTCTGTGAAGTTATTTCCAAAATCAAACCAAAATGAAAGAAGTAAGCCATTTAGTAGAAATTCAAGGTAGGCCTTAGAGAATTTTAGTCTCTTCCTAATTTCCATTGGTACTTCGCCCACCCCATCCATGCACACACACATATGCATGCAGAGGTGACTTCATCAATAAGGACAATTGACATTTCCTCTGCACAGGTGAACTCTGTTCCTTTTGTGCTATTCTACAACTTGCCTTTCAAGCTTCACTCATACTGAAGTTTTTTTAATTTCTAGAATTTCCCATAGTTTTTTTATCTTTATGATATTCTTGTACCTGATTTTTTTTTTTTTTTGTTGTTCCTGGTATATTTTATCCCCTTCATCTTCTGGTGAATTTCTTAATATAGATATAAATTATTTCTGGTAATTTTCTGAGCCCCACAGTCTGGGTTAGGTGTCTTTCATACATGCTTGTACCTCAGTTGTTACAGTCATCATATTTTATTTGACTATTTGTTTATTTGTATCAGTGACTAGACCATAAATTCTCTGAGAGCTAAGAATTTGTTTTGGTCAGTGTTGTATCGTTAGAACCTAGCATGATACCTGTTATAGGCATTCAGTAATAACTTATTGAATTGTTAGATATAGGACAAGGGTTGGCAAACTATGGTCAGTCATCTATTTTTGTGAAAATTTTATTGGAAAATAGCCATGGACATTAGTTTATGTATTGTCTATGGGTTTTTTTGCACTACTACGCAGAGACGAGTAAGGAGAAATAGCCATTCTATGATCTGCAAAATCTAAAATAAAAATTTGTGGTTCTTTGATGAAAAGTTTGGTGACCATTGATACAGAGCTATGTAAATTATTAATTTCTTCATGAGTGAGCTTTGGTAATTTGTGTCTTTAAAAGGAATTTTTTCCTCTTAATACGAGTTATCAAATTTACTGATATAAAGTTATTCAAAATATTTCTGAATTGTCCTCTTAAATATATAAGGATATGCAGTGGTTCTCCTTTTTTATTCCTGACATTAATTATTTCTATCTTCTTTCTTTTTTTCTTGACTAATTTGGCTGGAGAATTATCAGATGTTTTGATCTTTTCAAATAACCAGATATTTATTTTATTGCTTTTGTTTATTGTTTCCAACCTCACTGATTTTGGCTCTTTATTATTTCATTCCTTCTCCCTGCTTAGGGTCTGGTTTGATTTCTATTTGTAGTTTTTAAAGGGTATTTATCTTGCTTGGAGTTCTCTAGGCTTCTTTGATCTGGGATTTGTTGTTTTTCATTAATTTTTGAAAATTCTCAGATATTACTTTTTCAAATAGTTTTTTCTGTTCCTTTCTCTCTTTTCATTCTGAGATGTCAACTGCACATATGACAGACCATGTGATGTTGTTGCATAGTTCTTGGATGCTCTGTTCTTTTTCCCCCTCTTTTTCTCTTTATGTTTCTTTGTGTTTTATTATATTCTATTAACATTTAAATGAGTAGATTTTGAGTAAGGCAGATTGCCATCCATAGTGTGTGTGGGCCCCATCCAATCAGTTGAAAGCCTCCAGAGAAAAGACTGAAGCCCTCTGATGAAGAGGGAATGCTGCTTCCAGACTACCTTGTGACTTGAGCTGCAATATCAGGTCTTCCCTGGGTTCCAATCTGGTGGCCTACTCTGAAGATTTAGAAATGCTGGGCTCCATAATCCCAAGATTTCACAATTCCTTGAAATCTCTCTTTCTGTTTCTGACATATTACGTGTGGTGGTGTGTGTGTTATGTGTGTATCTCCTATTGGTTCTTTTACTCTGGAGAACAATAATACAAAACATCATACCCACTGCCCAGGCACCAAGGCAATGTTACATGTTTTAGGTGTTTTTTTATGATAGCCTGTCCTTTCCAGTACCAATTTCTGTTTTATCTACTGCTATGTAACAAACCATATCAAAATTTAGGAGGTTAAAACCTTTTTTTTTTTTTTGCTAATGATTCTGTGCATCAACAATTTGGGCAGGGCAAAAATGTCTGCTTCATGATATCTAGGACATCAGCTGGGGTGGATCAAATGGCTGGAAGATGGAAGGGATGGTTTGATTGGGGCCTTATGTCTGTGGCCTCAGTTCTGAACGTTAGCTGAGTTTCTTGGTTCTCTTCCACATGCAGTCTTTCAAACTTGAACTTCTCCACAGCATAGTGGTTTCAGGGTCCCAAGAAGGTTCCAATATACAAGCATGTATCAAGGCTGTGCTTACATCATATTTGCTGCAATAATCTGCTAGGGCGGTATAACAAAATGCACCCAAAATGTGGCTTTAAAAAAAGAAATTTATTTTTCTCATGGTTCTAGAAGGTTTATGTCCAAGGTCAAGGTGCCTGCAGGTTGGTTTCTCATAAGATCTCTCTCCTTGATTTACACAAGGCTGACTTCTCACTGTGTCCTTGGGATTTTCTCTGTACATACACATGCCTGGTGTCTCTTCCTCTTCTAAGGACACCAATCCTACTGGATTTAAGCCCTATACTTATAAACTCATTTAACTTCAATTATCTCCTTAAGGGCCCTCTCTCCATATATAATCACATTGGGGGTTAGGACTTCAACCTGTGCATTTTGGGGGGTACACAATTCAATATATAACATTTGCTAATATCCCATTGGGCAAAGCAAAATACACAGCTAAGCCCAGAGTCAACATGGAAAAGTACTACATTGAAGCAGGAACACTGAAGGCATGGCTCACTGAGGATCCACCAATAGTCTACAAATTGGGGAAGGAGAAACAGCTACTCTCTGACAATCATTTCTGCTATATTTTAGATAATTCTTTTCTATGGCAGAGGTCAGCATGGCACAGGTTATTTACCTTTTTAACTGCTTCACAAGGTACACATTAGCCTTCTACTCAGAGGTCGAAATGGGCCTATCAAGCGATTCATTTATAGAGAGGGGAAATAAGGTGGCTAATAGGTTATTTAAGGCCAAATTAAAGCTCTATTGTTGCCATCATAGTATTACAGAGATTAAATAAGTAAGGCTTCACATTTCAGTAGCAGAAATAATCCTCAATAACCTAATTTTTTTTGAAATTTCAGTAATTCTTGTCAATGTCCTGGCCAGAGACAACCAGGAAAATATCTGCAGTTGAGAAACTTGGGTTTGTTACTCATTACAGTGAGGGAGAATATACATCATGAAGTACTATGGGGTACCTTAGTAGTAGGGTGTTAGAACTTGTTACAGTATTTTGGCTTTGGTTGGGTGATTTGGGGAAGAGTCCAAGGAATTAGGGGCTTGCTATAGATTGGCCATTGCCTATGATTGGGTTCTAAATAAATTTTTAGGGAGTATAGACTAGAGCAAGGCTAAAGCATAGATTGGTAAAGCACCCATCAGCTGAGAATGGGGACTATTTGGAATTTTGTCCTTGGGCAGTGTTCCTGTTTTGTGTGTGTTCAGACATGATTATAGAGTGGTCTTGTCTTTGCCTTGATCCACCATGGACATAAAGTGGCCTTGTCTAATATTGATATTCTGTGTGATTGTGTTAGGTAGGAGACCACCAAAGCCTTGCTGTCAGCGCTATACCAGCTCCTGGATATCAGGGGCTGCCTTTTTTGTACTAGTTGTTCCTTCATCCCACCTTAGTTGGAAACATAATACTTGATACAAACTTCTGTTTCAGTATGTTCAATGTAAATATGTTTCACATGACAAATAAGAAGCTCTTTAGAGATTATCCATATAAGTTCCAAATTTTATTCTTTTAACTTCCTGGCCTGGACATGGAATGAACTTCACGGAATCCACGGAGGAAATCCGTGCGTCTCTCTCTCTCCTTATTTTGCAAGCGCCCACTCATGTCTCCCCAGTTTCCAGAATCCAGACTCTGCCTCTGAAGCACCACCGTCAGCCTGTCCTTTTTAGCTGAGTGCGTTGGGCCTTTCCTCCTTAATTACCCATCAGGATATACTTGCCCTGCCTCATTTCCTCAGTTCCCACAGCTGTATTAAAATTTTGGCTAACAAATCCTTGTTAATGCTTTATTACTTTTTTAACACTTCATGGCAAATCCTGTTTTATTTTGGCTTCCTGGAAGTAATCCTTGACTTAAAAATACTAAGGCTTTTTGGACTGGAAATGCAAGAGTTATCTGGGCAGACAGAGCACTTTTTACCCCTCAAATTTCCCAAACAAAGCCGGTGGTTTTCTACCCTGTTGGTCCTTGTTACAGACTATTCCTCTTATTAAGTCAGAGTGAGAAGATTTGCTTATTAATGTTTTGCCAGGTCTTCAGAAGTATAAGCCCTAGCAGCCTCATTCTGGGAGGGGTGTAAAGTACACTCTGTACTTTGGAATGCCAGTTTCTGATAAAAGATAGAGGAAAGAATGTTTCATTATTACATTTGCTGATTTTCCAACAATAGGCTAGCTCACTCTAAATCATACCCTTGATGTATCCGAGATATGGAATTTTTCTGATTTTAGTGCTAAGTCCAAATAGTTACTTAACTCAGCAGATGGTTACTATCATTCTGTTCAAAAGAAATCTGATTTCCCTTATCAAAACGTAAGTGATCTGTGGAGAGGATTCAAAGAATAAAATTATAATCTTTGTAGCACAATTAATTATTTTTATCAATATGCCTTAGTATCAAAGAGGATTTTATACTCATCCTTAGAGTACCACGTGGTCTCCATAACTGTTAGCTTTCTTTCCAGGGATGGAAAATTTAAATAGTTTTACTACTGAGTAATGTATTTAGCATGTGTGCTAGAATGATTTCCAGTGGTTATTGGAAGTTCTTTTTGCAACACTGACTGCAGAAAAAGGCTTTCAGCTACTGCTGCAGTAAAATAGATGAGGTGGTTGCCACCCCTGGGAATGTTGGCTCTATATGAAGGGTAAAGGATGGGTAGGTAACTATCAAATGATACGTTGAAACATTCCTGTAATTCCTGACATTCCTAGAAAAGAAAGATGTCTTTACTATGGCTTTTATAAAGAAACTTCCAATAAATAAAAATGGAGACTACAGGAGAGACAGTTACTAAAATTTATTTTGAGTTTCAAATATTTATTTCATTATTAACTAATGAAATAAATCTGGGCAACTTATTTAAGAGTGAGAAAACCCAAACTTCGTAATGCATTGGAAACAATATAAAGCTCAGAACTAGCCTCCTAGAAGAATGATGTCAGGCAAAAATATGCCCCAAATTCACCAGTGTCCCTGCATTTTTTATTGACTTCAGCAATATCAGTATTACAGAGAAAAATCTATTGATAAGCCTAAGAATCACCAACATGTCTACTGTTTGATCTTTATAAATAAATAAACCTAACTCAAGGGTAAGGTAATTGTTATGAGTTGAATTTTGTCCTCCCATAATTCATGCATTGAAGTCCTAACCTCTAGTATCTCAGAATGTGACCTATTTAGACAGAGGGTCGTTGTAGACATACTTAGTTCAGATGAGGTCATATTAGGGTGGACCCCTAATCCAAAATAACTGGTATCTTTATTAAAAGGGGAAATTTGGACACAGAGACATGCACACAAAGACAATGTCATTTAAAGATGAGGGCAGAGATTAGAGAGATGTTTCTACAAGCCAAGAAATGCCAAAAATTGTCAGTAAATCACTAGTAGCTAGAAGAGAGGCATGGAAAAGAATCTCTCTCACAGTTCTCAGAAGGAATCAATGCTGTGACACCCTGATCTCAGAATTTTAGCCTCCAGAACTATGAGATATAAATTTCTGTTAAGTCCCTCAGTTTGTAGTACTTTGTTATGGTAGGCTTAGCAAACTAATATAGCAATGCAAACATCTCATTTGTATTTTTATGTTAAATGATTGAGCTTATGGCTTAACAAACTCAGTATAAGAATTTTATGTAACTTTCCAAGGACCAAGTAAATGACTTTTAATAAAGTTTAGCTTTTACCATATATTATTTATGTTGTTATTTACCATAGAAAATGTATGTATCAGTAGGATAAACTAACTTTTTCTGTTATTTTAATGTAAATTTTATGGAAGTTTAACATACTTTAAAAAAAGGGCAGATCATAGGTGTACAGCTGGATGAATCTTGACAAAGTATGCATATGTGAATATATGTACATATATCCACACATATATGTATATACACATACACATACATACATATACATGTCTTTAGCTTCTCAATAAGTACATTAGTAGAACTCAGTGCCCTCTTTTTTTATTTTGGAAAAATTACATAATATAATATTTATCATTTTAATCTTTCTTAAGTGTATAATCTAGTGGCATTAAATACATTTCAAGATATTGTTTAACCATCACTATGGTCTGTACCCAAAGCTTTTTCATCATCCCCATATGTATGCATTAAACAATAACTCAACTTCCTCTCTTCCCCTAGTCCCTGGAAGCCTCTATTTTACTTTCTGCTCTGTGAATTTGCCTTTTCTAGGTACCTCATATAAGAGGAATCACACAATATTTGTCCTCCTGTGTCTGGCATATTTCATTAAGCATAATGCATCACTTTACTTTACCAATCAGAAATGCAGGAGGGTTCCAATTTCTCCACTTCCTTGCTATCACATTATTTTCTATTCTTTTTTAGTTATCCTAGTAGGTGTGAAGTGGCATCTCATTGTGGTTTTCATTTGCATTTTCCTAATGAGTAATGATGTTAAGCATCTTTTCATGTACTTATTGGCCATTTGTACATTTTGTTTAGAGAAATGTTTATTCAAGTCCTTTGCCCAATTTTGAACTGGGTTGTTTTTTGTTGTTGAGTTTTAGGAGTTCTTTATATGTTCTGGATCTTAGTCACTTATTAGATATATGATTTATAAATATTTTTCCTGTAGGCTGTTTTTTCATTTTTTTGATAGTATCACTTAATATACAAAACTTCTCAATTTTGAACTTTTAGAACAATTTATCTATTTCTTCTTTTGTTTCCTGCACTTTTGGATGTCATATCCACATAATCTTTGCCAAATCCAGTGTCATGAAGATTTTCCACGAAGTTTTCTTCTAAGAGTTTTGTAGTTTTAGCTCTTAAGTTTAGGTCTTTGGTGCATTTTGAGTTAATTTTTGTAGATAGTGGAAGATAAAGGTCCAACTTCATTCTTTTGAAGGTGGATATCCAGTTTTCCCAGCATAATTTATTGGAAAGACTGTCCTTTCTCCATTAAATGGTCTTGGCACCCTTGTCAAATTTAATTGACCATATACATGAGAGTTTATTTTTGGGCTTTCTATTCTACTCCATTAGTCTATATGTCTGTCCTTATGCCAGCACTGTACTGTTTTAAATTACTGTAGCTTTGCAGTAAGTTTTGAAGTCAGGAAGTGTCAGTGCTCCAATTTCATTCTTCTTTTCAAGTCTGCTTTTGCTCTTCAGGACACCTTGCAATTCCATATGGATTTGAGAATTGGCCTTTTCAATTCTGCAAAAAAGGGTGTTGGAATTTTGATAAGGATTACAGTGAATTTGAGAAGTCCTCTTTTGCCACCTTTCAATCGATTTCACTTTCTTCCATCATCAAGGGTCTGATCACTATTCTGACTCCTAACATGAACTATTAATTCTGCCTGTGTGAGCCATATTTTTGTCAGGAAAATACAGTCTTTATTTTTTTTAAAGTAAACATAAAATCAGAAACAAATTTCCTTTGTAGAATATTTTGGCAATAGTTTAGCCACAAATTTTCCAGATTTTGATTTTACCTATAAGAGTTCAAGAATTCTAAATTTATTAGACTTCAAATAGAATCAAACTTACAGAAGATTTACATGAACAGTATAAAAGATTTTTCCTGACTTATTTGAGAGTAAGTTGTTAACATGACAGTCTATCACCCAAGAATGTTTGGTGTGTAATTCCTATAAAAAAGGATATGTTCCTACATAACCATAATCCAACCCTTGAAATCAGGAAATGAATAAGGATACACTGATAAATTATTACCATCAGATGCTCAGACTCAAACTTTCACCAGATTTCCTAATAACCATCCAGTCAGGATTACATGTAGCGATACTGGTCATGTCTCTTTAGCCACCTTAAACCTGGTACAGTTCCCCAGTGTTTCCTTGACTTCACAACCATGCAACTTTTGAAAGTTACTAATCTAGTTATTTTGTAGAATGTCCCTCACTTTGGTTTAGTCTAATAGCTCCTCATTATAGATTCAGGATATTTTTGTCAGGAATATCATAAATGTGATGCCAGTTTATACTTGTATTCACTCAGATGGTACACAGTTTTGATTTGTTTCTTTTCTGATTTCATCACTTGATTAATTTGCCAGATTTCCTCTGTAATTTTTTTCCTTTTTCCCTTTGTAATTTATGATGATTTTGTGGGGAGGGTCCTTTGAGAACATGTAAATATTCCATTCCTCATCAAGCTTTCAGAAACTTGTTTTAACATCCATTGATGCTTCTCAGCTGAATTAATTATTATGATGCTTGCCACATGGTTATTTTTAATGCCATCATTCCTTCTACATTTACTGGTTGGCATTTTACTGTAAGGAAAAGCTTTTTTCTTCTCACCTTAATTAATTAAAGTAGGGAGTTATAGATTTATATTTTATTCAATGGATTATAATCCATTAATATCATTATTTTGATACTCAGATTTTCTCAGATTTGGCCCAATTAGAGCTCCTTCACAATGGTTTCTGCATCCTTTTGACATAGCTACATCTTTTGAGCAATTCCTTACTTTCTTCTAAAGATGCTCCAGGCTTATCTTGTACTTTCTCTGTCCCAGTCCTGGAATTCACCATTTCTTTAAAGATCCCTGGTTCCTTTTAGAAAAGAATGGTATTTGAAAATCAACTTTAGATGTCAAGTGAGCTTATTACTATTGGAATATTGCTGCTCCTAGGCCTCTGAGTGGACATAGCGAGGACTAGTTTATATTTTTAATAAGTTATATATATGCACATACGAATATATATATTCAAATATGTATTATATGCAAGAGAATATTATCAACATGTATTTACACACAAATTTCTTTATCTACCTATCTCGCTATCTCTCTCTCTCTCTCTCTCTCTCTCTCTCTTATCTGTCTAACACTATGAGTCAACATCAATACCAATTCAGCACCACAGGATTCATTCTAGTTTTTTTCCTTTCTATATTTGGAACTCTTTTCTGACAATGAGAAACCTAGATTCTGTAATCATTAGTATATTAACTTCTTAGGCCAATGACCCCTCAGTATAACCAACTTCTCATTTCTGTTAGCACCAGCCATCCACTGACACCCTTTTTGCTTAATTCATGCTCTGACACCCAGCCTAGGCATCCCCTAATTCAAATACTCTCTTCATTGTGCTCAGGCTCTGACAGGACCTTGTGTGGGCTGAAAATGGCATGCACTTGGACCTTTCAGTAATAATACAGAATTATTTAAACATGAAAGTGGCTTTAGATGATATTTGTTGGTCTTTTCATTTTGTTGGTCTTTTCATTTTGTTGATGAGAAATTTTGACAGAGTCACAGTGTAATTCCGTCACAACAGCTGGCCCTTTGGCGCTATTAGAGTGTCCAAACCTACTTTCCTATTCCTAAATGAAATCTATATTCAGGAAAGTCTGGCTCTTACAGGTTAATGACAAAGATTATTTTCTTAAGAATGCTTTTATTGCATAAAAATTCCTTAAAATGTTGATCACTTATTTTTAAAAATTATTTAATTACTCTTATGAAAGAACTCATGAAATTATTCTTTTTGTGAATGCAGAACAAGTGAAATTTTTCTTTCTCTTAAGCAGATACCGAGTCATCTTTTTTGAGATGATAAGAATTATGTAATCCATTTGTGTTTCCCTTTCTGCAGGGACTTCTGGAAAGCTCAAGCTAAGTTTCTTGCTAAATCACATCTATTTTATCAGCCTCAATGTATTTGCTACTGCCTCTTTGCACACAGTTTTCACTTCTCTTTTAGAGATTTATTATATATATTTAATATAGTTTTTAAAATTTTAAACTTCCAGAAATGGAATATTTGAAATTTTATATTTGTGGATCAATAATTCACATATAAGACTGATTTTTATGTGTGAAACATACATAGCAGCTTTGTCACACTACGTAGGCTCCCGTAGCACTTTTCAGATGTGAAATTGAAGACATTGTAGTCACTTTATGTAGTATGTTCAGCATCTGTAACAAATACTCAAATAACGGTTGCTGAAATAACCTGAAATTTATCTCTTACTATAATAGTTTAGGCATAAGGAGTCCAGCTCTGGTACTATGATTATATAAGGACCCAGGCCCTTTCTGTCTTGTTACTCTCCCTATCCCGATTGTCAGAGGTGTGCAGGTAAACTGGCTCTCTGGGAAAAAAAAAAAAAAAATCCCTGACTTGTGGTGTTTGCTGATTTTTGTGGTGTAAATACTTATAATGTCCAATTTTAAACTACCAGTGGTTTAACCACTGGCTTGCAAGATTCTTGAAAATTGAACAGTCAGTTCTGGCAAGTTGGTACGAGCTTAGCCCCAGCACAGCACTGGATGCCGCCCTTCCTCATCCCTGTGGCCATGATATTTCACCAGCAGGGCCACATTCCAGTCAGAGGAAAAGGGTCCTTCTCTGAGGAGTGTGACTTGATGTTGCACACATCACTTTTATTACCACCCCACTAGCCAGAATTTAATCACATGCCTACACCTAGCAGACAGGCTAAGAAATGTCTTTATTCTATTTAGCTGATTATGAATCTAGCTGAAAACTGGGGTTTGGTTCTTATGGAAAAAGGGAAGAATGGCATTGGTGAATAATAGCAGATTTTGCCACAGACATGCATTAAAAAATCAATGACATTAATTTATAGTCATGACTACAAGAATGAAAATAATGACTATAAGAATGGCAATAATGACTATAATGAAGAAAGTTTATGAGTAAATAATACAGTGCAGCTGTTAATTTGAAGAGTTTTCCATTTCAACTAACCAAAGAATGAGTAATAACCAAAGTGTCTCATTAATAATAGGCAAAGAACAATGCAATGCTAAGTTAAAACAATGAAAGGAATCACTGAGACGTTTTCAGAAGTTAAATATGATCTTTGTACTAATCCATTATCATTGCACTTTTTTCACGAGGTACCCTGATGAAGTTTTTGGAAAGTTATTTAAAATTACATATTAGTAGGATGGATTAAGAAAGAAACTGGACTTTGAGAAGTCTTTCCCACTCTCCAGCTTTTGATCACTGAAAATAAAACAACAATGGCATTCAAGAATTTTATATTCTTAAGGGTTCAGATTAAAGAATGACTAATCTAAGAGAGGTTGTCTATAAATCACAGTTGAACAACCGGATTGGGTTTGTGTATAAAGACAAATAAATAAAGGTGTCCATGACAACTGGTATGTTTCACATAAGATTCTAGAATTCATATTAAAAGCATATTTATATTATGCTCTTCAGACCCACAAAACAAAATATCATCTCTGTTCTAATCAGTGATCCTCCCTACAGTGTGTTGCACCACCCACTTCCTGCATAATATCACCTATTAGCCCTCCTTGTGTTTCTTCAGACAGTAAAGTATAACCTGAAGGGGTGGTTACACATGATTCTAAATCACATCAAATATTTGTTAATAAAGCTGGGGAAAATCTGAAATATATAAATTGAGGTATAATTGACAAAAACTGTATATATTTGATATGTACAATGTGATGGTTTGATATAAGTACACATGGTGGAATAATGACCGCAATCAGGTTAATTAATACCTCTAATACCTTACATAGTTACCTTTTTTTTAAAAAAATTTTTTTATTTTTGGCTGTGTTGGGTCTTCGTTGCTGTGCGAGGGCTTTCTCTAGTTGCGGCAAGCGGGGGCCACTCTTCATCGCGGTGCGCGGGCCTCTCACTGTCGCGGCCTCTCTTGTTGCGGAGCACAGGCTCCAGACGCTCAGGCTCAGTAGTTGTGGCTCACGGACCTAGTTGCTCTGCGGCATGTGGGATCCTCCCAGACCAGGGCTCGAACTCATGTCCCCTGCATCTGCAGGCAGATTCTCAACCACTGCGCAACCACGGAAGCCTCACATAGTTACCATTTTTTTTGTTGTTGTAGTGGTGAGAACACTTAAGATCTACTCTATTAACAAAAGTAAAGTATACAATACAGTGTTATTAACTATAATCATCATGCTGTACGTTGAATCCCCAGAAGTTATTCATATTATAACTATCTTTCAATTCTTTGCCGTTTTTAAAACATCTCAAAAAAGAAGACATTTTATATCATATTTTCTTTACTTCTTTTTTTTTTTCTACTTTATTTATTTATTTTATTTTATTTTTGGCTGTGTTGGGTCTTCGGTTCATGCAAGGGCTTTCTCTAGTTGAGGCAAGTGGGGGCCACTCTTCATCGCGGTGCGGGGACCGCTCTTCATCGCGGTGCGCGGGCCTCTCACTATCGCGGCCCCTCCCGTCGCGGGGCACAGGCTCCAGACGCGCAGGCTCAGTAGTTGTGGCTCACGGGCCCAGCTGCTCCGCGGCATGTGGGATCCTCCCAGACCAGGGCTCGAACCCGTGTCCCCTGCATTAGCAGGCGGATTCTCAACCACTGCGCCACCAGGGAAGCCCTCTTTACTTCTTGTTGAATAAATTAAAGCAAAAAACAAAACTCTGGTTCCTAATATAAAGGGTTTATCCTAGAATAATTTTTATGTAGATAAATCTGTTTTTTGTGTGTGAATTTTCTGCACTCTTAGTTGTTTTATCACCCTATTATTTTTCCATCCTGAGTCACCAAACTCTCGTGACTACTACTTTCCTTTTTAAAAACCACTATGATTTATCTTCCTTCAGAGACCTTTTCTCTGCTTCCAAGGCCCTAAGTATGTTCATATTTTTTCTCTTGTTCATTTATTCATTCATTCAGCCTATGTTTATTAAATATACCCATTATAATCATACAAGGTTTCATAGAGAAACAACATCCATATTCTGAAAGACACTGCGGAGTCCCCGAATTTGTAGAAAGACCCAATGTCCCATTCTGAAGAAATTTATAATCCAGTAGAAGAATACACACATACTTAGAATAGAAAATGTGCAAATGTAGAAACTACAGAGTATAAGAGGGCAAAGAAGGGAGGGGCCACTTGGGGAACATTCATGGTGGGTTTGGAATGGTCACCATGAAGAGAGAATTGCAGCAGAGATGGCGGCTTAGCACTCAACATCTATTCCACTCCTCTACTAGTGTCCTTCCTGTAGTTAAGAGGCCAGAAAGCTAAAAACAACATTTCTCATACACCTTTGCAACTGGCTGAATGAGTGAACGAATAAATGAATGAATAAACAAATATGAACATACTTAGGGCCTTGGAAGCAGAGAAAAGGTCCTTGGAGGAAAATAATAGTGGTTTTTGAAAGGGAAAGTAGTAGCCACAAGAGTTGGTGACTCAGGGTGGAAAAATAATAGACTTAGGGTGATAATGCAATTTACCTTTGACAGATGATGTGCTTGCATGTGAGATTTGGAAGACAGAATTGAAGTGAAGGCCTGATTCTGCTGTTTCTGCTGCCAAGTTCAGTTATGAAGTGACTTTTTTCCCTCCTTCCTTCCTTGGTAGTGGTAGCAGAGTGTCTTGCCACTAGCCTTAGGGCTGTTGAGAGATAGAGCATGCAGAATCCATTTGTGATCCCAGTAGTCTCAGTATAGTGCCGAAGCCTGCAGTGATGGTGGTGGCTTCTTGATAGTGGCTGTCTCCTGACTTTGGAAGTTCCCTGTGGCAGTGTGGATCTGGAACCAGTGATCTCCACATCAAAGAGGTGGTTGGTGGTCTACATCAGTGGTATTGGTTTGCGTATCAACCTAGAGCCTGTTCCCTCAGCAGCCCTAAGAATGCTGTAAGCCATTGAGAACACTGTAATAAATCCCTGTGGATTTAAACTAGCTAGACTTTTGTCTCTGCAACTGACCACTGACCAGTACAGTAATACTGTAAAATCTCCTTCTTTTTTTTCATAAGAAAAAATGAGGAGTAGAACATTCCAGAGAGAAGGAGTAGCTCAAGCAGAAGTGGAAAATGCAATATTTGTGTAGGAATTCCCTCTTAGAACTAAGCCGCTGGAGCTAAAATGTAGGGGTACTATGGAGACTTGGCGGGAAGTGCTGTTCGGAGAGGACGTGATCACAAGTCTGAGGAGGCTGTCTTTTATTGGCCAGGAAATGGGGAGTGAGGTAATTTGGGAATATTAACCTGGAAGTGGGATGTGGAATAGATTTGAGGAAATGAGACTGCAAAGGGCCTGATCCATTAGAAAAGTAATACAATTAGTAAGGATAAAAAGCATAGAATAAATAGGAGAAAAATGTCATAGGACAATGCTGGGTGAGTTCTGGTGTTCATTTTAATTGTCATGTTCCAGAAAAATGTGCCCCTCGCTTCCAACTTTATCTGAATCATGGGTGAGAACATGATATGGACTTCAGTGCAGGCGGGGGAAATGATAGATGTACAAGATGGGAGAGGGAGCAGGGAGGGGTAAAATGTTATTGAATGCAGTGAGCTAATGAATGTCAGAAATGTTTTCTATAAGCAGGAACTGTCTGATTTGACAATATTGTTGGTTTCAAATTGAATTTATAGAAAATTAATCAGTTTTAGAAAACATTCTTCTTATATCATAATAATTTATTGTAGCCTGTTAGCTCTAAGTTAAAGTTTTAACTATTTAGTTATGGGTATACGTAAAGACCTCTGAGCTTCGAAGATATCAGTTCAGGTCCTGCCTTACTTTTTTTTGTGATCTTAGACAAATCACCTGAGTCTGAATTTCTTCATCTGCAGAATGGGAATTATAATACTTGCCTTAATGATTTGAAGGGCTATTTTAAGAATTAATTATTTCATTTTAAACGACCATCTTATTCAGTATTCTGTTTCAAACTCTGAATGGAATTGAACTATATTCAATATCTTTGATCTCTCTCATCACATTTTGGAATACATGGAAATAACTTAAATTGCAATAAAATAGTCTCACTATAAAAATTTTAAAATCCTTAATTGAAGTATAGTAAGACATTGGGAGTGGAATATTTATTCTAGAAAATATTATTACAGGGGACAATATTCTAACAACAACAACAATAATAATACATAATACTGAATAGATATTAAAGTCACTGTTTTAAGTGCTTTATAGGTGTTAACTCATTTGATTCTCACAAGAAACCTATGAAGGAGGCATTAAATGATAAAATAGGAATATTTATTGAATGTTTAAAACAAATGCTGCCAGTGTTCTCTTTCTGTTCAAATTCAGCCTAAATTCAATGCCTGAATGCTAATTCTCCTCCAACATATGTTTATTACTTCTCTTTTTATCTTTAACACTTAGAATTTTTTTTAAGGTTACAAACATTGGCTTAATTTCTCTGTGACTAAAAAGAAACCCACATTTTGGTGCGATAGCTGAAAACTCTTATTATGTAACTCAGAAACTTCTAGTTAAAATAGTTTTTTGTTTTATGTTTTTGCCTAAACACTAATAAAATAGTACTTATACTGTCTCAGTTTCATTTTTATTGTTATTTGTCTGGTATAGCTTCTCCCTTCCCACTTTCTATGTAACATTTCTTTTAAGTATGTATCTGATAGAGTGTGTAAGAGGTTTTGTTTTTTTTTTTTTCTAATGAAGTCTGACAAATTTTGTCTTAATGTATGATACAATCAGGCTATATTTGTTGTCATTACTAATTTTTATTTTTCAACTTGTTCGTCTTTTCTCTTAGCCAGGCATTTCTTTGTCTTTTTTTCTTTTTCCTTTTGTACCTTCTGTTAGCTCACATTTATTTTTGTATTTGATTTTCAGCCATTTTAACCATGAGGTGCCAAGAACTGGTTTTATTTGAACGTATCCTGCTATGGTGTGTAGTGCTTTCTGAAGTATTTACTGGTTTTTAAAAATTTGTGACCATTTTCTGTTAAAATATTGCCTCTATCCTATCATTCCTCTCCTCTCCTTTATGGACTCCAAATACCTACTGGTTGATCCTTTCACTATGATTCATGTATCTGTATACATTTTTCTTATTTTCTATTCTTTTATCTCTTTGTGCTTCAAATTAGATATTTTTTCTGAGCCACCTTCCAGTTCACTGCTTCTCTCTTCAGAGCTATCTAATCCTCTAGAATTACCTATCTATTTCAATTACTTTTATTCTTCAATTCTAGAATTATTATTTGGTTCTTTTATATAGTTCTAGTTCTTGGCTGAAATCATTTTGTCATTTATATGTGTACATGTTTATCTCTATTATTTGCAACTGTTTTCTCCACATTCCAATATCTGGATCTCTGGTGTGTCTGTTTCTATTGGCTGATTTTGCTGTTTATTTTGTTTTCAGTCAATTATTTTCTTTCTATTTTTTCCCCCAATGCTGCCTCTTTTCTATTGAGTGCCATATATTATATATAAAATATGTTAGATGTGATATTGTTTTTACATCACATTATCTTTCTCCAGAGAGGATTTCTGCTCTGGATTCTTCCAACCATATGAGAGAGAGATCTATGCATAATGGTTTCTATTGTCCCAGTTAACTGTCAGAGCTCAGCCTATAGTTCAGGTCATTAGGCTCATTATCAGAGACTCGTCAGTGCTTAAGTTCCAGTCACGTTCTTTCTGTTTTTCCCTTCCTTGCTCACTTGCCAAATATTACCATGTGATATAATGGGTCTTATCAACTCAATTATTATTCCCACTTGATAGGGTATTATGAATTAAATCTATGTTATATTCATACATACTTTCACTCTTTATATTTTTAAATATCAAGATTTTAAAATTACTAAAAATATACAAACAAATCCTTTTTCTCTCAAACATCTACCCTTTTAATTGGAACCCAGAAATTTCAAAATTACAGTCTGCTATAGTTTTATGCAAGTCAATTTAGGGGAACAGTGCTCTACTGCATGTGAGACACTCTACTCCCATAATCCATGAATTATTTTCCCTTGAATAAAGGACATCAAACTCATTACTAAGTTGTTTTAGTTTTGTCATTTACAGTTTTGGCAATGAGATGGGACTGTAAGACAGCTGTTGAAGATTCTGGGATGGCTCCTAGACGCAGGTGAAGGTATCCACAGAGCCCTTTTGGTTTGTCATCTCTTCAGCCTCTCTCTGAGATTTCTGGTAAGCTTCTCTTGGATCAAGTTTTGCTTGTTTTGTGTTCCGAGCTCTTTCAGTTAGTTTGTTCAAGTCCTTCTGGGTATAAAATTGGGGTATGAGAGACTCCATATTTCTCACAGGATGAAAATTGGGGTGTTACAGATTTCAGATTTTCATGGTGAGACTTAGTGGGTAGAACATTTGAGTTTGTGGCTGACCTCAACTTCAAAGTAAGTGCCTTCAGGAGGTCCTGCAGACCTCAGGAATTGTGCCCAGGCAGCCAGAAACAGTAAGTGTGTTTGAATTTTGGAGATTTATTTCAAGGGAAAATAATGGGTACACCGCAATCTAAAGAAAGCAGGATGGCAGCCATTAGGGGACCCACAAAGCCTTGAGGTAAGTCCGCATCATAGACCACTGGGGGACTTGGGGAAATAAGACAAGAAATTTAGACTTTTTTTGACCAGTGGCACATCAAAATCTACGTAGGCACAAGTCAAACCATTGAAAGCCATTATAGTGTCTGCCAGCATAAAGAAATCTTCTTCTGAAAAGAATAATACATTTATTGCGACTGGAAATCTCAGAAGCCAAAGCCACAAAATTGGTGGGCACCAGTCAAGCATTTAATAGCTGATAGAGCATTTGTCACCTAACTCTAAGACTCCCATGCTAAGATAAGTTGGTTACAGAATGGGTTAGATCAAACGAAGTCCCCCAACAACCTCAAGAATAATTTTGTGCAGTGAGATACATTGTAAAACACCACAAAATCTCTACCAGCAGCATATCCTTCTTAGTTGTTAATTTAGCTCCAAGAGACTCCAGGCTTAGCTAAAGAACTGGGATCTCAAGTTTCAAATAATTGAGTGTACCACCTTCCAGCACACCTGATTATTTTATGTCTAAGAACTGTGGTCCTGGAATTTGTAGATATCTATAAAAATGTCAAAATCTTACTAAGACTAGAATTACAAAGGCCATTATGGGGAATGGTTATTGTTTATAAATTTAAAAATTTCAACAAGAAAAAAACGTTGATTTAAGTATAAATTCTTTGAATCTTTGTTTTCTCTACCCCCACTTGAAGGCAATGCATATAAAAACCCTCAGTGAAGTTTGGGTGACTGGAGGAGACAAGATTAGGAGTAATGTTTCATTAAGTTCAGTGCTAAGTACGTAGTATCCTGAGATAAATAGTATAGCTATAGTGACTATGATTATGTCAGTCATTTATTAGACCTTTGCTATATTTCTTAAGTGTCCAAAATGTTTTGTGAATTTGTATGATTTCCTCAACAACCCTGTGAAGTGAAGATAATTACATATGAAAAAAAAAATCTTGGAGAGGGACAAAATTTTCTCAACTCTCTAGTAAGTGGTAGTTCTGAGATTTGAGCTCAGGTTTGTCTGATTCCAAAGCTCTGTGCATTCAGTCTCTATGTTTCCAGCATAAAGTCTCTATAACTTATCAGTGGACAAAAAAAGGAATGTGTACTCAGTACTTGATATTACCTAATTTTATCCAGGTCTCTTTTTGCTGCTACATCCTCAGGATAATAATTTGACCTTCCCCTTGAACTTTGATGTCTTTTTGTCATGTATTTTTAGGTTTCTGAATTAACAGGAAAAAATTAGCACCATTTTCTCTTATTCACAGTTCTCATTTTGTTCGCATTTCCACTTCTACCACCTATCTCCCTAGGCAATGAAACAAACAAAGGAAAACCTTTTATTTTCAAAAAATTAAAATAAAAAATTAAGGTAAAAATTGAGGAATAAATGAGGATTGCTTTTTCAGATGCTTATGTAACTAAGAAGAAAAGTAAAAACATCACTCACTTAAATTCTTACATTTATATACCAGCTGCTTGCCTCACTAGGAACCCTCTATGTGATGCTGACCCCAAAGGTCTCACAGGTGAGGGCAAGTGAAACAGCAGTTAACCTTTGATCTTAAGCATCTCTCCGTTACACATGTCTTTATCTTTGTTTTTATCTTTCTTTTCTTTATGTGAAGCCATGTATGCTGTCAGGATAAAATTATTTCACATGTTCAAAGTAAACAAAACTGCTCCTTCTGGTCAAACATTCCTCAGAAGTTTCTTCCAGGGACACTCCAAACCAGACAACACCTTTTTGTGACTTTTCAAAGCATGGTCTCAATATGTTTGCAAGTGATTTATTTTTAAACGTTCCTAAAATTTTGCTTGGAAATTATTTAACTCAAGAAATCCCTGTTACAATTTTAAAAGGAAAAGAAAGAAAGAAAGAAAGAAAGGAAAGAAAGAAAGAAAGAAAGAAAGAAAGAAAGAAAGAAAGAAAGAAAAGATGGAAAGAAAGAAAGGAAGAAAGAAGGAAAGAAAGAAAGGAAGAAAGAAAAAAATAACAGTGAAATCTGTTAAGTCAAATACCAGCTCTGGACTAAACAATTAGTCAAAAGTCCTCAGCAGATTTAGTTTGTAAAGCATGGTTATTGATGTTGAGGGAAGTGGCCAGGGCATCTGGAGTCATCAGAAAAGGCTTCTGCAATCTACCCTCAAATTACAGCAATATTTCTTCATATCGTGGGGAACTTTTACTTTGACCCTTGTATACTATTAGAAACCTTTAGCTATTTCAAACCAAAACTGGCAAAAAGAAGTCAAGAAAACAGCAAGGCCATGTTTGCTCTTTCAGAATAGGATAGTGGCCCACATATTTTAGGGTTAAACAAATTTTTTTTAGTGTAGAATAATAAAATCCAAAAACTATTATATGATCAATGAGAGCTTTCAAGTCAGGAGCTTTAAAAATCGCTGTGATGAATCCATAATTTCATCACACAACATACTTTTCCACCCCCAAAATATTTTCACGTTGCATCCAAATTTGTACCTTACTCATCATTCCAGCTAATAAAAGAGGGCTTCCTCTGGGAACCATCATGTAATTATGTCTCAGAATGAGTACCCTCTCTGTGGTCAGATTACATTTTATTCATATCTGAGGCTGAGGCTGGCAGATAAGCCTCTGATGATATTGGGTTGGCCAAAACATTTGGAACTTTTTGGCCAACCCTAATACTTATGTGTCTCACCTGAAACCACTAGTTTCTATGTCACCCTGGCTACTGTAGTCCAGGCTAATGTGCCTTGGTAGACTAATACTTGAAATGACTGCTATTTAATGAGTACCTATTATGTGTCAGGCTATGTGTTAAGTGATTTAAAACATTTCTAATTAACCTTAGACATATAGTATTGTCTTTTTAGTATGTATGCAAAAAAAAATCAAAACTTGGAAAGGTTAAATAATTTGCCAAGAATACATGGCCATTAAGTGGCAATCCTGGGAGTTCATTCCCAAATCTACGGTATTTCCACTACAACTTATTGTGCACAGAGGTGATTAACAGAATGAAAGAATCACTGGGGGTGGAGCATATGGAAATGGCCTTATTTCATGCTCCAAATGTTATGGCATTCATTTTTGGTAAATCAATACAGGGCAGTCATTTCTTTTATTACTATCAACTCTTCTAATATTACTACTAGGTTTCTGGCTTGTGTGACTGACAGGACAACATGTTTGGGGAAAAAATAGTTCATTCAGTTTAAATATGTTTGAATATATTGAACTCATGGTACTTGTAGGATATCCAGTTTACCTTTTTAAATTCAGGGGCAAGGAAATTCTGCAAGTAAGCAACAGCCCCAGGTACAGTGAGGGCACTGTGCCTTTTAACTGTACTCTCTATGTAAACACAGAAATACTACGATGGCCTTTTTTATGTCCTTTTAGTGTCAGAATGAATCACTGTAAAGGGACAAAATCATTTTTCAAAGCTGCCAGCTGGAACCTTAACTGGAAATTCTGCAGGAAGACAATGCCTGTTAATGCTTTCAGTTGTTTATGAGCAAAAAGAAAAAATTGCTGGATTATTCATTCTTAAAAGATTATTATTATAACTGTATTGTTTTAGCTGTGTGAAGGTATGTTTCCTATTACTTGTGATTTATAGCTCTACATCCTTATGAATGGTAGCCATTTTCCACAGGCAACTGTGCGATGAAAGGAAAGGATTAAAAGATAGTTGATCCCACATCCATGGAGTAGTTTTTATCTGCGTTGAGACTGCCTTTTTTTTTTTTTTTTTTTTGTAATTATTTTACTCACTTGCTTCTATACTGTTGTGTAATGGACTGATTTTTTCCCAATTATGCTTGGCACTATACAAGGCAATTATCTAGATTACAGAGAATGATTCATTAAGAAAAAGAATGCAAATTTAGCATGTTCTATAAATGATCAAAATTTTAAAACAGATATCTGGTTTTTAACTTTTAAGTAAAAGATATCTGGATATTTATCTTCGACTACTTTTATAATTTACTTTGAAAAAATATATTTAATAGTATTTCTTTAGAGGGTAATAAAAGTGTGAAATAGAGTTGTATTTTTCTGAATTACCAATAGGTAGAGCACAGAATCTATACAGTTCTATAAATTGCCTTTAAACACTGGATTAAATACAAGTAAACAAACAGTTTTTACTATAACTCTATTATAGCATGTACAGAGACTAAATTTTTAATCAGACATTTTAATATATCATATATACATTTTTTAAATGTTAGAGCCTTCTCAACTCTAATGGAAGACCGCTTTTATCCTATTTAAGATAAATTTTTGACCCTTTGTACTCAAAAAATTAACCTGTCCAAATTAAATATTTTTTCCTTTTCTTTCACCAGAGCAAATACATATCTAGTCATCAACTTTTCATACTGACTCACAACATGATTTCCTTAACAAGTTCATTTGAAGGTCATTGATGTTTTGCTTTCCAAGTATTTCAATCTCACTGGGTTTTGTACATTGTATCAGACATTTAGTGTGAGATGATGAAAATATTGCATAAAACTACAGGCAATTTTATATGGCAGAAAATATATGTCATATTAAATACAGTGGTGTTATGTTTTCTATACTTCATTCTGTGCATTAAATGTGAAACATTACATTTCAGGTGGTACTATTAAACCATTCTTTTAAAAACAGAAAAGCTAGAGAGTACACACAGTATAAAATACTCAAAATGAAAATGATCTGTGGATGACCTGATTGGGTGACTCTCCCAGTAGCAGAGTGTCTGGGTGTTTTGTAGGACACACCACTTCATTAACATCCTCCTATGCTAAATGAGCTCAGTCTCCTGAAATTTACCTTCAGGAATTTAAAGCACTTAGTCCTTACATTTTCTGGGTCATAGACTCCTTTAAGTTTCTGACAATGCCATTCCCATACATAGGCACCATCTTATGTACAGTGGCAAAGATTCCCAGACCACCTGAAGCCTGTAGACCATCCTGATGCTTATTTATGTGCTAGAAGAGGGGAAAGACATCTCTTGGGGTACTTTTAGCTTTTGCCTCCATGCATCACATTTAGGGGCAGCCTCACTATATCATACCATGGAAGTCTCAGCTACAAAAGGCAAAAGAGTCTCCGGAAAAATAGAAGTAACTTGAAAGCACTTTCTGCTTCATGGGGTTGGTCATATTCAGCCTCGCTCTTCAACTTTTATTTCCCCATGACAATCGTCTGGAAACAAAAATAACTGCCTGTTTACATAACGTGTGATAGACTTTCTAGGTTACGAGATGATAGTTCACTTTTAGTTATACCACCCTCAAACCAAGAGAGTTTTATTTTCATCTTAGAATGAAAAAGGAGAAATGGGAAAGTAAGTGTATTGTCATAAAATAACAAAATACTTTGTTTTTGAATTTAAAAAGACAAATGAGAAAACAACTCATTTTTTTGGTATTGCTTAAAAATTTTATTGTGGTAAGAACACTTAAATGAGATCTACCTTCTTAAATTTTTGTGTACTGTACAGTATTGGTGACTAGCTGTACATGTTGTACAGCAGATCTCTAGAGCGTATTCATCTTGCTTAACTGAGACTTTATGCTGTTGATTTAGTAACTTCCCCTTTACCCAAGCCCCTGGCAATCACAGTTCCATTCTTTGATCCTGTGAATTTGACTATTTTTGAACTGCTTTTTAAAACTTCACCCAACATTGTAATTTAAAAATTTTAAAGCAATATAAGTACATTCTAGAATGATAGGAATAAAGCTATATTAGTAAGATGAGTTCCATTGTTTCTAGCATTGTTTTAATGTAGCCAAACGGCTCAATTTAAATGTCTTTATCACTCAGTAAGTTATAGAGAGCAAAACTTTGGCTTACAACTACTTCCCTGAATTAGTTAAAATGATTTTTCTAATGTTAATTAAGGAAACACAATGTGTCAGAGAATGAGATAGTGTTCCAGACTTCAGAAATTTTACTCTTATACTTATATAAAATATGCATACAATAATAATTGCTAAAGTACAAAACTGTAACTCCACTACCCTCTCATCTTGCTTATGAGACATAACTGTAAAGTGAGGTGGGTTGTTAAATTGGGAAAATAAAAAATGATAATTAAAAGTGTGCATATGTGGTATATGTTTGGTTTAGTATGTGAGCCACTTTATATTTGGAAGCATTTATTGATTAAAAAAATCAAGTAGAAGTAGAACTTCAACATATCGTAAAACAGAAAGTGTGAGCCATCAATATATGTCATTTTATATGCCTATTATATTTACCCAGTACTTTCTAGGTTTTTAACTGAGGCTCATAGTTGATCTTCAGAGGATCTGAAAACTTACTGAAATTTTAATAAAAACTGTTGTGTGTCCATGAAAAATCATTTTTCTGGGAAAAAATCTTTAGTTTCCATCTGCTTGTAAAAAGTATCTGTGACCCAGGAAAAGGTGACGGGTTATTACATTGTCTGTCCTGATTGCAATGTAAATTTTAAAAAAAATCTAAAACATTTATGTGATCATTCCCAGAGAGTTAGCATTAAATAATAAACTAATTAGTCTTTTTTTAAATTGGAATGGAATGTGCAGTATAGAAAGCAAATATTAGCCCATAGCAACACGAAGAGAGAAAGTTTTCCCATGAACCTAATAACCCAGGAGAAAAAAAGTGTGACTATAAGTTGAAAATGATGAAATTCATTTAAAGTGGTGCTCTCCAATGGAAAGAGCCTCATTAAGAATGAACACAATTTCACAGTATTTCATTTCTGTATTTCTATTGGAATTAGATTTTTCTGCCAAGTTTAGTTAATGTTGTGTTAATTTGTAAAGCAACCAGTACCATATGGGAGGAATTTAAGTGTGAAATTGTTGGTGATGATTAATTAGGTAGAGAGTGTCCTTTATTTGTTAGAGTATTAAAATATAGAAACAAAATTATGTTTTTAAAATGTTGACAGATACTTATGGTTGCCAAATATGTTATAGGATGCCTAGTTAAATTTGAATTTCAGATAAATGATGAATAATTTTTAGTATAGTTATGTTCCAAGTATTGCATGGGACATACTTATACTAAAAACTTATACGCTGTTTATCTAAAATTGAGATTTAATTGTGCACGCTGTATTTTTATTTGCTAAATATAATAACACTAAATGTATATTAAAACTAAAAATAATTTCAGAGGGAAAAATAAATAACATTATTGTATTAAATCTTAAAATGAGCAGTATAAGGAAGAAATTCCCTTGAGAGTTAATATTCTCTTATCAAAAGATAAAAGTAAATGTTTTATATCTGTCCAAAACAGCAGATTAATATACCCAGTAAAAAAGTAACAACAAATTTAAATTTTAAATAGAGATGTATTATTATGTTTGGTAAAAGAAGGATTCAAATTTTATATTTCATAGGACACTGTATCTTTTGCATTGTAAAAAGATGCTCTCTAAAAATGAAATCGATTTCAGAATTGAAGTTTTTGTGTCGAGAAATGTTTGTGGTAGGTAGAGTGTAAGAAATAATGAATAAAATGTTGGAGCTCTGTTAACATTACTAAATATGTGATATCATGATTATGTTTAAATTAGTAACCATAGAACTGTCCTGATATAAAGAAAGGGAGGAAAAATATATTGGAAGAGGAGACTGTTGAAGGGCACTTGAAAATTGAGGGAGAGAGAAAGATAAAGGAGAAAAAGAAAATCTTGACATTGGAAGGGCAAGGGAAAAGGAAACGCAAACTCAAAGAGCAACAAAGAGTTAAATTAGAAAGTTGGATTGAGAATGTTCTATTTGAGAAAGAAGAGAAAATATATTTATAGAATTGCTCAAGGTTGAAGAGCCAGTTGAGAAAGACAGGCAGAAGGGTAGGGGAGGGGAGGTGGCAATATGCATGCAGATTACAGATGGGTTGTGTAAGACAGCAACACTGTGTAATTGCAAATCAGACAGTTGAGGATATACTTGTTAGGAGGTGGGTTTTGAGTGAGTAATGTGATGAGTTGAATGTATGATACATACATGGCGTTAGTTGTTAGCAATAGTTTTAGTAAGAGTATGTGATTATTATGGCCAATTAGTGGTTGCTATGTGTGTATACCAAATAAAACTGTTTATTGGATAACATAATATGAGACGTCTAAATTGCATGCTTGGTTTACTCTCTTGCACCTTGTTTGGGTGAAAGAAGGTGTGAGGGAGGTTCATTCTTTTACACACAGAAGAGGGACCCTATCTAGTGGCCCCAAGTCATCACATAGCACATGGAATGAAGAAAAGTTCAATACATATTGGTTGAATGAATGATGAATAAAAAGAAACCTCATGGTATTCACAAATATTGCACTGAAGCAACTCCATTTCTTAAGTAATTACAGAGCTTGCCCCTATATTTAAGAGTAGAGGTTAAGCTACTTTGATTTAGTCAGTGAGGGAAAATTAGTTTTATAAAAAGAAAAGAAAAAGCCTCTGTTCTTTGGGTATCATTTCAAGATTCAATGTCAACGTTCATTAATAGACATGGAGATATATAAGCCAAGTATATTTTCAGTATAGCTAAAACATTTCCCCAAAACAAACTCGATGTTAAAAACAATATGGTGAACTCCTTAAAATTCTATGTGAAATAAAAGTTGTTTTTTTTTTTAAGTTAAAGAACTGATATAATTTAAAAGAGAATGAAACGGGCTTATGGAAAGTCATGCTGAGGTAATTATAAAGAAAACACAAATCCTTTAGAATAAAAAATTCTTGAAGAGCTCATAATACTTTGAAAACTTTGAGAACAAATACCCCTCCACTCAGGTTCCCAGAACTATCCAGCTGGTTGTAACTCAGCTGGTTGTAACTGTAATGAATGTTCATTTAAACTAGTTGTTTTTAAAGATATTCTTATTCTTTAGAAGCTATCTTTATTAGGAGTGCCTCAATTATAATTTAACTCATTTTTACCTAATACTGATGTAAAAAGAAAAAGTAAAATAAGACACAAGGAAATATATTTTTATGTCCTCTAGATGAGGAAATTTTTAAATGTCTGATTATCAAATGCTGGGAGATTGTTGGTGGATCAAAATTGCTGTTGAGAGTCAAAATTTGTTCAACTATTTTCAAAATAATTGAGCACTCTATTGTAAAAATATCTTTTGGACTCATTCCTAGAAAAACTTTTGTACAAGTACACAGTAGGACATGTACAAGAATATTTTAGCAGCACGATTTGCAAATGAAAAACACTGGAAGGAAACCAAATGTGCACTGATGATGGTAGTTAATTTTTAAAATTGTTATGTTTTCACAAAATGGAGCACTTGAAAAATAAATGAACTATAGTGTTATGGATGCTGTGGTGTGCCACCAGATTCTCTCATTCAGCATTGAGACACTCATTCTTCCAGGAGTATTGATTGCTGATGGATAATAGCTGTATTTCTCGCAGGCAATCACCCTGGGTCAAAGATGGCTGCCTCCACAGAGGCAGTTCACACTAAGAGGCTATGAAGGCCTGGCCACCTTCTTTCAACTTGGGACTTTTCTGAAGTGCCACCCTAACTTCAGAGCTTCCCCTGGGTTTAACCAACATCTCTGTTGCAACTACATTGCAGTTCAATGTTTCCCTTGCCTAATTCTCCTTTCCTCATCTCTTATAGGTGTGGTTCTTGAGAGCACTTCCCAATAAGCCATTTTCACACAAATTTTTCTCAGCCTGTTTTCTAGGAACTTGAACTATGGCAGATGCTATCAAGAGTAGTGTTGGAGACATACTAAATGGAAATTTTGTAGCTGGATCACTAGTTGGTCAGCTAACAATAAGGACCTCATACTGATAGTAGATGAATACTTATAACACCAGACGTGATATAGTGCTAAAATGGCTACGTTTCACTGGCTTTGAACAGGAAATAGGGGTAACAGTGTATGAAATGTACTACAAACGCAATATCTCAGTATTGGAAAGATTCAGAGGAAGTAGAAATAACAAGAACTACGGAATGAGAAGGCTGTTGAGGCAGGGGGAGGTTGGCAGAAATCAGTGCATGGGAGGAAGAATACATTTATCCTTGAAAACTATGACATCGATGAAAGAAATTGACAAAGACACAAATAAATGGAAAGATACCCTGTGTTCTTGGATTGAAAGAATTAATATTGAGAAAATGTTCATACTACTACAAAGCATTCTACAGGTTCAATGCAATCCCTAAAATTCCAGTGATATTTTCACAGAAATGGAAAAAAATTGACCCTAAAATTCATATGGAACCGCAAAAGACCCCAATAGCCAAAACAATCTTGAGAAAGAACAAAGCAGGAAGTATCACACTTCCTGATTTCAAACTATTTTACAAAGTTATAGTATAGCATTCAAAACAGTATGGTACCAGTATAAAAAAGGCACACAGACCAATGGAATAGAATAGAGAGCCCAGAAATAAACTCACACATATATGGTCAACTAATCTATGACAAGGTTGCCAAGAATGCACAACAGGGAAAGGAGAGTCCCTTCAATAAATGGTGCTGGGAAAACTGGATATAAACAGGCAAAAGAAGGAAACTGGACCCTTATACCAAATGCAAAAATCACCTCAAAATGGATTAAAAACGTAAATGTAAGACTTGAAACTGTGAGCACCTAGAAGAAAATATAGAAATAAAGCCCCTTGACATTGGTCTTGGCAATGATTTTTTGGATATGACACTAAAAGCAAAAGCAAAAATAAACAAGTTGAACTACAGCAAACTAAAAAGCTGCTGCACAGCAAAAGAAACAATCAACAAAATGAAAATGCAGCCTATGGAATGGGAGAAAATATTTGCAGACCATGTATCTGATAAGGGGTTAATATCCAAAATATGTAAGGAACAACTAAATAGCAAAAAAGAAAATAACCCAATTAAAAATGGACAAAAGACCTGAATAGACATTTTTCTGAAGTAGACATACAAATGGGTGGCCAACAGATACATGAAAATGTGCTCAACATCACTAATCATCAGGAAAATGCAAATCAAACCATAATGAGATGTCACCTCAAACCCATTAGAATGGCTTTTCTCAGAAAGACAAGATATTACAAGTGTTGCCGAGGGTATGGGAAAAAAAGGGAGCCATGGTACACTATTAGTGAGAATGAAATTGGTGTAGCCACTTTGGAAAACAGTATAGAGGTTGCTCAAAAGAAAAAAACGAACTACCAAATGATCCAGCAGTATCAATACTGGGTATATATCCAAAGAAAATGAAATCAGTATCTCAAAGAGGTATTTGTACTCCCGTATTCATTGCAGCATTATTCACAATAGCCAAAATATGGATGTCCTTTGATGTATGAATCCATAAAGAAAGTGTGGTATATATGAAATCTAAATAAGTCAAACTCATAGAACTAGAGAGTAGAATAGTGGTTACTAGGGGCTGGAGAGTGGGGAAAATGAGGAGATGTTTACCAAAAGGGTAAAAACTTTCAGTTGTAAGATGAATAAGTCCTGAGGATCTAATAGTACGGTGACTATGGTTAATAATACTGTATTGTATAATTGAAATTGGCTAAGAGAGTAGATCATGTGTTCTCACCACACCAAAGGGGGGAAAATAAATGTGTGAATTAACTTGACTGTGGTAATCATTTCACAATGTATACATTTATCAATCAATCATGTTGTACATCTTAAATATGTATAAATTTTATTTGTCAACTATACTTCAACAAAGCTGGAAAAAAATTTTAAATACATTTACAGTCTTGCCCCAAGACTATTTTAAATTTCTCTGTTCTCTGTCAGATATAGTCTGGAAGAAACTGGACATTCTGTAAAACATCATGTTGGCCCATTATACAGACATAATGATGTTGATTATCATGTTTATCCATACATGGCAAGGACTTTGGTAAGACACTTGCATGCAAGAGAGTGGGATGTAAGCCTTATGAAGATGCAAGGGGCTGCTACAACACTAAAATTTGGTGGTGGTGGGGGTGTCCAGTGGTCTGGAGGATTCAAGGCCATTCTGGAAGAAAGGACACTTCTTTAAATTTTTTGAGTAACTCCTCTGGGATACCAGTGAGCCTCTTTTCCCGGGGTACTCTTCTAAGAGAAAGGTTAATACTGATAGAAAACCATAACACCACTTCTGGGGTATTCTGGTTAAAACAGATAACCTGAATCTAATCACAAGTAAATAGGCAACAAACCCAAAGTTCTACAAAACAACTGACCTATACACTTGAAAAACATCAAGGTTATAAGACACAAGGAATACAGTGAAATGTACAGATTGAAGGAGGGTAAGTAGACATGACGACTAAGTGCAACATGTGATTCTGCACTGGATCATGACCTGTAGGTCTGTAAGTGTTTAGAATCCCCCCGCCCCTGCTTTTTGTTTTGTTTTGTTTTGTTTTTTTGCTATAGAGGACATTATTGGAACTATTGCCAAAATTGAGTAAACCTGTGGATTGATGGTGGTATTATATCAATCTTGGTTTCCTGATTTTGATGTACTCTGGTTATGTAAGAAAGTATCCTTGTCTTTTAGGAAATGCATACTGAATTTTTTTTTAAAAAAAATGAGGGATAATTTATATATGACATTATATTTCGGGTGTACAACATAATGATTTGATATTTGTGTATATTACAAAATGATCATCACAACAAGTCTAATTACCATTGGTCACTATACATAGCTACAAAAAAACCTTTTTTTTCCTATGATGAGAGCTTTTAAGATCTACTCTTTTAGCAACTTTCAAATATACAATGCAGTGTTATTAACTATAGTCACCATGCTGTGCATTACATCCCCATGACTTATTTTATAACTGAAAGTGTGTACCTTTTGACTTCCTTCACCCATTTTACCCACTCCTCAGCCTCCACCTCTGGCAGCCACCACTGTATTCTCATTATCTGTGAGCTCAGCAGTTTTTTTACTTGTTTGTTTTTCATATTTTTTAGATTCCACATATAAGTGTTCCACATACAGTGTTTGTCTTTCTCCGTATGACTTACTTCACCAAGCATATTACTGTCCAGGTCCATCCATGTTGTTGCAAATGGCAAAAATTCACTCTTTTTATGGCTGAGTAATATTCTATTATATATATCAATCAAATCTTCTTTATCCATTCATCTGTTGTTGGACACTTAGGTTGCTTCCATATCTTGACTATTGTAAATAATGCTGCAATGAACATGGGGATGCAGAATCTTTTTGAGTTAGTGTTTTTGTATTCTTTGAGTAAATACCCAGAAATGAAATTGCTGGATCACATGGTAGTTCTATTTTTAATTTTTTTGAAGACCCTCCACTCTTTTCCATAGTGGCCACACCAATTTACACTCCCACCAACAGTGGGCAAGCGTTCTCTTTTCTTCATATCCTCTGATGATTAGTGATATTGAGCATCTTTTCATGAACCTGTTGGCCACCTGTTCAACTTCTTTAGAAAAATGTCTATTCATATCTTCTGCCCATTTTCATACTGAAAATTTTAGCAATAATAAAGCATCAAGTCTGCAACTTATGCTCCAGTGGTTTATAAAAAATATATATATAATACATATATAAATAATATGTAATACATAATTGTATACCATTATAAACATAGAAAAGGAGAGAGAGAGGGAGGAGGAAATCAAATATTTTAAATGTTAATGACTGGGGAATTGTGTGATGGTAAATGGGAATTATCTGTGCTATTGCAAAATTTCTGTAAATTTAAAATAATTTTAAAATAAGTTAAAAAGCTAACCTCTTTAAAATGATACATAAAAGGGATATAGATATATAATAGTTTGACTGAGATTCAAAACAACAAACTGAGAGGTTAGATTAGATTTATCTGTATAAGCACATAAACTGGTGCCTCAAAACAGATCAGACATTCCATTTCCCTACTGGAAAGCAAGACTATGGGAATTGGATTTTATTCATAATATTATTTTGGGGTTCTGGTTTCTAATTCACATGCAGCTTTGTAAACTCACCATGGTACATGGCTTTTTGTTCATGTTTCCCAGTTTATGAGACTGAGTTATGAAAGCTCATGTCAGAATTCATGTAGTGGAGCCAAATTTATTTTACTGGTTCCTTATTGAGTATTTAGAACTGCTGAATTGCTTTAAGTAGAAGTTAAATATAAATCAAATTCAGGGGATGCAAATGCCTTGGATAGAAATTGTCTAAAGAATTTTTGTGAACAAAACTACCAGCTCCATTAAATAGTACATTTTAAAATAACAAATATGAATAACCAAAATAGTGACTCTAAGTGATTCTGATTATGTCAAATCACCTATATAGGAATACCTTAAAGGAAAAAACCTAAAATGACTAAAATTAATCCTACCATTTAGTCAGATACACCTGACAAGTTATTCAAGTAATATTGCAACCTTCAAACTTAGGAAACATCTCATGTATATCTATCTAAGTCTGCAATTTTTTGAAGACATACTACTCTACAAACATCTATGGGAACATTTTCCACAAGGTGCTACTTCCTATTATTGGCAAAGATTCTATTAGTCATGTTCCTCCTCCTGTCCCTCCCTCTCCCCTCCCCCTTCACCTCCCTTCTTTCCCCTTCCCCTTGGTATAATTGCCAGATTTATTTCTTATATTGGATAGAATGGAAAACTCTTGTTATGACGGTAGCTATAACTTCTCCTGATCTAAATCTGTAGTAAACTCTAAGTGAAAGGATGAATGTTTCGTTTGTAAGATTTGCATTTGGTCTGCCTTTTCCAAAACAATATGAGTACAGGGTAGAACATTTACCTGGTATATTAGATCAACAGGGACAAAGTTTTTCCATAAAATGATATATCTTGCCGAAATTATATGGAGATTTCTATCAGTTATTCTCAAGTTTTTCATAGTGCAGATATGAAGCCAAAAAGAGTATAAAATCTGGCATGAAGCTTCATTGTGGTGTGTGTGGGTCGGGTAGGGTGGAGGTGGAGCTGATGCCTTACTAAGAAAGTTGATGAATAAGGTGTCTGAAGAGCAATGTCAAGGATGTTTGGCTGGAAACCAAGATTCATTAAAAAGAAGTTTACAGGGCTTCCCTGGTGGCGCAGTGGTTGAGAATCTGCCTGCTAATGTAGGGGACACGGGTTCGAGCCCTGGTCTGGGAAGATCCCACATGCCGCGGAGCGACTAGGCCCGTGAACCACAACTACTGAGCCTGCGCGTCTGGAGCCTGTGCTCCGCAACAAGAGAGGCCGCGATAGTGAGAGGCCCGCGCACCGCGATGAAGAGTGGCCCCCACTTGCCGCAACAAGAGAAAGCCCTCGCACAGAAACGAAGACCTAACACAGCCAAAAATAAAATAAACAAATAAAAAAGTTATTAAAAAAAAAAAAGTTTACAGTAAGGCTAAAGAAAAGTAACAACAAATGTATTAGTGTTGGGACAGAAGAGACTAAGGTTTTTAAAATTTATTTTTAATGGAAAATGTGATATGTTAATGAAAATGAAAGCCAAACAGTTTTGAGGAGTGCCGGCCAGGAATTTTGTAGAATGGCTCTCAATTTGGGTTCGCCTGATGTTTTTTTCTCATAGTTAGACTATGGCTATGGGTTTTGGGGAGAACGACCAAAGAAGTGAAATGTCATTTTCAGGTAATAGAGGTTGTATTCTTTTCATCATGATAGGACATCATTCTATGCCACTGTTGCTCCTGGAGCTGAGTTGTCTATGCAGGAACGCAGGATACATACTGTACTTGCCTGCTGTTGCTGTTTCTGCTTCCACTGTAGCCACTGCTAGAGGCACTGCCAGAGCTGGAAAAACATGGCCTCTGCCTTCTTCCTAACTTTCAGTCTTCTGTCAGTGCCTCTGTAGACAAGAGGTGACTAATAGGTAGTCATATCTGACAAGGGGACTAGGCAATGTATTTATAGGCTTTGCGTGCCAGGAATAGAGAGAAGGCTTAGGTGAGAGACACCTGTTACAATGTACACAGGAGGAATGACTGAACTGAGATTTTATAGAGTCAATAAGGTCATTAAACTTTTACTGAAAAACTATTATGAAGAAGGTACAAAAGACATAAACAAGGTGTTGTGCTAAATGTTTGGGAGACCCCAAATATATAAGATACAAGCCCTGGCTACTATAGGAACTATTGTAGTGGGAAACAGACACATTCATAATTAAAAATATGCAAGGCAGATGGTAACAAATATCCTACTAGGAATATAAACAAAGTAGTAAGTAAGGACAAAGAAGAAAGTCATTAACTTTAACTGGGGAAACCTCTGATTGAAAGGGTTGAACTATGTAACCTAATTGGCTTGGTTCAAATTCTGGTTCTGCTGTTTCCTTTCTATATGACCTTCGGCAAGATTTTCAACCTCTTTGTGCTTCACTTTCCTCCTCTGTAAAATAAGAATAATAATGAAAATAATAGTACCAATTTTCATCAGGTTATGAGAATATGATGGGGTCATCCATATAAAGCTGAAAATAAAATATAATAACAGTCCAGGGACCAAACCAGGGCCTATAAATATTTGTTAGTTTCATGTAAATGTTTTGATTATGAGTTTAATAAAGAACAAAGATAAGGAATTGGGTGTTTTCCAATGATCTTTGTGCTTCCAATATGACCTGGAAACACACTGTTTTGATTATTAAATATGAGTATTCTATACCTCAGGCAATTATTTCTTACTAGTGGAAAATCAAATTTTACAAATCAAGAATCCAAATTTGAAATATAATAGAAAATTTATTTTTAGATTTGTGATTTTATTTTTGCACAAAATTTTAAGTAAATTAAAAATCTAACTCTGGTTGCTCCCAGTACATTTAACATTAGAGATATCCTGTTGTGTTTCTTAAAGGTTGAATAAAATTGCTGCTAAGTTGTTCCTTTGTGTGTTATGTAGTCATGGAATTATAGACATATATGAGTTTCTAAAGATTATTGTCCAATTGTACTCTCTGCTGCCAAAGCTCAGAAAAGTGAAGAAGCATGTCCAATAGCTAACAGCTCTTTAGCTAGGCATTGGCAAAGCTGAGAATAAATGAGATCACCCATTTTCTGTAACTGTGGGCTTTCCACTTTTTAGCCTTCTCACTGCTCATATTCCTTTCTTTCTAGATTGGAAATGTCTCCTTTAATTGTCTTTTTACTATGAAGCTTAAGTTTTTTTACTAGTAATTTTTCACCACTCTGGTTTATAGGAATTATTTTGCTTTCCCCTTGTTGCAGTGTGGGTCTACACTTTTCAAGAGTTAGTATGCCCATTCTCAGCATTCAAAAGTTGAGCAATTCAAGCACATGCTTCTTTTCTTTTCTGCAATACTGTTGTGCATATAGCATGATGCCAAATTAATTTTCTATTTATACTTACAACATAACTACAACGATAACGGTTGTAAAAATTCCCACATCTCAGGTAACCTATATCTTAAGTCAAACTCAAAAGTCAGTCATAGACGTTAGAAACATTATTGGAAATGTAAATTGAGAAATAAATTCATTCCATAAAGGCATTAATTTTTCAAAGGGAATAATTTTGAATATCACCCATTTTATTGGCATTCAGGAAGGACAGCTTTCAGTGACTAGGGACAGTAGTTATAACCAGGAATGTTTGGCCTTTTTAAATATGAAGCAAAAAGTAAAAAAACAATGTCACTTAGGAACAATCTTAGTAAAATAATGAAGGCCTTAGATGCTCTCAAATAAACTATTAGTGAAGCACAATTAAGTAATGTTGTTTAAGGGGAATGGCAAATAAGCTAAAACATTTGTGAACAGGGTTGACTAAATTCAAACATCACTCCCTCTTCTTCACCTCCATGAAAACGTTCTTTACGGACTTTCTTAGGAAGAGTAAGACTTTATTCTTTGTGACACTATACTACTTTTGAATTACCTCCAGCATACTTCCACATTTATTTTATTTACTGCCTCTACCTTTCTCATAGGCAGGGAGATCACTAAGGACAGATATGTCTTCTGGTCATTCACTCATTCTTTTATTCACTAATCCACTCATCCATTCAAACATTCGTCTATTTCTTCTTGCATTCAGAAGATATCTTTTGAAGCAATAGGGCAGACCAGTTGAAGCTGATTATGAATAATCTCAGTCTTGAGGTCTCCTACAACTTACAAAATAGGTCCCAGGAAATAAATATGGAGCATACATTTCAGGTAATTGCTATGGTTCATTACACATTATTTACATGTCCCACTGGTCCAAATCTCAGGAAAAAAACCAAAAACAAAGCAGTGAACTCCATATACCCTGAGATGCTCATGTGCTAAGCTTCACTTCTACTTTCTGTGACGAGCACTATCATACAACAAATGAGAGAAGCTATTCAAATCCAGAAACACTCTAGACACTTAGAATACAAAATGTGTACACTGGCTGCAGAAGGCTTTTTGATGTTAGAAACCAAAGGAATTATCTACATAGTAAACCTGGATTATGGCGTGCATAATTACCATATGTGTCTATTTGCTCTCAGAGTCAGAGGCTGGAGAATTTATTGATATCAAACTTCACTGAGCATTTTTTATTTAATTCCTCACCTTGTCCTGCTGAATCTGATCTTTTCCCAGTATGGACTTAACTCAGAGTGAACATGACATTTTCTCATGCTTGTTCCTTTTAATATCTTTGTGCAAATGACAGTGCCCCTTAGAACGCTAGGTGCCTACAACCTCATTCAGGTGCGGTGAATGGAGATAGCTTTTTAGACATTCTTGAGTCAGTTTGAACATTCTGTAATGCTCTTCAATGTGCATGATGCCTTGGCCATATGGCAAAGTTTCAACCCCTGGACTGAGAATTGCTAGTAAATCTAGATCATATCTTGACATTTCTCCTCAATTTTGTCTCACAAATAACCATTTACCCAGTTGGTCATGAGAGCCAATAGCAATTTGATTTCCGGTCCAACCCTGTACCTTTAAAAGCACAGAGGTGGTTTCTCCTTTCCATCTTATCTAACCAACATAGCTATTTCTTACTAGACAAAAAATCTATTATACATGAAACCTCTGGAATATCAAGTATTTAGTGGTTTCGGAATGTGTTTATCTATAAGCACTTCATTTGTCTCCTCTTACCCCTACTTTTCTACTCTTTACATAACAGACTAACAGGCTTTCACAGTAAATGTAGAAATTTAATTGTACCTTGGCCATGCAAGGATTCAAAAACCTATCCTACCCCAAATCCTGCCCTTACATCATAAAAAATTCATACAGAATAGCAAAAGAAACTTGTTTTTATAAAAGGAGACCTATATATCAAGTATTAAGACACTGTTCTTAAGCAAAGTAAAATGATCCATTTTGTGAAAGAAAACTACCAGATATCAAGAGCACCTTTGAAGCATGGTGACATTACTTGAAAACTGTGGCCCCGTGACAATGAAACCTGAGAAATAAAATTTAGGACAATTTAGATAGACTCAAAAGTTTAGAAACCACTGTAGGATATTGAGGAAGTGGCATGAACTGACATGTTTTAATTGGGTAAATTGTAAAGGCAAAGGAAATTTATGGAGGCTATTATAAGACTATTAAAATAACCCAGGTCAGGGATGTGGTGGATTCTAGATATATATATTGAAGGTAAAGAAGACAGGATTTGCTGATGGATTGGATGTAAGTATAAGAGAAAGGGAAAAGTCAAGAATTACACTAATCTCTAATGGTTTAAGCAACTGGAAGATGGAGGGTGCCACATTTTATATGGAGAAGATTGTAGAAACAGAAATTTGTAAGGACAGCTCCGGATTCAATTTTGGGCAAGTTCAGTTTGTTATGGTTATTAAATATCCAAGTGAAGGTATCAAGTAGGCATTTGAATACAGGAGTCAAGTTCAGAGGCATGATCTGGACCAGATGTACACATGTGAGATTTGCCAGACTGTAGATGGTATTTAAATCCATATGACCAAAAAAGATCACCTAGGGAGTGAGTGTAGATAGGAAAGTTTAGAGGATAGGGAGTGAAGCCCTTTACAACTTACAGGTTAGAGAAATGAGGAAAAATCATCAAAAGGGACTGAGGAGGAGAAACCAGTAAACTAGGAGGACAACTAAGGGAGTGTGGTGTCTCAGAATCCAAGTAAAGAACACAGTCCAAGGAGGAAGAAATGATCAATTGTGCCAAATGCTGCTGCTTAGGCTTAGTAAGGAGAGAGAATTGATCAAGAAATCCAAGTTATCACTGTACATTTTAGAACATTATTATAAGTTTTAAATGACATATATCTGTGAACAATTCTTTTTTCATAGAATTGGCTATGATCTCAACAAATCCTTTTGTCGTTTTCAAATATTCTGAGTAAAAGAATCTCTTTAGGTGTTTCTATAGTCAATATCTAGACTGTGGACTTGATCTATTAGAGTTAAGATTTTGGTGTCAAACAACAAGCCCCGTGTCTTAGAGAAAGCTGCATTATCATGGTTTGTTTCTATCTGGTTAGATTATAGATTTCAGTAACATGAAGAAGAAACATATTTTTCCACTTTTCCATAAAAGGAACAAAACCCCACACATTTGGATAAAGGCTTACTACTGCCTTTTTCCAATTTGGTGTATGAAATTTTTCTCTTCTAGCTAATTGCCCTATGAACTTTAAGTTTCTGATAGTCCAAATTTATACTCAGTATTCAGTTGGCAACTGTAACAAATAGAATTAGATATACATTTTTTCTAATAAATGATCCTGAGTTATATAAATCTCATTTATATAAGTGCAACTTTAAAGAAATTTTTAAGTACAGCGTAAATGGTATATTTAAAAATAGAGGTGGTATACATAGTAAATTCACCACTATTAAAGAGTTAAAATATTGTATAAAGCAGATAGAAATCTATACAATTTGAAATTTAGGGGAAAATCACATTATTTTAAATTTAGTTTTAAGGGCCTATTTTATCTCAGATCTTTAGTTTGTCAAGACCATATTTATTTGTTCAATCACGTTAATAATGGAATAAATATATTTGCTTGTTTTTACTTTCTTCTTTGGAAGACTTGGCTATAGGTGGAGAAATGAGTCACTTAAATATTTTACACAAGAATAAATTTTGTGGATGCAACTAGAGATTATCATACTAAGTGAAGTAAGTCAGAAAGAGAAAGACAAATACCATATGATATCACTTATATGTGGAATCTAAAATATGACACAAATTAACCTGTGAAACAGAAACAGAATCAGGGACATAGAGAACAGACTGGTGGTTGCCAAGGGGCCGGAGTGGGAGAGGGTTGGATTGGGAGTTTGGGATTAGTAGATGCAAACTGGTATATATAGAATGGATAAACAACAGGGTCCTATTGTATAGCACAGGGAACTATATTCAATATCTTGTGATAAACCATAATGGAAAACAATATGAAAAAGAATGTGTATATATGTATATATATGTATAACTGAGTCACTTGGCTGTACAGCAGTAATTAGCACATTGTAGTTCAACTATACTTCAATAAAAAATAAATTAAAAAAAAAGAATAAATTTTGTAACCTCAAACAGCGGTAAGATATGTGCTTTACCTTTGATTAAGTTTTATCTGCTGTTGCCAATTTGTGCAATTAGTGCATGGAGAAATGAGGCATGGGACAATATATATTCAAATAATTAATTATAACACACAAGACCTAACTGTATTCCTATGGGCAGCATTTTATAATATTCCAGTTGACATTTGACCTCAGGTTCCTCAACTGAGAAATCAATATAGAAAGGTAAGGCCTTATTTCAGGGCTCCACCCAAAGCTGCTGCTGATTGCATTTCAAAAGATTTCCTCTGCAGATTTTCCACTGCCTTCACAGGAGCTCTGAAGCACTTGGGATGAGACACCATTTCCTTTATTTACGGGAAGTGTTGCTAAGTTGGGGCCTCTATACTTACCATGACATTTTGTTTCAGAAAGATAGGAGAAAGAAAAATAACCAAGACTTTTGGCAGATGGTTTCTGCATGATTATGAAGCTGGGTTACCTGAAAAGTGGTGTGTCCTAGGAGAATAACAAGAGTGGAAACAGAATAGTTATAAGGTAATAATTGTTTCTAGATATTCTGGACAATTTTTTAAATAGAGAAATTTCTAGTTTTATTTGAAAGGTTATTATTATAATACTTTTAATAAATTATTACACAAATATGAGATTTAGTATTAAATTATGGTTTTCTATGAATAAGGCACTGGCTCATTCAGTCAACTGACCACTCTTGATTTCAGCTACATCTGAGAAATGCCAGGAGAGGTCACTCAAGAGAGCAAAATAGACATAGCAACAAAGTTAAATTTCTTCTCATTTGAATCTTTCTCTATTTGCCCGGAAAATACATAGAAACATTTCATTGATGAAGGAAGAACTTCTACACAGAATTTGCAAAACCCAAGGATAATTCTCCCTTTGTATTGTTGTGCATGTTTTGCCAGCACATGTCAATACTACTTAGCTCACATTATCCTGCCCTGGAAGACATTTGGGTTTAATTTGGGGATTTCCAAAGAAATTATTAGCAACAAAAAATAAATTGTGAAAATGACAGGGTCTTTTTTCATAAAGAATTAATAAAATAGGAGATGACATTTAAAATTTCTGTTTAAAAGAAATTCAACTCATATATTTTATTTTTATAGTAACATGAAATCACACTTTTATTTTCACCACCATTATTAAAATACAAAAATAAGTGCTAAAAGGAGATAATTATGTATTTAAATAGATGCTTCATCCATCATTTATTTAAACTCTAGATCAAGAGTTCACCCTACATGGTGAAAAAAATGGAATTTGATCTACATAATGATAAGGCCAGATTTTCTTGAACACAACTGAGAGTGATTATAGTAAAACATAAGTACTTAAAAAACCCAAATGGGTAGAAAATGTATGAAGACAAAATAAAAATTACTTATTGGAGAGACTACCGAATGTGCTCAAAAACTGATTTTTTTTAACCTCTCTTACATTATATTATCACATAGAAAAGGTAAAATAAAATTTAAATCACAAAAGCACTAAGACAGAGAAATGATTCGTACTTAACTCAAGAACCAATGGCAACTTCTCAGCCACTGGTGTGATGAATGACACGTTTGACTGGAGATGAGTTACCTAATGAACATTTGAAATTTACTAAAATATTAAAATTGTATGTGATATTGCAGGGACATCACATAAAAAGGAGAACACATAATTATTCAATGACTCAGACACATGTAAAATTATTTTCTTTCCTAGAAATATATGTGACTAAGTTAACTCTAGTTTTCTAGAAATACAAAAACAACTAGAAGCATTGAATGGAGTGGAGAGAAGGAAGAGCAAATTAAAGAAAACAAGAAAGAATTGCAATGAGAGGAGAAAGTTACACATAGAGAGAGGAATAATAGGAGAAAGAAAATGAGGTGGAAAATCGGTTGTGTGTGTCAGATGCAGAGTTCTAGTGAAAGAGTCAGGAGAGTACTAGAATTTAGGAGGAAATCTAAGTTGTTTTAAGATCAGTTTAAGATCAGTTAGTGTTTATTTGGGCTTTGCCCTTTTGAGGGTAATTTATCTCTGCCTGCATCATTGATAAGCACTCTTTATTATAATAAAGATCGTGATGACGAGAACTAACATGTCAAAGAATTTACTGTTTCAGGAACTGTGCTGAATACTTTACATGTATTGTCTCAGAACATTTACAATAACTCTATAAGAGTTTACAGATGAATAAACTAATGTTCAAAGAGATAGGAAATTTGCTCTTGGCCACAAGGCTAGTAAGGATTTGTAAAGAAAGACTATGCATAACTGATTTCCAACTCCAAAGCCTGGGTCCTTATTGCTTTTGCTTTGCTATCTCTCCAAAGGTTCTTCAAAGGAGAGGGTCCATCCTAAAAGAAATTATACATTTAACCCATGGTTTTTTTTTTTTTTTTTTTTCTTTTGGGATGCCAAGTACTCATGCCCCTAGCTTTGGTTTACAACAGAATTATAAATCAGAGACAAATGTTTCGATACCTCTTTTTAAAGTATCCCTAAGGTTTACACCAGAAAGGATGTTTGTGAGCAGAAGGGGAGGAGAGACAAAGAGATACTCAACTTTGCAAAATGAAGATAGGAAGAAAGGGAAAAAATGGGAAAAGGGAAGGAGAAAAGGACAAAAAGAGAAGAAAACCAAGGCAGAGAAGCAAAAGTAAAAAGAGAGATTGAAAATTATTGGAAAATTAGGGATATCCTCTAATAAGAAGAGGCTTGCATAACTGAAGTTTGATACCAGCAGTGTGTAGTTCTGTGAGATGAAGAACGTCTGTGAAATAACAGTGAATACCTAATATGTAAATTAGACAATCTTCTAACTTTTAAGTGTATTAATCAGTTTACAGTAAATCAATTCTATAAACTAGGTCCTATTATTATTCCTACTTAACAGAGGAGGAAACTGGATTGCAGAAAGTTAAGTGACAGCCACCGAAGTCCCACCCCTGAAAGTGACAATGCTGCGATATGAAATCTGGATTGACTTCAGAGTTCATGGTCTGAAAGATCTCCATAAAGTGTAAAAATACAAATATTAATTAGTGCCAATAAACCTCTTTACTCCCTCCACTCAAGCATAGTAGCTTTGAGTAGGGCTAGAACAATTCTTTTCAAATATGTATGCAGATCACTTACAGACCTTGTTATAATCCAGATTCTGATTAGTAGATCTGGAGTGGGGCCTAAGATTCTGCATATCTAATAAGTTGGGTTAAAAATGATTAAAGCAGACAATTTAGGTGATGCATACAAACTTTATTTAACACTTCATGAAGTAGAGAGTCTCCTTTGGGAGAACTGCAAAGCAGGGCAGAAGGCAGAAAGCATTTATAGGATAAAGAATAAAGAACAAGGAAGAGACAAATAGAAAATATCTGATTGGCTGGGACCACAAAGTCAACCTTGTTTAGGGTGAGAAGGTACAAGGAAATAAGTATAGAACCCAGAGCTGGCTTGATGTTTGGGGATTGGCTGACTGGATATACCATGTTTCTGGTCAAGTGGAGCACTTACAGGGGCATGAAAGTTAAAATTTAAGTTTCAGTTTGCTGATATGGGAGCCCCTGGCAGGAGCAGCTCCATCTTGGGTTTGGAAAGTTCCTTCAGCAGTTCCTATGTTATGCTGATGTGGTTGGTCCCCACACCAACACTATGTAGTGAGGGTTTAAAACTCTACTGTAGGCTCCTGAAAGGAGCGGGGTAGGAGCAGTGTGAAATGACAGGGAGAAGGGTAAGGAAGGATTCAAGTACCAAGGTACTGTTAAAGCACATGATTGATAATTCATATACCTTTAGAGATGAGGTCATCACACTGAATAATTTACTTTAAAAATGAAGTCATGCTCGAAGGGACCTGTAGCTTAAGTTACACAGCAAGTCAATGATGACAACTTGTGGCTCTTGTTCCTCAGCCTTTGCTCTGTTTATTCTGCTACAGCAATTCGGAAGGATGTCACTCTGTCTAACTTAACTGTTAAGGAGGATTAATCATGCCTACGTTTTAAAAAAGGGATTTGAGAAACTTGCCTTTTAACCTTCATTAAAATATGTTCCTGGTTTGAAGAAATGTGGTTATAAATGAAAGGAAAGGGTATTAGGGTTCTCCAGAGAAACAGAACATACACACACACACACACACACACACACACACACACATCTACATATACATACTCATATACAAAGAAATTTATTTTAAAGAAATGGCTCAGGTAATCATAGAAGCTGAGAAAGTCCCAAGATCTGCAGTGGACAAGTTGGAGACCCAGGATTGACATGGTGTAAGTTCCAGTCCAAAAGCCAGCAGGCTTGAGACCCAAGAAGAGCTGCTGTTTCAGTTTGAGTTCAAAATCCAGAAGAAACCCATGTTCCAGCTCCAAGCAGTCAGTTAGGTAGGAGGAGTTTCCTCTTATTCAGGGGAGGGTCAGACTTTTTGTCCTATTCATGCCTTCAACTAATTAGATGAGAATTACCCACACTGGGGTGGGCAATCTGCTTTACTTAGTCTACTGATTCAAATGTTAATTTCATCTTAAAAAAAAAAAAAAAAAACAAAACCCTTACAGACACATGGAGCATAATCTTTGACCAAATATCTGAGTACCCTGTGGCCCAGTCCAATGGACACATAAAATCAACCATCACAGGCTTTGAAATTTGACTTACTATATTAGAGACAGTTTATATAGAAATTCATCAGTTTTGTAGTCACACTTAAGTCTTGAATGAATCAAGGCTATAAAAATCCTGACAAACCATATCTGGTCTAATTTCATAACTTTCAGTGATGAGCATTGGGAACAGTATTCTTATTCTTCAGGTGCCCAACAGGTGGTGCTATGCATTAATTTACTACGTGAGGGCCAGGATTATGATGATGATGATGATGATGGTGATGATGGTTATGATGATGATGGTGATGATGATGATCTAGTTGCCTTCTTTTGTGAAGAAAAATTAACATAGCAAACTTAGTTTAGCAATAAGTTGAAAAACTGGAATTATTCATAAGCCAGTAGCTATTCAAGTCTCAGTTCTCCTACCTCAAAACTCTTTGACTTTGGGAAAGTTACCTCATCTCTGAAACTGCAGTTTATACCTCTAAAAATACGGAAAATAAATAGGACCTTTACCTTGTTGTGATGATTAATTGAAACAATACATAAGGAGACCCCTATCCCAGTGTCTAGCACTTAATAAAATATCAGTAAATGCCATCAACTGTTATCATTTCTAAAATTTTTTTCTAAAATAAAGTACTATTCTCATTATATTTAGCATATATAGAATATGTGGCATTTAATATGTGTTTCACATTTGGATAAAGTCCTCAAAGAACATGTACCAGAAGAAAACATATTAAGTTGTTGTATTCACTAGTAAGAAGGTATTTTTGAATAAATTTCTAATGTGCTATATAGTACTTTACATGGATATTTTATAACCACTTTTTAAATAAAATCTCATTGTTAGTGTGTACTTGGCAATTTAACAAAATTACACTTCTTGTGTGTAGATTCTTTTATGGCTTACTCTTGCCATTAGTGATTTAATTCTGTTCATTCTGCTTCTAAAGGGAAAATCATAATGATAAACTTCAAATGAATAAGAATATGTGATTTAGGATAATTTTGTGTTTGGCATTATTTAACTAAGGCTATTCTTGCTAAAGAACTCTGAGGATGAAGACTGTCAATTTGTTGAAAAGAACAATTATCATGTTAAACTTCTTGTAAAATATCCTGTAGATTATAATTAAAATGTTCAGCTAATGTATTAAGTTTCTGCTCTTCTATTAAACTTATCAGTTAAAAGAATATTGCTAAAGATACTTACTGACAAGAACTGATTCACTTTGGAGTCTTACTGATATTCCAATGTGGCACTGAGGTTTTGTCAAAATGCCCTAGGACTCTAAATATTTGCAGTAACTATTTTTCTATCAATGACTTCTTATTGTAAAGGAAGTTCTTAAAAGGTACAAAATTGTGTTATTTCTGTATCTACTCACTTGACATTTAACAAAAGACATTGCTACTGATCCTTCAGGAAAAGAGCAGAGTGAAATATATATCCAAGAGCAGTCCTACGGTAGAGGACTGAAAAGTGGATGAGAAGCTAGGGGTTTCATATTCCAGTTGGCCTAGGCAACTCTCTTACACTTTGACCATGAATGAAAACATTATTATGTGCCTAAATTTCCCCCATTTTAAAGAGATAGGTAATTATTATTATTATTATTATTTTAAATGTAGGGTTTGTTATTTTATTATTTTTTTAAAAATTTATTTATTTATTTATTTATTTTTGGCTGTGTTGGGTCTTCGTTTCTGTGCGAGGGCTTTCTCTAGTTGTGGCGAGCGGGGGCCACTCTTCATCGCGGTGCGCAGGCCTCTCACTGTCGCGGCCTCTCTTGTTGAGGAGCACAGGCTCCAGACGTGCAGGCTCAGTAGTTGTGGCTCACGGGCCCAGTTGCTCCTTGGCATGTGGGATCTTCCCAGACCAGGGCCCAAACCCATGTCCCCTGCATTGGCAGGCAGATTCTCAACCACTGCGCCACCAGGGAAGCCCAAGATAGGTAATTATTAGCAGCATAAACTGAGAATGTGAACCTACCTTCCTACCTACCCCAAATCCCTTGATTTAAAAAGAAAACATATGTATTTTATGAAGAATAAATCTCTAACGACATTGCAAGAAAATCTCTGGACCACAAATGTTGAAACCATTTGAAGATAGTCATTTCTGGATTGATGAAGGAAATCATGGCCCTAAATTCATAAATTGATGTCTACTTGGGAGGATTTCTGTGGCTTCAGGAGCAGTTCATTTATGTCTCAAGGACAGCAATATTAGAAGAAAGAGGATAGTCCTAGTATAAGGATATTAAACCGTATATATTCATATGGACAACACAAGTTAGATCCCCCCCATACCCAGCCCCCACTCCTTATGTTGAACTGTTTACTCATGAGCTGAAACAGGGAGTTTGAGTATTTGGATGACACTACCCCAGACAATCGGTGTCCCAGAAGGAAGAGATCTCCAAAACAGAAGATAAGCTATTGTCTCAGTGTTCTAATAGAATATCCAGCTTGTCCACACTATCACAAGGGACATGTTCCTGTAAACAAAACCAGTATTCACAAAGAGGGGAACACGTGTTCTCAAAATGATATTGAACAGATCAGTGTCATCAAATATTTGAAGAAAGCAGTGAAAGAGAGACACCTAAGGCTTTTCCCAAGACAATTCATTTAATAGAAGAAGATATTAAAGTATCACGTCTACAAAATAAGAATAGTTAGAGGGAGAGAATTAGAGATCTTAGAGATTTAAGAAATAAGGTCATTAACACTAGGGTTTGAAAGAAGGGCTAAAAGGAATAGTTATAGCTGCTGAGTAAATTGTTAACTGAAAACTGAACTGTAGGCATCTCCCAGAAGAAGTTAAAAAAATGCAAAGTTGGCAGTGTGACATAAAAGTTAAGACAAGTGGAGGAGATCTCTAAAAGTTTCAACACTCCTCTAGTAGGAGTTTCATAAGGGAGTAACAGAGGAAAATGGTAGAGAAGAAACAAATAAATCATAAAGAACATTTCCCAGAACTGAAGAAAGATCAAAAAGCATTAGCTTTGGGAAAAGGTGTTGAGCAGCGTCCTGAGCAAGTGAGTGAAATAGAAGGCCACGCCAAACTAAAAGAGATATTCCTAACAGCTTTCAGAAAGGAAAATCAGGTTACCTACAAAAAATAAAAAATCAGGTTGGCATCAGATGTCTCATCATTAAGACTGGTTATTAGAATACAATGAAGCAGTATCATCAAAGCACTAAGGGAGAAATTATGTTGGACCTAGTTTCTCATACCCAGAAAAATATTAGCATTCAGGTGAAATGGGAGAATAGATATGTTTCCAGAGTTTACCCACTGTCAGGCCTTACTTGATATATTTACATAAATATGCACACTAATAAAATGAAAAATGAATTAAAGGCTGAGAATGATGTGCTCACGGAAGTGTGGTGAACAACGGCCATAACAACAAATGAACTGTAAAATCAATCTGTGGTTAAGTCGAAGTTACTGTTGATGCATAACATTAAAGCAAAACAAGATAATAATTAACAACTAAAATCTTGGAAGTTTTAGCACGGGAATGTGTGTATGCATCAGTGTGTATAGCTGTGAGTGGAGTGGGGGATTTAAAGGCCCAAGAAGACTCTTGTCTTCTTTAATGGGAAGTCGAAGACTGATTGATGTTAGATTTTGATAGAAAATATAATATTAAATAGGTGTGAAAAATTTAGTATAGCCACTAGTAAAGATTGAAATAGAATATTTCCAAACTATTAATGTGGAAAAGCCGAAATACTTCCAACTGACTAGAAGAAACCACACAAAAGACATTCTATAGAATACATATAAAATAGGATGACTAGAATTAATGTAAATAAATTGGTATTCAAATAAAAAAGTGGGCTGTTTAATTCCCACAAGTCAATAAATCTTACTTGGGATAAAATTATAAACTTGGCTATAGTTTGTTCATAGACAGGGTTAGTCCAGGAAAATCTCATTTCATACCTATTGCCATATTTCCTTCATAAAAGTTCTATGCCTCAGGGGTATATAAACAGCTTACAGAAAGAGAGGAAAGCTTTAATATTTGCATATTAACAAGGTCATTCTAGCAATATATGAAGGAGGGATTGAAAAAAAGGGACAGTTGAGATACTCTGGAAATTCTGAAGTTACTGTTTCACACAAAGATCAAATAAGACAGTTATGCTGAGTAGTAGTAATACTGAAGAATGCTCATAGGTGTTTTTTTTTTTAAATTATATGAAAACAATTCTATTAAATGCTGTGGTGGAAAAGTATGCTATGTGGACCATAATGGTGTATAAAAGAAGGACTAGAATGACCTGTGGGGTTAAGAAAGTTTCCCAGAGGACCTAACTTTAGATTGTCTCCCGTATGATTAATAAGCATTAGCTGGGGGAAATGGGGGGCTGAAGCAGAGAGCAGAGTACCCCAAGAAAGGGAACAGGAGGTGGAAAGAAACATGGCTCTGGGACTGAAAAATTACCACTGTGACAGGTGTGTAGGGAAAAAAAGTGGCATGGGATTAGGGTGGAGAGATAGGCAGAGTTTGGGTTAAGGGTTTTTTTTAAATTAATTTTTATTGGAGTATAGTTGGTTTACAATGTGTTTCTGCTGTACAGCAAAGTGAATCAGTTATACGTATACATATATCCACTCTTTTTTAGATTCTTTTCCCATATAGGCCATTACAGAGTATTGAGTAGAGTTCCCTGTGCTATACAGTAGGTCCTTATTAGTTATCTATTTTATATATAGTAGTGTGTATATGTCAATCCCAATCTCCCAATTTATCCCTCCCCCCTTCCCCCTTGGTAATGATAAGTTTGTTTTCTACATCTGTTGAAAAAATTTTATTTTGAGAATAATGAGAAGTAATTGTAGCTTTTAAAGCAGAGAAGCATTGATAATAATAGAATTATGTCGTTAAAAGAATCCTCTACGTCTTTAATTCCTGCCCTGTCAACAGACATAGAGAATGGACTTGAGGACATGGGAGGCGGGGTGGTGGGAGGGGGAAGGAGAAGCTGGGACGAAGTGAGAGAGTGGCACTGACATATATACACTACCAAATGTAAAATAGATAGCTAGTGGGAAGCAGCCGCATAGCACAGGGAGATCAGCTCGGTGCTTTGCGATGACGTAGAGGGGTGGGATAGGGAGGGTGGGAGGGAGGCTCAAGAGGGAGGGGATATGGGGATATATGTATACGTATAGCTGATTCACTTTGTTATACAGCAGAAACTAACACAACACTGTAAAGCAAGTATACTCCAATAAAGATGAGGAAAAAAAAGAACCCTCTAGTTTCTGTGTAAAGAATGGAGAGTTCAGAAGATATGTCAGCAGGGCTATTAGAAGTCTAATTAAGAGATGATGGTGACTTGGACTAGGATGGTGGTTGATGAGATGGAAAGAAGTAGACAAATTTAATAAGTACAAAATAGAATCGACAGGAATTGGTGATGCTGGGATGTGAGTATGCTAGTTTTCTATTGCATAACAAATTACCACCAATTTAACAACCTAATACCGATTTGTTTGCTCACAATTCTGTAGGTCAGAAGTCCAGCACAGTGTGGCTGGAAATTCTATTTAGGTAGCAGAAGGCTGAAATCAGGGATTTCTTATGAGTTATCTGGAGTTTCTAGGGAAAAATGCACTTCCAAGCTCCCTCATGTTGTTGGCAGAACAACTTTTCTCAAGACTGTAAAATTGAGGCCCCATATTTTACTGGCTGTTAGCTGGGGGCTCTTCTCAGCAACTAGAGGGGTCTTGTATTCCTTGCCAAGTGACATTCTTTATTTCAAAACCTACATTGCAGAATCTCCCTCCTATGTAATCCCTCTACACTTCAAATTCCTTTTGGCACAAAATGCCTATCCTTTTAAAGTACTCACCTGATGAGAGCTGGCCCAGTGAGTATAATCTCCCTTTCTCACAGTCAACTGTGCCACACAATATGACATAATCATGGGACTAATATCCCATTATACTCACTGGTCCCTTCCACAGTCTCAGGGAGGAGATTTTAAAAGGGCCTGGGTCATCTGGGACCTTTTAGAAGTCTACCTACCACAGTGAGATTTAGGGATACGTCAAGGATAACATCAAGATATTGGCCTTGGCTCATTGGTTAGATGATTGTGCCATTTTCTGGGATATCGTTTGATAGCATGAGTCAGTTTGGGACATTTTTGAATTTGAGAATTCTTGTCTAAAGAAACATTCAGGTGGTCATATTGATAGGAATATGTGAATCAAATGCTTAGAATTCTTAGATTACTAATGTGCACTATGAATATTCAAGTGTATACTGCCTTTCTCAAAGACATTTGATTAAAGAAACTTGATTTCACAGAGCATTGGAAGACTAGAGCTATATGGGGGAAATTGCCTTAAGGTATAATTCAGAAAAGAGAATATAAAGTCATCAGTTCCAGGGAGTCTACAGATTATTTTTATTATCTATAAAGGAAATGAAGCAGAGATGCTATGCTCTACCACAAGAGGTTTGCAAGAATACTGTATCACTCAGTAAAAAGTATTAGAAAGGAAGCATGCTCTCAAGGAGTTAACTGTCTTTTGCATTATCTTGGCTCATAAAGTGAATATAGTTCCAGAGTTTATTTCTCTGGATTAGTTTAAGTACCACGAAAATTTTCTGAGATTATGGAGGGAAAGAAATTTCTGGGTTTTTTCTTTCCCTTTTAGGAAGCTAATGTTTTATTATTTAGTATAGCCTTTCATATAATTGCTTATAGTTTATGGAAATATGCTGAAGTGACAACAGAAAAAAATCCTAAAGGATAAGCTCTGTTAATTATGAGAAATGTGCGATGAGTGATATGGAACAAAAGAAATCAAATAAGAAGAAACGAGAGCTCAGGGATCTGTTTTACTCCCCTTAAGCCAGTAAATTTCATGTAGGAAAGAACAAGAATATACAGAGAGAAAAGAGAGGATGTTCCAGCAATACTTGAAACGATACTGGCTTTTCTGAGCGTGAGCCATGGAAGTCCACAGGGATGAAAATTGCATGATTTGTATCCTTCACACAACAGAATACAAATTATAGAAGGTGTCAGGGAAAGTGAAAGTGCACCCTTGATAGGAATGTAAAATAGCAAGGAAAAAAGAACAAGTTCTCAATCCCCAAAACAAAAAGATATTTGCTTCAGTTAAAATTAGCTAAAGTCAGTTCACATTCAATAATTGAAAATCTAATGAACGTGTCCAGTCAACTCTTCCATGCTTTATGAGGAAAAAAATTTAAAATTAACAATATATGTAATTTATATTACATAAATTACCATTGTATGTATGGTCATAGGTTTTCATCTGTTATGTCATGTATGCTAAATAAGCAAGTAATAGAAAATCATGTAATTTGTAACTCTATGTTTTCTTAAAAGCCAAAGTATTGAGAAACATTGAAAATTTCTTATATTAGATAGCTACACTTTTGTTAGGAAATTAGAAAAAGGTATGTGAATTCACAAAGTTATTTCTCACAGTTCTGGGATTCTATGCCTATAGATGACTACTGTCACATTTCACTAATGTAACATTCATAAATAGAATTGGTAATGACCTTGTTGAATGAGTAGTCTATGTCTGCCTAAGCATCACTGGCAACTTCTACCGATGTTAAGGGAGGTGATGCCATTGACTCACTTTCATTTTATTGAATCAAGTAATCAAAAATTCTGTAAGCAGTTTTAACTGCTGTGTTCATGTGTGCCCAACTTTTTTCTTCTTAACAGAAGACTAATGTTTCTATGTCTTAATGAGTTGTGACAAATTAGATTAACTGAGATTCTTTCTCCTCCTCCAGTAATTTAATAACTTAGGCCTTAATGTTCCTATGAGTATATCTATCTAGGCAAGAAAAGAACAAAAAATGGAAAATACGCCAAGGATTTTGAGACCAGCACATTATATTGAATTACTGATGTGAATCATCCTGTAGGAGGTCTTAATCTTTTTTTTTTTTTAAAGACACCAATTGTACTTGAACATTTGTTATTATTTTTTTTTTTTTAATTAATTTATTTATTTATTTTTGGCTGTGTTGGGTCTTCGTTTCTGTGCGAGGGCTTTCTCTAGTTGTGGCAAGCGGGGGCCACTCTTCATTGCGGTGCGCGGGCCTCTCACTATCGCGGCCTCTCTTGTTGCGGAGCACAGGCTCCAGACGCGCAGGCTCAGTAGGTGTGGCTCACGGGCCTAGTTGCTCCGCGGCATGTGGGATCTTCCCAGACCGGGGCTCGAACCCGTGTCCCCTGAACTAGCAGGCAGATTCTCAACCACTGTGCCACCAGGGAAGCCCGAGGTCTTACTCTTATAGGCAGAAAAGATGTTTTAAGCAGGAAGGTCAGTACTTTGGTATTAATGTTCTTTCAGGTATGTAAACCTTGTTGAAACACTAGTTTTACCAATGTGACCTTCTTTGGACAGGTAGTATTCAGAGTAGGTATGAAAAAAAGATCGTGGCTTCAGATAACTTGTGTTTGAATTCTGGAAGCTGCATTTACAAATTGTCTACACTTATGAAATATTTTTAATCTTTTGGGCCTCGGTTTTTTTGCACTGAATTTGGAACTCACAGGGTTGCTATAGGAAATAAATAAAAAATAAAGAAGGAGAACCAGGAATACAGTGATGTATAATAATAATTATTATGATAGGCCAGTTTTTTATCTCCAATATACCATGTTTCTCATCCTACATACTCTTCCTGGGTGATTACATAAAAGTCTAATTACCATATATATTTTTATTATACTCAAATTTATACCTCCAACCCAGATTTCTAAGATTCAGACTCTTACTTTCAATTTGTAAATTTTCATTTCTTTATAAACACATCTATTTTTTCCTGCCAGGAAAAAAATTAATAGTAACAATAAGGTTTTTAATTATTTTTCTGGTTAGAATAAAGGCTCAGTCCATCTTATTAACAGTATCCAAAGTTTCCTAGAATGTTCACTGAGCTATCTTACTCAGTGTAACAGAACTGAACTCTTCCTTCCTGCATATTGCTTTTTTGGTGTTCTCTCTATATTTTTTCTTTTATGCTAGAAAACCTGGATCCCTCTTGATTCTCTTAAGTCCTTCATCCATTGTACACAATTGGTCACTGTCATTTGTTCAGAGTTGCACATGTGATTTTTGTTGACATAACCAAAGAAAATCTCAAGAGTTTTGTGAAATTTAGGTATACAAATGAAGCTCTTGTTTCCTTTAGGATTGGAATTACAAGGCTGTGAGACTGGATCTGTTATTGACACTTTGTCACTACGAGAGAAAAAAAAAAATGCCTGAAGTTACAGCTAAGTTGGGGGAAGCAGGTCTGGGATATGGAACCAAGGCAATGCATGATGGTGACGTCATTAGTGCCTCTTATCAATTTGTGCTTATACTCAGGCTTTTCGTTCCTGTTTTGCTTGTGGCATTTTGGATTGGGTTCCCTGGCACTTGGAACTGAGGGATTCCTGACTCACTTGCGTGATTCTCTATCGCTATAATTTTACTTTAGTTCAGGATTTCATCATCTCTTTCATGGACTGCTCCAAATCCTCCCCTACTGATCTACCCTGCTGTCATATTTCCCATCGGTTCTATACTCCACACAGGTCTCAGAATGACCTAGCTAATACACAAACCTGACCATGTCATGTCCCTGCTTAAAACATCTTTTCTGGCTATAGAATAATGACCAGTATCTTTAACCTTGTGTTTGAAACTCTACAAGATGAAGCGCCCACATAGAGTTAGGTCATAACTCTATGACCTAACTTACCATCTTTTTTCCCCTCTCAATATTTGTGTGTCAGCAGCATGGAACAGCTAGTGTATTTCCCTTACAAACACACTGCAGTGTTTTTCAATGCTTTCACTTTGCTCAAGTCTTCTTTTGCCTAGAATACTCTTTCATCTTGCCTGTTGCCGATTCTAACTGCTACTATTCATTCTCCTGTTAAGAATCAAATTACACTTATGAAAATCTCCTGACTCACCTCACACTCCTCCAAACCTGGGTGAGGTGCTCTTAATCTGTGCTTTCAGAGTCCAATTGTTACTTTTATTATTGTATTTACTATATTATACTGAAAACATTTGTTTATCTCTAATAAACTCCTTTCCTTCCACCACCATCCAACCCACATATATGAACATGTCTTACTTTTCTTTGAATCCTTAGCACCTTGATAAGTTCCTGGCAATAATGCCCAATACATATTTACTGAACAAATGAATGTAAAAGAGAAAAATGCCACCTTGCTACTTGGCTCTTACATTAAAGGACTTTGTAGTTGAGCAGAGACCATGGAAATATATTTCCAAAGGAAACAAGAGAACACTATTTCAGTAAGCAAAATATAGAATCAAAAGAATTATTTTTCTCCTCCAGAGTTGAAAAACGTGATTGCTACTGCTTCTTTCAACCACCTCAGAAATTGTGATATAATTCTGCAGAAGAAGAGAACTAAATAAGCTGGCCCAGTTTGACAGAGGTTGAATTTGTACATCAACTTAAAAACCAAGTTTACACTACTCTTCCATTACAGATGAATATATCTTCAATATTCATCTATTAAAGTCAAATTGACACTTCTGTTTTCAATTGCACTAATGTATTGCATTAAAATTTCCTAACATTATTATAGCTTACTGGTGGCCTAATGACTGCAGTATATTTCAATTTTATTAGAACAGAAAGTACAGGAGGCTAGTCTACATTTTATTTGATACACCCCTTTCCATATGGCCACAAGAATTACTTTTTTCCCCTATTGCTCCAGCTGAGATTTTCTCCCCTCTTCCTTTTTATTTCCTCCTTTCATTCACAGCAAAAGCCATTGGTGCCATCTCCCCAATTCTCCCAAATACCCACCCATAACACATTCAATCTTTATTCTTCACTTTATCTCAATATTATTTCAGCACATTGTAGATTAGGGTCCAATGTCAAAGGACTGACAGGATTTCTGGGTGAGGTGAAAGAGGAAGAAACCCTACATGTTGATTGATCCTTGTACTAACCTTTCCTCCAATGCTGCCTCAACCTGACTCCAGTGCTGTATTCACTGGGAACATTCAAAACACCACTCTATCTCTTTGCATTTTGATTCTTAGAAGATTGTAGGTGGACTAATAGGACTCTTAAATTGAAGCCAGCTGAGATCAAAACATCATTTTCCCCTTCTCCTTTTCCGTTTTCTTATTACAAACTAGAAATTTAGTCCAGATTCTTTGAACTTAAGAAAAATAAAACTCTCATCTCTGTGCCTTTCTCTAGTTGCTGCCCTTTTTAAATTTTCTCCTCCTCATTACATTCAAGAACTGTGAAAGCGAGGGAGACCTTCAAGATGGTGGAGGGGTAAGACGTGGAGATCACCTTCCTCCCCACAAACACATCAAAAATACATCTACATGTGGAACAACTCCTAAGAACACCTACTGAACGCTGGCAGAAGAACTCAGACTTCCCAAAAGGCATGAAAATCCCCATGTACCTGGCTAGGCCAAAAGAAAAAAGAAGAAACAGAGACAAAAGAATAGGAATGGGACCTGCACCTCTGGGAGGGAACTGTGAAGGAGGAAAAGTTTCCACACACTAGGAAGCCCCTTCACTGGCGGAGTTGGGGGGGTGGGGGGAAAAGGAGGGGGAAGCATGGGGGGGGGAGGTTCGGAGCCACAGAGGAGAGCACAGCAACAGGGGTGCAGAAGGCAAAGTGGAGAGATTCCCACACAGAGAATTGGTGCCGACCAGCACTCACCAGCCCGAGAAGCTTGTCTGCTCACCCGCCACGCTGGGAGGGCGCTGGAAGCTGAGGCTTGGGCTTCGGAGGTCAGATCCCAGGGAGAGGACTGGGGTTGGCTGCATGAACACAGCCTGAAGGGGGTTAGTGGTGCCACCGCTAGCCGGGAGGGAGTCCAGGAAAAAGTCTGGACCTGCCTAAGAGGCAAGAGACCATTGTTTCAGGGTGCACGAGGAGAGGGGATTCCTTCCCTGTCTGCCCACAGAAGGCAGAGCACCGTCTAAACGAGCTCCAGAGATGGGTGCAAGCCACGGCTATCAGCTTGGACCCCAGAGATGGGCATGAAACGCTAATGCTGCTGCTGCAACCACCAAGAATACTGTGTGTAAGCATAAGCCACTATCCACACCTCCCATCCTGGGAGCCTGTGAAGCCCACCACTGCCAGGGTCCCGTGATCCAGGGACAACTTCCCCGGGAGAACACATGGCATGCCTCAGGCTGTTGCAATGTCACACCGGCCTCTGCTGCCACAGACTCACCCCACATTCCAATTATAACTACCATACCCCTCCCTCCCCCTGGCATGACTGACCCAGAGCCCCCTAATCAGCCACTACTTTTACCCCATCCTGTCTGGGCAGGAACAGATGCCTGAGGGCAACCTACACACAGAGGTGGGGCCAAAACCAAAGCTGAAGCCCAGGAGCTGTGCAAACAAAGAAGAGAAAGGGAAATTTCTCTGGGCAACCTCAGGAGCAGCAGATTAATTCCCCCCAAGCAACTTGAGGTACCTTGCATCTGTGGAATACCTGAAGAGGCAATGAATCAACCCAAAATTGAGGCCGTGGACTTTGGGAGCAGCTGTAGACTTAGGGTTTGCTGTCTGCGACTGACTTCTTTCTGATTTTTATGTTTATCTTAGTGTAGTTTTTAGTGCTTGTTATCATTGGTGGATTTGTTTATTGGTTTGGTTGCTGTTTTTTTATTATTATTACTTTTAATATTATTATTTAATTTAATTAAATTTATTTATTTTCTTTCTTTTTTTCTCCCTTTTCTTCTGACCCATATGGTTGACAGGGTCTTGCTGCTCTGGCCTGGTGTCAGGCCTGAGCCTCTGAGGTGGGAGGGCCGAGTTCAGGATATTGGACCACCAGAGACCTCCCAGCCCCATGTAATATCAATCTGTGAGAGCTCTCCCAGAGATCTCCATCTCAGCGCTAAAACCCAGCTCCACCCAATGGCCAGCAAGCTCCAGTGCTGGAAGCCCCATGCCAAACAACTGGCAAGACAGGAACAAAACCACACCCATTAGCAGAGAGGCTGCCTAAAATCATAATAAGGTCACAAACACCCCAAAACACACCACCAGACACTGCCCTGCCCACCAGAAATACAAGATCCAGCCCCACTGATCAGAACACAGGCACCAGTCCCCTCCACCAGGAAGCCTACACAAGCCACTGACCCAACCTTACCCACTGGGGGCAGACACAAAAAGCAACGGGAACTACAAACTTGCAGCCTGCAAAAAGGAGACCACAAACACAGTAAGTTAATAAAAATGAGAAGACAGAGAAATATGCAGCAGATGAAGGAGCAAGGTAAAAACCCACCAGACCAAACAAATGAAGAGGAAATAGGCAGTCTACCTGAAAGAGAATTCAGAGTAATGATAGTAAAGATGATCCAAAATCTTGGAAATAGAATGGAGAAAATACAAGAAAGGTTTAACAAGGCCCTAGAAGAACTAAAGAGGAAACAAACAATGATGAGCAACACAATAAATGAAATTAAAATTTCTCTAGAAAAAATCAATAGCAGAACAACTGAGGCAGAAGACTGGATAAGTGACCTGGAAGATAAAATAGTGGAAGTAACTACAGCAGAGCAGAATAAAGAAAAAAAAAAAAATGAAAAGAATTGAGTACAGTCTCAGAGACCTCTGGGACAACATTAAGTGCACCAACATTCGAATTATAGTGGTCCCAGAAGAAGAAGAGAAAAAGAAAGAGTCTGAGAAAATATTTGAAGAGATTACAGTCAAAAACTTCCCTAGGGCTTCCCTGGTGACGCAGTGGTTGAGAGTCTGCCTGCCAATGCGGGGGACATGGGTTTGAGCCCTGGTCTGGGATGATCCCACATGCCGTGGAGCAACTGGGCCCGTGAGCCACAACTGCTGAGCCTGCGCGTCTGGAGCCTATGCTCCACAACAAGAGAGGCTGTGATAGTGAGAGGCCCACGCACCACGATGAAGAGTGGCCCCCGCTTGCCGCAACTGGAGAAAGCCCTCACACAGAAACAAAGACCCAACACAGCCAAAAATTAAATAAATAAATAAATAAATAAAAACTTCCCTAACATGGGAAAGGAAATAGCCTATCAAGTCCAGGAAGCACAGAGAGTCCCATACAGGATAAATCCAGGGAGAAACACGCCAAGACACATATTAATCAAACTATCAGAAATTAAATACAAAGAAAAAATATTAAAAGCAGCAAGGGAAAAGCAACAAATAACATACAAGGGAATCCCCATAAGGTTAACATCTGATCTTTCAGCAGAAACTCTGCAAGCCAGAAGGCAGTGGCAGGACATATTTAAAGTGATGAAAGGGAAAAACCTACAACCAAGAATACTCTACCCAGCAAGGGTCTCATTCAGATTTGATGGGGAAATTAAAACCTTTACAGACAAGCAAAAGCTATGAGAATTCAGCACCACCAAACCAGCTTTACAACAAATGCTAAAGGAACTTCTCTAGGCAAGGAACGCAAGAGAGGGAAAAGACCTACAAAAACAAACTCAAAACAATTCAGAAAATGGTAATAGGAACATACATATTGATAATAACCTTAAATGTAAATGAATTAAATGCTCCAACCAAAAGATATAGACTAGCTGAATGGATAAAAAACAGGACCTGTATATATGCTGTCTACAAGAGACCCACTTCAGACCCAGGGACACATACAGACTGAAAGTGAGGGGATGGAAAAAGATATTCCATGCAAATGGAAATCAAAAGAAAGCTGGAGTAGCAAATCTCATAATAGACAAAATAGACTTTAAAATAAAGACTATTACAAGAGACAAGGACACTACATAATGATCAAGGGATCAATTCAAGAAGATATAACAACTGTAAATACTTATGCACCCAGCATAAGAGCACCTCAATACATAAGGCAAATGCTAACAACCATAAAAGGGGACAGTGACAGTAACACAATAGTGGGGGTCTTTAACACCGCACTTTCACCAATGGGCAGATCATCCAAAATGAAAATAAATAAGGAAACACAAGCTTTAAAAGACACATTAAACCAGATGTACTTAATTGATATTTATAGGACATTCCATTCACAAACAGTAGAGTACACTTTCTTCTCAAGTACACGTGGAACATTCTCCAGGATAGATCATATCTTGGGTCACAAGTCAAGCCTTGGTAAACTTAAGAAAACTGAAATCATATCAAGCATTTTTCCAACCACAATGCTATGAGACTAGTTATAAATTACAGGAAAAAAGCTGTAAAAAATACAAACACATGAAAGCTAAACAATACACTACTAAATAACCAAGAGATCACTGAGGAAATCAAAGAGGAAATCAAAAAATACCTAGCAACAAATGATGATGAAAACACGACAACCCAAAACCTATGGGATGCAGCAAAAGCAGTTCTAAGAGGGAAGTTTATAGCAATACAATCCTACCTCAAGAAACAAGAAAAATCTGAAATGAACCACCTAACCTTACACATAAAGCAATTAGAGAAAGAAGAACAAAAAAACCCAAAGTTAGCAGAAGGAAAGAAATCATAAAGATCAGATCAGAAATAAATGAAGCAAACGTAGCAAATATCAATAAAACTAAAAACTGGTTCTTCGAGAAGATAAGCAAAATTGATAAACCATTAGCCAGACTCATCAAGAAAAAAAGGGAGAAGACTCAAATCAATAGAATTAGAAATGAAAAAGAAGAAGTAACAAGTGACACTGCAGAAATACAAAGGATCATGAGAGATTACTACAAGCAACTATATGTCAATAAAATGGACAACCTGGAAGAAATGGACAAATCCTTAGGAAAGCACAACCTTCCGAGACTGAACCAGGAAGAAATAGAAAATATAAACAGACCCATCACAAGCACTGAAATTGAAACTGTGATTAAAAATCTTCCATAAACAAAAGCCCAGGACCAGATAGCTTCACAGGCAAATTCTATCATACATTTAGAAAACAGCTAACACCTATTCCTCTCAAACTCTTCCAAAATATAGCAGAGGGAGGAATGCTCCCAAACTCATTCTATGAGGCGACAATCACCCTGATACCAAAACCAGACAAAGATGTCACAAAGAAAGAAAACTACAGACCAATATCACTGATGAGCATAGATGCAACAATCCTGAAGAAAATACTAGCAAACAATCCAATAGCACGTTAAAAGGATCATACACCATGTTCAAGTGGGGTTTATCCCAGGAATGCAAGAATTCTTCAGTACACACAAATCAATCAATGTGATACACCATATTAACCAACTGAAGGATAAAATCCATATGATAATCTCAGTAGATGCAGAAAAATCTTTTGACAAAATTCAATACCCATTTATTGATAAAGAACCCTCCAGAAAGTAGGCATAGAAGGAAATTACCTCAACCTAATGAAGGCCATATATGACAAACCCACAGCCAACATTGTTCTCAATGGTGAAAAACTGAAACGATTTCCTCTAAAATCAGGAACAAGACAAGGTTGTCCACTCTCACCACTATTATTCAACATAGTTTTGGAAGTTTTAGCCACAACAATCAGAGAAGAAAAACAAATAAAAGGAATCCAAACTGGAAAAGAAGTAAAACTATCACTGTTTGCAGATGACATGATCCTATACATAGAGAATCGTAAAGATGCTACCAGAAAACTACTAGAGCTAATCAATGAATTTGGTAAAGTAGCAGGATACAATATTAATGCACAGAAATCTCTTGCATTCCTATACACTAATGATGAAAAATCTGAAAGAGAAATTAAGGAAACACTCCCATTTACCATTACAACAAAAAGCATAAAATACCTTGGAATATACCTACCTAAGGAGACAAAAGACCTGTATGCAGAAAACTATAAGACACTGATGAAAGAAATGAAAGTTGATACAAACAGATGGAGAGATATACCATGTCCTTAGATTGGAAGAATCAACATTGTGAAAATGACTATACTACCCAAAGTAATCTACAGAGTCAATGCAATCCCTATCAAACTACCAATGGCAGTTTTCACAGAACTAGAACAAAAAATTTCACAATTTGTATGGAAACACAAAAGACCCCGAATAGCCAAAGCAATCTTGAGAAAGAAAAACAGAGCTGGAGGAATCAGGCTCCCTGACTTCAGACTATACTACGAAGCTACAGTAACCAAGACAGTATGGTACTGGCACAAAAACAGAAACATAGATCAATGGAACAGGATAGAAAGCCCAGAGATAAACCCACGCACATATGGTCACCTTATCTTTGATAAAGGAAGCAAGAATATACAGTGGAGAAAAGACAGCCTCTTCAATATGTGGTGTTTGGAAAACTGGACAGCTACATGTAAAAGAATGAAATTAGAACACTCCCTAATACCATACACAAAAATAAACTCAAAATGGATTAAAGACCTAAATATAAGTCCAGACACTGTAAAACTCTTAGAAGAAAACATAGGCAGAACACTCTACGACATAAATCACAGCAAGATCCTTTTTGACCCACCTCCTAGAGAAATGGAAATTAAAACAAAAATAAACAAATGGGACCTAATGAAACTTAAAAGCTTTTGCACAAAAAGGAAACCATAAACAAGACGAAAGGACAACCCTCAGAATGGGAGAAAATATTTACAAACGAAGCAACCGACAAAGGATTTATCTCCAAAATATACAAGCAGCTGATGCAGCTCAATATCAAAGAAAACCAAACAACCCAATCCAAAAATGAGCAGAAGATCTAAATGGACATTTATCCAAAGAAGATATACAGATTGCCACCAAACACATGAAAGGATGCTCATCATCACTAATCTTTAGAGAAATGCAAATCAAAACTACAATGAGGTATCACCTCACCCCAGTCAGAATGGCTGTCATCAAAAAATCTACAAACAGTAAACACTGGAGAGAGTGTGGAGAAAAGGGAAGATTGCACTGTTGGTGGGAAGGTAAATTGATACAGTCACTATGGAAAACAGTGTGGAGGTTCCTTAAAAAACTAAAAATAGAACTACCATATGACCCAGCAATCCCACTACTGGGCATATACCCTGAGAAAACCGTAATTCAAAAAGAGTCATGTACCACAGTGTTCATTGCAGCACTATTACAATAGCCAGGACATGGAAGCAACCTAAGTGTCCATTGATAGATGAATGGATAAAGAAGATGTGGCACATATATACAATGGAATATTACTCAGCTATAAAAAGAAATGAAATTGAGTTATTTGTAGTGAGGTGGATGGACCTAGAGTCAGTCATACAGAGTGAAGTAAGTCAGAAAGAGAAAAACAAATACTGTATGCTAACACGTATATATGGAATCTAAAAATTAAAAGAAACAGCTCTGATGAACCTAGGGGCAGGACAGGGATAAAGCTGCAGACGTAGAGAATGGACTTGAGGACACAGGGAGGGGAAAGGGTAAGCTGGGACGAATGAGGAGTAGCACAGACATATATACACTACCAAATGTAAACTAGATAGCTAATGGGAAGCAGCTGCATCACATGGGAAGATCAGCTCGGTGCTTTGTGACCACCTAGAGGGGTGGAATAGGGAGGGTGGGAGGGGATATATGTATACATATAGCTGATTCAGTTTGTTTTACAGCAGAAAGTAATACAACATTGTAAAGCAATTATACTCCAATAAAAATGTTAAAAAAAAAAGAGTAAACCTGTGAAAGGGAATTAAATGATATGTTGCACCAGGAAAAAGAAAAAGAACCTTAAAAGCATAGACTCCTATCTTTTCTCTTTTTTCTTTGATCCATTCTTTTATCATTAATTTTATTATGAGATACAGCCTACATAAAGAGTATAGAAAATATGTATGTTCATTTGAAGAGCAATCATAAAGAAAACACCTCTATTACCACCATCCAGTCAAGAAGACGTTGCCCAGCATGCTAGAAGCTTACTGGTGCCTCTCCACAGTCACAGACTCTTTTTCCTTCTAAAAGTTACCCACTATTATGATTTTCATAATAATTTTGGACTTTTTTTCAGAGTTTTACTACCTTGTATTATACATAAAATATATGGTTTAATTTTGCTTATTTTTCTGTTTTACACTCATGCAATCATAACATGTATATGCCTTTTTTCAGTCCATATAATGTTTGTGACATTCATCAATTTTTCCTATATTGCTATATTTGTTCATTTTTACTTCTGTACATCTTACTAATGATGGAAAAGATAAATATTCTTGTATATATATTCTGCTTCGTGTACAAAAGTTTCTCTTGATTATATACCTAGAGTAGAATTGCTGGCTTATAGACCATGTGCACCTGCAACTTTATTAGATGGGACCAAACTGTTTTCTAAGCTGGTCGTATGAATTTAAAATCTCCCCAACAGACAGAGTTGCCATTGCCAAATCTACACCAGATCTAGTTACTGTGAGATTTTATAATTTTTGCAAACCAAGGGTATATAACAGTTGAAAACTATCCTAATGGTCATCTAAATGTGCTCTTCTCCTCTCTCTCTGTTTTAATGATAAAAACAAAATCCGCAGACTATAAGAGACGCAAAACTAGTATAGTGGGTTGAATAGTGACCCTCCAAAGGAGATTTCCATCCTGAACTTGTGAATGTGACCTTATTCGGAAGAAGGGTCTTTGTAGATGTAATTAGGGTAAGTGCTCGAGCTGAGATTATCCTGGTTTAGTGTGAGCTCTAAATCCAAGAACAAGTGTTTTGATAAGGGAAGGGTAAGGGAAAGGGAAAGGAAAGAGGAAAGGACACATAGGAGAGAAACCCATGTGAAAATAGAAGCAGAGACTGGAATTATGCAGCCCCAAGCAGGAAGGATTCTCTTCTAGAGCCTTCACAAGCCTGTACTGCCAAAACTTTGATTTTGCACTTCTGGCCTCCAGAACTGGGAGAGGATAAATTTCTATTATTTTAAGCCATGTAGTTTTTGGTAATTTGCTGTGGTAGCCCTAGGAAACTGTAAAGCAGTTAGTGTCTGAGAACTAGAACATTATCTTATGATTCCTAGTTGATGGTTTTCCTCTTTACAAGACCATAATGCTCCTTTTCCTCACTCCAAATTCTCCAATCCAGCACTTGTGACAAAACACATATAATATGCAATTATATGTAAGTATATGGGATGGAAGGTGCATCTGGCTTATGAACAGCCACGTATGAGAGCAAAGTAAGTTTGAATAGGCGATGGGGGCAGTCTTCACTGACTATTCTCACACGATTACCAACATTATCTTTTGCAGAAATGATACCTATACTGCAGGGAATGATGAGATGCAAATGAATCATCTCTCCTTTCTTCTCATTAAATAAGGAGAAGATACACAATGACCTTTATTTGTCCTGCTGCATTAGGAACTATCTTTAGGTGGCTTGACCTCTATGGAACTGGGAAACTCATCCACTGAAACTGGAGAGATGAAGAGCTTGTGATTGCTAGAAAACTAGTATTTCCTCTCATCTGCCCTCCTCCTTCCCTCAGAACTTCCCAGAAACTTGGAGGAGAAAGAAAGATCTGAGTGTCCCAAGGTTCAGTAGAAGTTGCTCCATTTGGTTTAAAGCAATATCAATAGCAAGAGACCCAAGATCTTAAGCCATCCCTTATTGCTATCTATCAGATTGAAAAAATGCACAAAAAACATGTTGATAACTGATACCTGAATGTCTCTAATTTTATATACATTTTTCATAAAATATTTTGAGACAAATGAAATAGTTATATTTAGGCTTTTAGTATGTTTCTAGATTATTCATATAGTAATATTTTCTAATAAAATTTCATTTTGGCATAATACAGATTAAATAGATTTTACTGGGATAATAATAAATTATTACTTGTTACGTTTTTTTATAAGGAAAATTATGTACAAGGTTTCACATAAATAATAATTAAAATATTTTTTGAATGTGACCTGTTTGTAAATTGGAAAATATATGCTAGTTGTAATTTTCAGTGTATCTGATTATTCATGTTGCATACTACAATGTTTTTAATAAAAATACTTTATTTTTTAGAGCAGTTTTAGGTTTACAGAAATTGAGTAGATTGAACAGATTTCCATATACTCCATTTCCCCCCCTGCTCATAGTTTCCTCTATTATTAATATCTTGCATTAGCATGATACATTTGTTAAAATTAACCAATACTGACACATTATTATTAACTAAAATCTATAGTTTATATTAGGGTTCACTCTTTGTGTTATACACTTCTATGGGTTTTGACAAATTGATAATGTCACATATCCACCATTACAGCATTATACAAAATAGTTTCATTGCCCTAAAAATTCCGTGTTCTACCTATTCATCTCTCTTCTCTTCAAGCTTCTGGTAGCCAATGATCTTTTTACTGTCTCTATAGTTTTGCCTTTTCCAAAATGTCATGTAGTTAGAATCATATATTATGTAGGCTTTTCAGACTGGTTTTCTTAGCTACAGACATAGGTTATAGCAATAGGCATAAAGTTCCTCCATATTTTCAAGGCTTGATAGCTCATTTCTTTATATAGCTGAACAATATTACATTGTCTAAATGTACCACAGTTTGTTTATCCATTCACTTGTTGACAGACATCTTAGTTGCTTCCAGTTTTTGACAATTATGAATAAAAACGAGTGCAATTGCTCGATCCTATGGTAAGACTCTGCTTAGCTTTGTATGAGATTGCCAAACTGTCTTCCAAAGTGGTTATACCATTTTGGATCTCCCCCAGCAATGAACGAGTGTTCTGTTGCTCTATATTCTCACATTATTTGGTATTGTCAATTTTGGGGATTTTAGCCATTCTAATAAGTGTGTAGTGGTAATCTCATTATTGTTTTAATTTGTAATTCCCTAATGACATATGATGTTGAGCATCTTTTTATATGCTAATCTGCCATTTGTAAATCTTTGGAGATGTGTCTGTTCATATCTTTTGCCATTAAATTGTTTTGTTTGCTTTCCTATCATTGAATTTTGAGTTCTTCAGATATTTTGTACACAAATCCTTTATTAGATATGTATTTTGCAAGTATTTTTTCCCAGTCTGTGGCTTGTGTTTTCGTTTTCTTGTAGTATCTTCTTCAGAGAAGTTTCATTTTTAATTTTAATGAAGTCCAATTTACCAATTTTTTTTCTTTTATGGATTATTATTTTAGTATTGTATCTAAAAACTCATCACCAAATTCAACATCACCTAGATTTCTTTGTATGTTATCTTCTAGAATTTTTATAGTTTTGCAGTTTACATTTAGGTCTACGATCCATTTTGAGTTAATTTTTGTGAAAAGCATGTCAGTGTTTAGATTAACTAATTTATTTTTGCATGTGATATCCAATTTTTCCACCACATTCTCATTGGCAAAATCTAGCCTATAACTGCTGGTAAGCATTATGGGAAATGTGGTTTCCAGACTTCCAACTCTTATAATAAAGGAGAAAGTATGGATGGCGACTACTGTCACACAGTTTATTTTTCTTAAAAATGTTCAAAACATACTCCCCAAATTATCAAATATAAGTTAGGATTATTTGATGATAAAGAACACAGAGGTAGGTATTTGAAATTAGCTTTGAACCATCTCTTCACCATTCTGTCTTTTTCCTTCTCTATTATCCTCCATCTTCTTACTACCCTCATTCTTAACTCTCTCACACCCTGCTTGTTCCTGTCCTGTTTCCTCAGTCCTGCCAAAATTTTCGGGGTATGTGGTGTTAGAGGATACTGAGCCATTTTAAGTGTAAAAGCCAAAACCAAGCTTGGAGCATGGTGTTATGGAGAGTAAGGGTCAATGTGGCAGGGCCCTGGCCTAGGATGGGTGGCCAGTCCCAGGATTTCACTCACTGATGTATTTTTCCATAAATGAACCCTGGACAAGCTGAAAGGAGATCCAGTTCATTGTCACTGGCTACTTGAATGGAGTTCAAGCTAGAGTTCTGGTCAGAGGGTGGAGCTCAGGGCACCCTGCAGGAGCAGGAGACATAGATCAACTGGGAACAGATTACATGGGGTTACCAAGACCACTGCATGGAATTATCATCTTGGTGATCTTTATACTCTGGACCCAATAGTCCTGTCTCTCCTACTCTATGCCAATGCTTATATTTACATCAGTTTACAGTTTTACTTGATACTTTATAATATATTTATACCTTTATTTATTACAAAAGTATTAGCTATTTGGTTTTACTGTTTTATGAACTCTGAAGAGAATTATATCAAATATGACATATTAATACTGATATCTTGGTATAGCCTGAAATAAATGATGACATTCATACAATATTGCCACTTGACTCATGTTGCAATTGCTAAACAAAACCAAGGCTCATCTCTAACCCTAAAACGCAAATACAATTGAGTGAAAGAAAAGAAAAAAGTTAGGAAAAATGGCTAAATACACTACCCATGACCGAAGGTTTGAAACAAATTCCTCAAAGCAAATTTCCCTGTAGTATGTGACATACACTCTGGAACAAAACTGACAATATTTGGGATAATGGGAATAAAAAAGTGAGAACAACTGGAGTTTAGAACTTCTCAGCTCTAATTTGCCCAAAAGAAGCAGGGTAAAAGACAGTGGATGAAAAATCACACAGATAAGATACGTTTGCAATCAGCTAGTGGAGGAGAAAGAGATTCTGAGCTGTACACTGCTGTCTAGGTGCCAATCTCTTTTGTCTGGGAGAAATAAATGCAAAATTACTTATTTAAACACACAACTGCTCAAACATAATCATAAATTTAAATAAAACTAAGTGAATTAAGCATTACACTTTGGCACATAGAAAAAGACTACAGTATGAACTTGAAGGAAGCAGAAAGAAAGAATTATTAAAAAGAGAAGCTGAAAATAAGTGAAAAATATCAGAAATAATGAATAATTCAAGAAGTGATACTTTGCAAAGCAGAAAAAAGTAAAGATTAAACTAATCTAATTAAAACATAGCTGAACAGTATTGTATAATATCGCTTATATGTGGAATCTAGAAAAATGGTACAGATGAACTTATTTGCAAAGCAGAAATAGAGTCACAGATGTAGAGAACAAACTTATGGTTACCAAGGGGAGAGGGGGGTGGTATGAACTGGGAGACTGGGATTGGCATATATACACTACTATGTATAAAATAGATAACTAATGAGAACCTACTGCATAGCACAGGGAACTCTACTCAATGCTCTGTGGTGACCTAAATAGGACAGAAATGTAAAAAAGAGTGGATATATGTATACGTATAACTGATTCACTTTACTGTACAGCAGAAACTAACACAACATTTTAAAGCAACTATGTACCAATAAAAATTAAAAAACAAACAAACATAGCTGGGAAAGTGTTAAGGATAAATTACCAACCTAGGAAATGAAAATAAACAGAAATTAGAAGAATAGTAAGACTTGTCATCTCTACCCTCTACAAACAAAATTGAGACCATAGTTCATAGTTACCATCTTTGTCTTGTTCACTGTCTAATGGAGAAAACATTTAATATTTCATCATTATTATGATGGTCCCTGAAGGTTTTTAGTTTAGTAAATAGTTTTAGTGGACTTTACAAAACTAAGAAGTTCCATTATATTCTCAGTTTGTTTGTTTCTTTAGTGAGTGTTGAAGTTTGTCAAATATTCACTTTGTATCAAGTGAAATGATCCTATGGTTTTCTCTTTTACTCTGTTAGTGTGGTGAATCATGGTTACTGATGTTCAAATGCTGAACAAACCTTGCATTGGTGAGATAAACCCCACTTTTTATGAACTTATTTTTCTAACATCTCTAAATTCAATTTGCTAACTTTTTTTTCAATATTTGCACTACTTTAAAAGGCATATAGATCTGTGAATTTATTTTTGTTATATTGTTTTAAAGTTTGGTATCAGAATTTTTCTGGACTTCTACAGAGTTTTAAAAAATTGGAGGTGAAGAGTTCACCATGAATACATCTCATACTGGATTTTTCATTTTGGGAAGTTTTTAAATTACAGAATTAATTTACTTAACATATGCAAGACTAATCAGATTTTAAATTCCTTCTTTTGTCAATTTTTGAATATAAATTTGCTCATTTAGTTATGAATGAATGAAGCTTAGTGATGAATGAAGTTTGTTATCTTTATTGTTTCTAGTTTAATTCCATTATGATCAGAGAATATAATTTATATGATTTCATTTCTTTGAAAATTATTGAGGCTTTCTTTATGGGCCAGCATGTGGTCTATTTTAGCAGCTGTTTGATATGTACTTGCAAAGGAAAAAAATTGCTTTGCTGTTATTAAGTGTTATATTCTATACAGGTCAACTAGGTAAAGTTGGTAAATCATAATGAGCAAATTTTTATCCTTGCTAAGTTTTTGTCTGCTTGTTCTGGCAATTACCGAGAGAAATGGTTTAAAATGTCCAACTACGATTACTATACATTTGTCTATTTCTTTGTTTTTAATTATATTAAAATTTGCTTTAAATATTTTTAAATATATGAAATTTAATCTCTAGTGTTACGTATTGCTTTAAAGAGCAACACAATGCAATGATCAACATAATTTATCCAGACCTTTGTTCCATTCATCTTCTAAGTTCTTTGCAAATACTAGCACATTTAATCTTTACAACAACCCTATGAGATAACTATTTTCAGTATTTCAATTTTACAGATAAGTTAACTGATGTTCAGAAAAACTTGCAAGTCCACGTAAGTAGTGAGTGGCACTGATATCATTTGAACCTAACCAGTCTAGATCCAAGTGCTTTTAATGGCTATACTGACTTAAATTTTCATGCCACATTTTTTGATAAAGACACTAAAATCAGATTCTGGCAAACTATTTTTGTTGTTATTAAGGGCCAAAAAGTAAATATTTTAGGCTTTTGTGGCACATGCAATCTTTTTTTTTTTTTAAAACAACACTTAAAAAATATAAAAAACATTCTTAGCTCACAGGCTATACGAAAATAAATCATTTGCCAGATATATCATGAACAACTTTTTATTGGAGGGAATAGACAAACTACCATCTACTCTCTCTCTCTCTCTCTCCTTTCTCTCTCTCTCTCTATGTATGTGTATGTATATATATATATATATATATATATATATATATATACATATATTTGAAATTTTAGAAAAACTAACTCATCATAGGAAAACACAAATAACCAAATTTAACCCTGGAAGAGAGAAATTCTAAATAGAACAATTTTTACTGAAGAAAAAAACGTTAAAGAGCTACATTCCTAAAAGGCAGCAGGCTCAAATATTTCATCAGTTAGCCCTGTCAAAACTTCTAAAACAGATAATCTGGTGCTATTTAAGCTACTTAAGGAATAAGACAAATAGATATATTTATTTCTGCTGATATTAAGAATCACCAAGATAAATTAAGTGTATAATAAAGATGTGTGACAGTGTTTACAGTATGCTCCCACTTGAGTTTCCAGAAAGGCATATTTATATACACTTGTAAGTACAAAAAATTTCTGGAATTTTACAAAAAATAATCTGTTCCTAGTGGTTGCCTTTGGGGAATGAACTTCAGAAGGAGACTTGCTTTTCACTTCATACCCTTTCATTTTCATACGAGGCAGTGTGTATTTTTTATCATGACACGTTTAACTTTTTCAGTAACCACAGTGTTTTAAAATAAATGTTAGAATTCTGAAAAACACAATGACAAGAAGTCAGCTGTCTTGGGAAATGCAATTCAGAATAAAAGACAGAAACCAAAAAACATGAAATAGCCAAGTAGAAAAGTGAACAATTCAATTCATCATTCAGATGTTTTCTCTTCATAATGATACATCTAGGCATTTTGAAACCCTTGACATTTGCATACTTTGATATCATGCAGTCTTAAAATCAGTAATGTTTTTAAACATTAAAAATGTATTATGATATATTTAATACCCTCAAAATGATGAAAGAATAATATCACAAGCACAAACTTTTATCAACACACCACAAAGTTTGAGTAGACCATCACCAATGTAACTGAAGTATCCCCAAATTTATCCATTTATCCTACCACTCTCCTCATCAGATCTAGCCTCCATCCTGGAATTCCCCCGTCCTTTTCTCCTTTTCTTTGTGATATATGTGTATGTATATAATACATATTTCTAAATAAATTATTGATTACTTCTACTTTGAAATGTACTAGAAGGTATTTGTTTTTGTGTTACTTCAGCATTATTAACATTCAGTATTACTAGCTTGTGAGAGTCATTCATGGGAGTCATTCAAGAGATACAAGTAGCATTAATTAATTTGCTTTCACTGTCCAATAGTCTCTATTATACTCTTTTTCAAAACTCAATCATCTTTCTGTTGAAAATGGATATTTGTGTTATTTAAAGGGTTTTTGCTATTAAAACAGTTCTGTTGTAAACATTTTTCAATATGCCTCGTTCATTTGTGCAAGAATTTCTCTAGCCAAAGCAACTTACAGTTGGGTTGCTGAGATGTTTTATCTTTATATAGTATTTCATGAAGTCTAAGGTGCCATCTGTTGTTAAGATATTATTTTATATACTAATATAAAAGGAAAAACACCAACTACTGTGTTTTATAAGATGTACCCTGATTACAGAGATGATAAAATGTGAAGAAGCATGCACCTTAAAATTAATGAAATATAATCGATAATGCCAGTGTGCTATATAAAGAAATAATATTTATGTGCATATTTGCAAGAAGTTTCTAAGAATGTCTGTTGCTCTACATCTATACCAATATTTGGTATTATCAGATATTATAATTTTTCCTGTCTTGTGAATATAAAATGGTATTCTGATTATAGCTTGCATTTCTTAATAAGAAACTTATTTTACAACTTATACAAATTATGTATAATTTCTAATTTATTCCTGATATTTTTTTTATTGACCATCCCAGAGAGTCTATTATTCTTTTCACAAAAAGATTAATTTAGGAGAATTAAATTTTTTTTTAATTTTATGAGTTTAAAATTATGTTATTTTGTTATTGTATTCTAACCATGCATATGGTCAGAGAACAAATTCTGTGTAAAAGCAATTCTCTGAATTTTGTTGAATCTTGTTTTATAGCTTATGCTTGATCAAATTTATATTACAAGTTTGAGTCAAATGAGTATTATCTAGATGTTAGTATTCTATACATGCCTGTTGATCAAGCATGTTGTGTTGTTCTAATTTTCTATAGTTTGAGAAATGTGAAAACATTTTCATACAATAATTGAAGGTTAGTTATCCTTCTTCAAGGTTAATTTGGTCAAACCACAAAATATTTTTGTAAATACAAAGTATTTTTGTAAATTCTTGCACAAATGAAGGAGGCATTGTAAGATTGGCTTTTAATAAATTTTTTATTATACAAGGTATAGTTAGTGTTTCTAAGTTTCATTGCTGTTAATATTTTTTTTGGAAAAGTCAATAATTACATTTTCAAAATTTATAAAATGGCAAAATTGATCCTTTTTGGTGAAAAATATAGTTCATAGTTTATTTTTTCATGTGTTAGCTGTTTTATATAACATTTGTATTTAGTTTTAAATACTGGAGATTTATTGTTGTTTTAAATTGCAGTTATACTACTAAGGTTTTATCATGAACTATTTTAATCATAGATTGAATGGCTCTTCCTGAGAATTACCCACGCAATCTCTTAATGAGGTGAATAGTCAATTCAAACTTGAAAGGAGTCAAATTTGAGATATCTACAATTTTATGTCACTGTTCTGCCCAGAGCCCCAGAACATTTTACAAAGGACAAATATAGATCAGCAGAAGATTAAATGTAAAATTCAATAGCTTAACAGCCTAAGAATTTTGAAGGATATAACATATATCAACTAAACACAATACATGTCATTATAGAAACAAGAAAGCAGGCTGGATCATTGGTGATAATTATATCTTTTAAAATCAGCTTTCAAATTAAATGGGTTAAATAGTGATAAATTCCTTCATCAGTTTGATATGTTCTTAATTTTGAAAAATGATATAAGAAAAATTGTTAAACTATAATATCAGGAAATTACCTCATCTGAAAACAGCATCTGATGATAAAAAATGAGTAATATCGTGGACAGCCTGTATTGTGGTTTAAATGTGTGTTGTTACATAAATTATTTGTCACATATTTCCACTTTCTTGAACTCTTGGCCAATCTATCTTCATTATTACATTGCAATGCTAAACAATCTATGAAATAAGTGTTCTATAATGTATTATAAATATATTTATAGTGTTGATTAACTTTCATAGACTCCTAATTATTCTCCATGCCTTAACTATTTTTTCTACTAGATACAATTTCCATTTTAAAGTACCGTATATAAGATGAATATTCCTTTCATCCCCATTGATTAAACAGTTAAATCCAAACACTATTCTAGGATTAAAGATATACTAGAAATAACGTGATAATACTTTCTGGTATGCCTGAGACATTCTAGGTTTATACCCGTTGTCCTGGCATAATTATTAGTAGTGTCCCTTTCACCCTTGAAAGTGTCCTGTTTCAGAATGTATAGCATCCTATTCAAACCATATTCCAGACAACTTTCCCAGTGTTACCTTACATTAGAGTGTTTTGTGCATCTCATTCTCAACCCAAAGTAAATCGCTTAATGCTCCCTATGTATTTTTACTTCTCTTTTCTCTTCTTGTGCCTCTGTTTATACAGTTTTTTTGTGCTCTCTGATCTTCATCCTCAATTGTTTTTGTCTCTCCAACATTTATCTTAGATATCACCTCTTTCACAGAAGCTTTCCTGATTCCCACTTGGAGGCAGTCTTTTCTTTCTCTAATTTGTATTTTATCTATATTTAATTAATGGTATGATTTCCATTTTTACTTGAGGTTATTTAGTAAATATCTAATCTCCACTACTTGATTTGATGTTCCTTCAAGGCAGAATCAGTGCCTTCTTGTTTTATCATTCATAGTGCCTTACATCTAGCACTGTTGGTGGGAATGTAAATTGATACAACCACTCTGGAAAACCGTATGGAGGTTCCTTAAAAAACTAAAAATAGAACTACCATATGACCCAGCAATCCCACTACTGGGCATATACCCTGAGAAAACCATAATTCAAAAAGAGTCATGTACCACAATGTTCATTGCAGCACTATTTATAATAGCCAGGACATGGAACCAACCTAACTGTCCATCGACAGATGAATGGATAAAGAAGATGTGGCACATATATACAATGGAATATTACTCAGCCATAAAATGAAACGAAATTGAGTTATTTGTAGTTAGGTGGTTGGAACTAGAGTCTGTCATACAGAGTGAAGTAAGAGAAAGACAAATACTGTATGCTATCACATATATATGGAATCCAAAAAAAAAAAAAAAAAGGTACTGATGAACCTAGTTGCAGAGCAGGAATAAAGAGGTAGACATAGAGAATGGACTTGAGGACATGGGGTGGGAAGGTGAAGCTGGGGCGAAGTGAGAGTAGCATCGACGTATATACATTACCGAATGTAAAATAGTTGGATGGTGGGAAGCAGCAGAATAGCACAGGGATATCGGCTTGGAGCTTTGCAGTGACCTAGAGGGGTGGGATAGGGAGGATGGGAGAAAGGCTCAAGAAGGAGGGGATATGGGGACATGTGTATGCATATAGTTGATTGGCTTTGTTGTGCAACAGAAACTAACACAGTACTGTGAAGCAATTATACTCCAACAAAGATCTATTAAAAAAAAAAAAGTACATCCCAGTAAAGAGAGGATTGTAGTGGACGATTTTACAATATTTCTAAGGTTATAATGTTATGTCTATAATGTTAGAGAAGAATTTACTGTTCTTTAGGTAAATGGAGCAAACCTTGCAATGAATTATGTTGTTTTTAAACATGTTATAAAATGTTGAAGACAAATAATTATCTTAATATTACTTTGTGTTATCATTTTCTTATTTGCTACTCATAGGATATTATAAATAGAAATATTTTAAAAGGTTATTGATTCATATCTCAAACACAAAGGTAGATATTCCAATTTCTAAAATTATGATATTTTACATATTACTAGCATTAGAAAATGCTTCCAGAGCTACTGAAAGGAGCTTCAGCCCTCACTTTGAAACCTACTGTCTGAGGGAATTCCAGCCAAACCCAGACCTTGTAAGCTTTGCTTTTAAAGCCAGGTTTCTTCAAGCCTTGTGCTTTAAAAACTGTTCAAGATAGAGCCTCCACTATAGACCTGGGAATGTAGCAGTAAATTCACTGATTCTTCAAGTCAATGAATACTAGAAAAGTAAGAAATCAGATCTTTTGTATTCTAATTTGTTGTTTTTGTTGTTGTTTTTCTACTTCCAAAGTCTTTCTCACACTATAGAGTCTGAGGAAAGTTATATATAAAGTCAGAGAGAAATTAGTATTTTGTATTTAACCAAGCAAGCCCCCCAAATCAAGTGATTTGATAATAAAAAATCCCTTGGCACTAGATTAATGAATCAGTAGCTACTAAAAAGATGCATTGTGATAAGATCCATAATGAGATTCAGAGTGAAAAAAGATGCAGTTTATTCGAATGGTTCAGCTGTCCCATCAGGGACAGTAGATAAAAAGGAATTACAAACCTTGGTTCTTGGACTGACTGTTAATTTGCCAAGCCAATTAGACCTCTTGATCTCTTTAAGATTGGCTTCTCTGTACTTTCAGCAGACATGGACACAGGGAGAATATTAATGTGAATATTATTGTAACTAAAATGTGATCAAGTGATGATGTAGAAATATGGTTACTTTACAAGAAGCTTTTAACATAGCTGAATAATATAGATCTAAGTATTTTACAGGTTAAAAAATCATGGCCAGAGGTTTAAAAAGTTTCCATTTATTTTAGATTTCTTATGCAATGAACTGATACTTTCTAAATCCTTTACAAATCACATTCTACACATATACTCTTTTATATATTCTAAACTCTTCTTATAGCATGAAATTTCAATCCTGCATGTCCGTACAGGATTAGAGAAATAAAAGCTCTAGTCCAAAGACTTTGGGAGAAAGTATTAAATTTAACCAGTATTGTTCTGTTTTTAAAAACTGATTGTTAAAAAACATTTTTTAAATAACAAAAATTAATTATGGGCAGTTCTTAAAAGGTGTTATTTATCATTTCAGATATAGTAATATATAGTCTGTTTATAGGTGTCTATAAAGATTCTTAGTATTCTTTTTGATTAGTTAGCTTCCTTTCTGCTTGAATGATACTATGTGTTCCTTACACAGGCTGTTGATCTTTCTACTGTAAGCCACAGTGATTTCTTTTACTCTGTTTTTTTCCAGCTTCTCTGTACAGCCTTCCTCTTTTCATCTACTTCTTCACCTCAGTCTTGCCTTTTTCTTTTTCTATAAAAACCATTCAGCTATTTGAAGTCCAGATCAATTTCTATTTATGGAGTCTTCACTGATGATTCAAAGTTAATTTAATTCAACAGTGTGTGTTGTGCATAATATGTAATTTATTTCTTAATTGTATTCAAATTAGAACTCCATTTTATACCATCTTGCACTGTGCTATAATTCTTCCTTGTACATGTATGTCTTCTCTTTCAAATAAGATTATAAGTAATTAGAAGTTTGGAATTAAATTAACAGCAAACCACATATAGATAGACTTTTATGTGCTTTTAATATTTACAAATGTGCTTGACATATTACAGAGGATTTGTTTTATGCCAGAGGTGGTTCTTTAAGACTCCATTCTGTGCTTTGGGTAAGTTTCTGAAACATACTTTTGTAGAAAATTTACTTAACAGGTAACATCAGCAAAATGGTGGAGTAGGAGAGACCACCAGTTGTCCTCCCACACACACACACACAAATAATTAGATGGCTATCCAGTAAGCAAGTAGTTCTGGGATGATAGTTGAAAATCATTAAATTTAGTGACAAGTATTCTGAGGTCTTGTTCTTTGGTGGAATTGAGAATTTTCTTTTTCTCAATTGAGACTTGTGCACGAAGACTCCATCTAACAACTACTTGTATTTCCTGTTAGTGACTGTGTAAGGTTAAGTCCTGAAGTTTAAAAGTCACTTTGTTATTTCAGAGCATTTGCCCACAATGTATGCCATCCTTGAAAACGTATATGGCTAGGGAATGATCTAAATCTTTAACACTGTGACAAGCAAATAATATCAGTGAAATCACAACTTTGATATACTGGTCATATTTTTGAATATACATTAAATAAACATATAAATTAGCATAATAATGTTCATCCTTTTATCACCTATAATTATTTTACTCTTACCTGCATTATAACAGCCATGAATGTTTGGTAATTTTATTTCTCTGATAGTTGAAGAAATATGATTTGCTCATTATATTCATTCAGTGTTTCACAGTGAGACATTCAAGCACTGTCCTAGTGATATGTAGGTTCAAAAGTTAAGTGAGATACAGAATCAACAATAACAAGTAGGGCTTACAGACACCTTAACTGAGACAGAGGAAGACAATTTTGTACTTTGTATCCTCTATTCCCTTAATGTCTTAGTTATTCAAGCTTGTGAAATGGCCTGCTGTATACTGTGGTTTGAGGGCTTTGAGGACCTATAAATCCCCAAATATTTGTTTTCTAGATCCATATAATGCAGCTGTTCCAACCTGCATGGCCTGATAACTTCAGTGTTAGAACGAGTAGATAATGAAATACAAGAAAGTCCTTTGTATTATGGGGTGGGAGTGAACATGGAAAGAGAGTTTGGAGAAGTAGAGGACATTTTTAAAGCATGTAAAATCATGGAGAAGGATTCTTCTTGAAATATAGAATAGTTCGGAAACAAGATGAATACACCATTTACCCAGGTGTGGGGTGAGGAGGCTAGAAGGGGAATTGGGAGAGCAGCTCAGATAAACTTTTCCTCAGGCTGGATGCAAATACTGTACTAAGGAAACATTTCTTTCAGACATCTAGGATACTTATGGTATCTGGCTCAGGACCTTTAGGCTTAATGTTTTAGAAGGATTGACCAAACTAACGGTGATTGATTGAGGGCATAACATCCTAAGCACCACTGATGCAGTAGCTGGGACAAAGCATTGTACTGTTTATTTCTAGAAGGTAAAAACTTTGTCTCTCTTCTCTCCTTGGGCAGGAATAACTAATGTTCTACACTGTATATACCTTGCATTTCAGTCAGGAGAAAAAGGGGGCATTGGTGCTCTACTACTACAGAGAGTTCTCATGGGAAAAGAAAAACATTGGCCCAGTGAATATGAACAGCCAGATAAAATGATTAAAATCTATTGTATCACTCTCTGAGTCCACCCAGTTATGTCATGGGACAGGAAATACATATGTATACAATGGAATTAGTATTCAGTATAAGAAACATTTTTTTTCTTGACTATTTTGAGTATATAAACAGTAGAGGTTCGTTTGTGGGTTTTTTTTTTTTTTTTTGCTATGTGTATCTGAATATGCACACAGAGATTACTGGAAAAAAGCTATAATCTGATGTAAGCTATAGTAGGTCAAAGTGTCATTAGAAATTTTGTTCCTTCCAAAATTATGAATGCAAACTTTTAGAAATTATGTTGGCTATATCGTACTGGTCTTTGATATATTAGTCCTTTAAAGAAAGATTTTCATGGTGAACAATGGTATTCATAGTATTTTTCTTTCCTGGCTATATCAAGAGCTTTTGTTCTTTTCTATTAGGTGGAAAGAGCAAACAGACTATTTCTATTTCAGCTTATTTAGTTGTACGTGCAGACTTTCACATCATTTAGAAGAATTACATAATGGGAGTCAATTTATTTTGCTGTCAGCTTTTTCAGTTGAATTTAAAAAAAATTTATGCTGAAAGAATACTATATAGTGATAATGGTGACAGTTTTTGTACAATATGGTTTATTTCCTAAGCATATATATTTGTTTCTTAGAAAGTTAATGTTTTCCCTATATTTTTTTTTTTTTTTTTTTTTTTTTATGTCTGAAACATTTATATTAACATATGTTAACATATGAAATATGTTAATATAAATGTTTTCCCTATATTTTTATTGGCCACTCTGTGTTCTGATGCTGAAAATTCATAGAAAGTCATTTTAATTAAGCTTTTAAATTTTATTTATTTTTCATTTCAAGAAATTGTCTCAATTTAGCAGATTATAGGTTTGTTGGAAAGACACATATCCATAGAGAATCCAGAAAAATCTGGGCACAAAATAGTTTGTTAAAGTTGAGCTACACATAGACCTTTCAACTAGTGGCATTTTTTTTACAATAATTGAGACACAGCTACACATTTCTGTATTCCTATCTCTACCATTTGGCTTCTTTATCTTCTTCTTTGTATATTTCCTCTACCTCATTAGTTTTGCTTACTTATAATTTTGATAGCCTTATAACTTCAGTTTATTAAGCCTTTTACAACCCACCCCTCACTCTGTGTTCTCTTCCTTAATGGCTAATCCTGCCTTTCATTCCATCACAAATGACTGTTCAATCTGAAGATTACCTCTTTTGTTGTAGGTTAGTTCGCCATAGGTGCATGGGTTTATTTCTGAGTTCTCAATTTTGTTCCATCGTTCTATGTGTTTGTTTCGGTGCAAATACCATGCTGTTTTGATTACTGCAGCATTATAGTATAGTCTGATGTCTGGGAGAGTGATACCTTCAGGTTTTTTCTTTTTTCTCAAGATTCCTTTGGCAATTTAGGGTCTTTTGTGGGTCCATATGAATTTTAAGTTTATTTGCTCTAGTTCTATGAAAATGTCATGGGTATTTTGGTAGGGATTGCATTAAATCTGTAGATTGCTTTGGGCAGTATAGCCATTTTAACAATATTAATTTTCTAATTTAAGAGCACTAGATGTCTTTCCATTTCTTTGTATCATCTTCAATTTCCTTCATCAATGTTTTATAGTTTTCAGAGTATAGGTCTTTCACCTCCTTGGTTAAGTTTATTCCTATGAATTTTATTCTTTTTGATATGATTTTAAATAGAACTTTTAAAAAAACTTTCTCTTTCTGATAGTTCATTATTAATATATAGAAACACAACCGATTTCTGTATATTAATATTATATCCTGCAACTTTGCTGAATTCATTTATTCTAATAGTTTTGGGGTGGAGACTTTAGGGTTTTCTATATAAAGTATCATATCATCTGCAGATAGTGACAGTTTTAACTCTTCCCTTCCAATTTGGATGCCTTTTATTTCTTATTCTTATCTGATTGCTGTGGATAGTATTTCCAATACTATGTTAAATAGAAGTGACAAGAGTAGGCATCCTTGTCTTCTTCCTGAGTTTAGAGAAAAGGCTTTCAGCTTTTCACTGTTGAGTATGATGTTGGCTGTGGGTTTGTCATAAATCGCCTTTATTATGTTGAGATATGTTTCCTCTATACCCATGATGATGAGAGTTTTTATCATGAATGGATGTTGAATTCTGTCAAATGCTTTTTCTGCATCTGTTGAGATGATCATGTGATTTTTATCCTTCCTTTTGTTAATGTGGTATATCACATTGATTGATTTGCAAATGTTGAACCTTCCTTGTGACCCTGCAGTAAATCTGACTTGATCATGGTATATGATCCTTTTAATATATTGTTGGATTTGGTTTGCTAATATTTTGTTGAGGATTTTTTGCATCTATATTCATCAAAGATATTGGCCTATGAGGGAGGCAAGAGTATACATTGAAGAAAAGACAGTCTCTTCAAAAAGTGGTGCTGCGAAAACTGGACAGCTATTACATGTTAAAGAATGAGATTAGGACATTACCTTACACCATATACAAAAATAAACTCCAAATGGTTTAAAAACCTAAATATAAGACCTGAAACCATAAAACTAGATGAGAACATAGGTGAAACACTGTTATCTTTGACATAAATCATAACAATATTTTTTTGGATCTGTCTCCTAAGACAAAAGAAATAAAAGCAAAAATAAATAAATGGGACCTAATTAAGAGCTTTTGCACAACAAAGGAAACCATTGACAAATTGAAAAGACAACCTATGGAATGGGAGAATATATTTGCAAATGATATTACTGATAAAAAGTTAATATTCAAAATGTATAAACAGCTCATGCACCTCAACATCAAAAAAACAACTCAATTACAAAATGGGCAGAAAAAATATATGTGTGTACATACAATGGAATATTACTCAGCAATAAAACGAATGAAATTCTGCCATTTGCATCAATGTAGATGGACCTAGAGAATATTATGCTTAATGAAATAAGTCAGAGAAAGACAAAAACTGTATGATATCACTTACGTGGAACCTTAAAAATAATAAAATGAATGTATATGCAAAACAGAAGCAGACTCACAAATATAGCAAACAAACTAATGATTACCAAAGGGGAGAGGGAAGGGGGATGCAAATTAGGGGTATGGTATTAACAGATAAAAACTACTATGTGTAAAATAGATAAGCAACAAACATATATTGTATATCACAGGAAATTATAACCATTATCTTGTAATAACTTTCAATGGATCATAATCTGTAAAAATACTGAATCACTATACTGTACACTGGAAACTAGTATAATACTGTAAATCAATTACAATTAAAAATCTGAAGATTGGCTGCCCTTGGATTGTATATTGATTTGTGGTCCAATCTGTGGCAGGGGCTATGTCATGTGAGTTTAAATATGGGTTAACATTTTGCTGGTGGGAAAGCTAAGGTTTTTTCCTTTAGGAGAAACTGTAAGCTTGGAAGGAACAATAATTGGTACATCTGAAATAAAAGATTCTGTCTTATCTAACACAAAGGAATTGTGCTCCAATATAATGCATCATCTTTTACGTACATTTTCTTATATGGCAATTCAATTTATACATGATATACACAAACTATTAATTTAGGGTAGAATATATTGGATTTTATACCTCTTCCTCATCCAAGAATAAGGATATTTTATGCGCGTGGTTTATCAAAGTAAGTTATCAATGAGACTGACTGATGATATGGCCTCTGAAAGCCAGGTCATATGACCTTATATTCTACATTTTATAAGATGATCCCCCCCAATCCCATCTATAATCATCAGGAACTTTGCCTGCTGTTAGGCATGTATTTCTTTAAGGATCATACTCCTTGGTATTTTGCATCCTGGGTATATCAGTAATGACTTCTCTAAGTGCCTCGGTGCCGTGGAAATTATGGTTCCTTCTAGTCCAGATTTTTCTTGGTATGTTTGGAAGTGACAGTACAGTTGATGTTAGTATCCCATTTTCTCATCATTGTTTTCATTTCAATATGTTCTTGATACTTATTGCTGCACTGAGTTTTTTTTGTAATAAATGGATGACAGTTTTTAATTGATCTTATTTGTTTCTCATAAAAAAGAGAATAAGTCCTCTATGCATTATGCACTCTGATTTTAAGATTTAATGCCAAAGCATTAATATAAACATTATTAATACTATGATGGAGTTACATAGCTATTATTAGCAATTGTGTGTGGCATTCTAATCTTTGTATAAATTAGACACATTACACAGCATTACATGTGCTTTAAAGTTAATTAGTGTACAGTTTTACATTAAAACTGTAAACATTTAATCACATAATTCCACATTACCAAATTTTAATCTGAATTTATAATTATAATCTCAATTTGTAATCCATTCATTCACTGATCCCATAAATATTCTTTGAGGCCCTATTGTTTTGGGCCCTTATGCTAGATGTTGGAGGTACAGATATAAAAATGAGTATTCCAGAGTTTTTAGAGGGATTCATAATTTGTTTAGTGCTTGGCAAGACAATAGAATAAGTGCTGTGAAAAGAGTATGTACGTGTTGTATGGAAGTTCATATATGGCCATTTAGCCCAGGGAGAAAGGAGTTACTGAAGAGTTTCCATATGGAATCATTTTTAGTCAATTTATTGAGGTATAATTTACGTACAATAAAATGGATTAACTCCACAGTTGTCTGACAAACATATACATCTGTGTAAACTCTACCCCAATTAAGATATAGAACTTTCAGTATTCAAGAAAATTCTCTTGACCCTTTTCACTCTTTCCTTGTGGACCCTTTCCCATCAGCCTTCCTAGCATGGGTAATTTTTAAAATGAGTTTTTAAGATGCCCGTGAGTAGTTAATTAACTATGTCAGAAGAAGGAGAAGGAAAAGCACCCGACTGAAATTAGGGCTTCTATCAGAGAGTGTAGAAAGATGAGGCTAGAGAAGTTAGTAGAATTAGATTCTAGAGACCCTGAAAGCCATTTTAAGGTTTTCAATTTTATCCTTATGGTAATGGAGAGTCTTCAAATGGATTTAAGCTTGAGTCATAATAATAGTTGTAAAATTAAAAGTTAATAATAATAATAATAGTAAGAGGAATTTTGAGTGATTACCAAGGGGTAAGCACTTATATGTATGACTTAATTTAACTCTGTAAGGAGGATACTTTTCTTATCCATTAAAGATGTGAGAAGATAGAACCTCAGAAATATTAAATGACTTGCAGATTCACGATTAGTAAGAACTCCTGGGAAAATTGTACACAAAAGCCCATGTCATTTCATCTTCAGTATCAAGTTTTTTAAAACATTAACAGTAAATGAACAGATAAATCGAAATCAGCGGAACTGGTGGCAGAGGTATAATACAAATGAAAAATAATGAGGCCTGTACAGGCGAGGGAAGGAAATGTCCAATTGGAGAGATAATTAGGAGATAGAATCTACCGGGCTTAATAATAAATCGTTGGGGAAAGGATTTAGTGAAGAGAGTGCTGAGGGTCATTCCCAACTTAGGTGATTAGATGGTGTAATTACCTAAAATACTGAGACTAGAAAGAGAAACAGGTGTGCAAATGACCAGGCCAGTGTTGGCCTTGCTGATTTTATGTACCTATGTGACTTCCAGGTCTTAAGTCTGGCAGGAATTTGAAAATACAGGTCTAAATTTCTGAAAAGATCTCTGGACTATTGAGAAAGATATAATATCGTTAGTTTATAGGTCTTGGTTAAAGCCAGAGAGTAAGTAAGTAATTAGCAGAAGAATGCTAAGAATAGAATTGGGAAACATGAGTCTTTAAGGAATGCTGGGGAAAACAAAGACTGTATCTAGCAGCAAAACAGGAAGACATATAATAGAGAACAACATCTCAGAGATCAAGGGTTGTTGGGTTTCATAATAGTTCAGTGGTATGACAAATAGCATGGAGAAGTGAAAGGAGAGAAGGGATTAAATGTATTAATTGCATTTTGAATCCAGGTGGTCACTGACAATTTGAAGGTAAGTCCTTTGATAGGGGAAGAAAGACTGAAATGCAGAGACATGAGTGGGGAAAAGATATAGACAATGCATGGGAAAAACTCAAGATGCTTGACTGTGAGGGAAGGGAACAGATGGGAATATGGTTATAGGAAATCATGACACTGAGGGAGCTTTTTTTTTCCAATGGGAAATGGGTGATGGATTTTATACAAAGAGAATAGAGACAGTAAACAAAAGAAAAAAAGAAAAGCTGGTGAAAAAGAAAAGATACATCATAGAACAAAGTTCCTGAGGCCATAGGAGGATATAGTATTTGAGCACAGGTGGAGGGATAAGGTAATGAGGGCACTGCAGCTCAGTCATTGAATAGGTTGAATGTGGGTTGGAGAGCAGGCATTTGTAGTTGAGGCAGTTTCCCCAACTCTGTGTTTATGGAACGTCAGAGTGTAACTATCCTCCTTTCGTGGTGGCAGGGTGGGGAGCTGCAAGGAAAACTGTGCACTCTGAGGTTCACTTAAGGCAAGTGTTGTGGGCAGCACTTTCTAATGAGGTGCAGATTTAGAGGCAATATTTATGGTGAAATTAGTATCACAGAGCAGTGAAAAATTTTTGAGAGGGTGGAGTCTTACTCATAATGGATACTTCTGTTTTAAGTTTTACTCCATGAAGCATCATTTCCAAGTTCAGAACCCTAGGTGGCCTCTAATTGTTATTAATCACCTCTCAAGAGCCAGGCCTGCTTCCTCCTATTAAGTGTGTGTTTTTGCTTGTGCTATTCTGTTGCTTAGACTATTTTCTGTGGTTCTTCCTATTGCTTTCTCATTGAATTTTCTTATCTTTTCTCACATTTGTTTCCTTGTGATAGAGCAGGGCTCAGTCCTCCTGGTTTATTACTGTTTTTAGTTCCCCATCTATGAAGTGGCAACCATTAAGTCTGCTCAGAGCTTCTGCTAAATTCTATGCTATAAAAAAAAACTTGTTTGCATGGACATTTTTCCTTGTTTGTTTTAAATGATTAAGAGTCTGCAGTGTGACGGGTAAGAGACATCGGTGAGGAATAGTAAAAAAATAAAAAGAATATATAAACAAATTCTAGCTTAAAAATTGAACTACTGCAATTGGCCTTCTATTATGACTTCTCTTGTTTAAGTTGCTAAATTATCTAAATTCAGGCTTGTAGAAATCTTCATGAAAGAATCCTGTTTTATTATGCCCCTACATTTGTATTAGCTACATTAGGTATCTCTGTCAAGAACACTTTTTAGTACAAATTATGTCAGAATTAAAATAGTTAAAATAGGTGAAAATAGTCAGGTAAAAGAAAAAGGATGATTAAGGACCTATGTCCCATCAACTGTTACTGTATTTAAAAAAACAGGACCATAATTCAGAGTATCCCGTTTTTCCTTTATGCTTTGATGTTTTTGCTTGTAGTTGCCTTCTTTAAAGTATATAAGAATACTCAGATAAACTAGAATAAAATTAATGAGCTTAACAAGTTTTAGGTAATTAGCCTAGCTGGATTTTTTTTTCTAGGAATAGTCTGTGAAGATACTTTCACAAATAGTCTTAAAGTTTTAGCAGTTCAATAGGAAAAAACAAACTTTACCACATTAAATTAAAAATAGAACCATTTGTAAATTAATTTTCAGATTATTTTTACTGATTTTAATAATGCACATATTGTCCCTAGTAATATACTTGGATAAACTATATCTTACATAAGCAAAGCTCAACATAGATTTTTTTTATATCAAAATTAAACATTTACATACAGAAATGTTTGGTAATCAAATTAGACTGGAAAGTTTAATTCCAAGTAGCAATTTATTTTCTGAAAATGTCTGATGGATTTTTAAATCATACTTCCCACACAACTCCTTAATTTTTATATATTTTCTTGACCAAACAGTATCATGTAATAAGTAATACTGTTCAGGTAATCATATCCCCTTGAATGCTATAAACAGTATAGTTATTTCTACTTCTATGAACTTTGAGATTATTAATTTCTGAGACTATCAGTTAGTCAAAAAGCATAATAATCATTCACATTCATTTGTTCCCATAGTATAAGGTCTTAAGAACCATTTCATGTATATATATGTATATATATATATGGCATATATATATATATATGCCACGTATATATGTGACATATATATATATATGGCATATATATATATATGCCATGTATATATGTGGCATATATATGGCAATATTAAGGCAATTAAGCTTGGTACTTTTGGAATTTATTTTGTTACCTTTTAAAAAATTTTTTGAAGAATAACGGGATCAAAGGAACCTAATCTGTTTCCTTTTCTCATGTAAGTAGTACAACCAAACAGGGGTGCAGGGGTATGGTTAGGCGGTGGATGGGATAAGGCACTTGTACCATTCTCATACATGTTGCATCTCCAGAAAACATACCATCTATCTATGCTACTTACATGAGAATCTATTGCTGTTCTTTGTGAAAGTTTCATGAAACAGAGCACTGTGTCTCTTCTGTCTCCCAGGAAAAAATAGCAAATACAGTAAACAATATTTGGTATCAACCCTCATGAAAATGAGAGAGGAAATTTTTACAGTAAAAATAATCTCCTGTATTTGTACTTCCAAATTAGGTTTGTGATGACAATAGGTGTAAGTATAATATAAAAAGTATAAAAACTTTGCAAAATAATATGATATTTGAAATGTTCAAGCCTAAAATTGTTGATCACATTGTGATGTGAGCACCAAGAAAGAATAGAGCTCTAATACAGATGTAACTCCTTAATCAACCCTGCAATTAGTGTTCACATTTCCTTAAAAAATTTTTTTAAAAGAAGAGAAACAGAGTGCATCTCACATGGAAAATCTAGAAATTGTATTAAAATATTTTGTTTCAGATAGATATATTTGATAGTATATAGATAGATAGAGAGATAGATAGCCTAGTTATAAAATTTATTTCTACACTGGGTAGTAGTTTCATAGTTTAAAAAGTTAGAAAAAATTCACTTGAGAATTTGTTTCATTTTCATACATAACCGTCAATTCAAATGGAAAAATGCCTTATGCACATCATTAATATGTTTTGTTTATGTGAGTTTTCAGATTTGCGTAGAAAAGGAGGTGACTAGTTGTGGAGATCCATCTGTTTTGGATCCTAGTTTTATCCCTAAGCATGGAATGTTATACTGAGGGGAAAGGAAAAAGGAACTTGAGACAATCATCTTCAATAGTATAGAAGGTAAATTGCTCATTTTTCTTATAAGGTAACATTCTGGTCCCTAAAAATATATATTTACATACCAGTGAAAAGATAAAGTTTTGTAATACAACAAAAGGTAACAAAAATGAAATGTTTTTTAGAAATTGTTATCAGAGTTACTGTTGATTGAATAATGCACGAACTTAAAACTTCGGATTATTAGGTGTGGCACAAAAGAAGGCCACATAGCAAAACATGTTCTGCAAAAATTTGGCACTCCAAAAGATTACAGAGTACATAACATTTTTTAAATTATTCTAGAGGAAAGAAAGTACAACTCTAAAAATTTAATATTTTGAGTCTAATATTAGTGATAAAAGATTTACTAAAGATAAAATGCAATTTTCTTGTGAAAAGGAAAAATGTTTAGCAAAAATTTCCCCTTTCCTTAGTTGCTAATATTTTCCCCTTACTAGGGAAGTGCACCTCACAGAAATGGCTCACCTCATTGGAACTGTTACCTTGCAGGGGTCTTCTCTTTTTTTTTTTTAAGTTTAGTGTTGTCACCTAAACTTGAAGCAATTAAAATATATACTTATTTTTAGAGAAAAGTGTGGTGTGAGAGCTATTCCAAAGTGAGGTATGTCTTATGATTTTAGACTTTCAAGGCTTCCACTTGAAATAGTTTTAATCCCAGGAAGTATAGTCTTTCATACATAAAGTATTGCTGAACTTACATTTACAATATTAGTGGTAATGATATTGTTTTTCATATTTTTAAGCTATGAATTGGAATACTTCTAAGTGTTTTATAAGAGTAAATGTCTCTAGCATCAGTTCCCAGTTGAGTAGAGTTTTGGCTGACGGATTCAAATATCAATTGCTGTTCTTGAGACATAAGGAAAAAAAAAACAGAAAGAAATTCACTTTCTTAATGAGTCATTGTCAGAACTAGAAATTGTATCATGTTAGTACATTTCCTAACATTTTATGAGTAATTTCTATTGTTCTTTTCACAAGCCTATAATAAGGAAAATATTTATTAATTCTGTACCCAAAATAAAAGCAATAAATTCCTCCTAAATGTTAACACTGGGTACAATGAAATTCTTTTCTTTCAAGATAAAATCATGACAATTATGTATGAAATTAAAGAACAGTATTTTATCTTCAAAAAGAAAAAAATGTGTTGATATATTTAGATAGCACTTTATGATTTAAAATCAAGTAAATAATGATAGCTAAAATTCAAAATGATATGAGGCAGAACATTATCATGTAAGATTTTAATCAAACCAGGAGACTAATTGGACCTATCCCTCAAATCTTAGTCAAATGCTTCTGACTTCTGAAAGAGCAAACACAATTTTTAATGTTCTCAGTTGGAGGAAGAGGTATCCTTATTTAGTTTTATTATCACCATGGAAATTGGATCAGAGATTGAAATTAGAGTACAGGATCAACTATTTTTCCTTGTCATGTGGTTACGAACATATATTGGGGTAGAATTAATGCTAAGCTTGGAATCACAAAATTACGTTCAAGCTCCTGCTCACACTTTATGAGGGGCATAATCGTAACACAAGTCACTTTTTTTTTTTAATTTTTATAAATTTATTTATTTATTTATTTATTTTTGGCTGTGTTGGGTCTTCGTTTCTGTGCAAGGGCTTTCTCCAGTTGCGGCGAGCGGGGGCCACTCTTCATCGCGGTGCGCGGGCCTCTCACTATCGCGGCCTCTCTTGTTGCAGAGCACAAGCTCCAGACGCACAGGCTCAGTAGCTGTGGCTCACGGGCCTAGCTGCTCTGCGGCATGTGGGATCTTCCCGGACCGGGGCTCGAACCCATGTCGCCTGCATTGGCAGGCGGATTCCTAACCACTGTGCCACCAGGGAAGCCCCACAAGTCACTTTTTGAGTTCCAGTTTCGTCATCTGCAAACTGACGAGAATGGTGCCTATCTCATAATAATGCAACCAAGTTTGAATCTTTTATAAATAATACTATACAGAAATAAATTCTTATTCCATAAGACTGAGTTATTGTAAATGCATATTTTGCATAAAATAAATTAGCTTTTTGTAAATCATAATGAAATCATATTGCTTATACATGATGTGTGGTGAAAATAAATGTTGCACAAAGCTGTTTCAAAGCACAGAAAATTTGAAAAACATGACTGTTGAGAATGATGTAGTGTCATTGTTTATACGATGAGAAGCTTGATTCTACACTCTTACCATCTTTAATCAATTTGTTTCTATTATAGCAAGGGATACTGGGATTTATTTAATCTGAAGAATAATGTGAAAACCCTGGCTCAAGATATCTTTTCCCTCTTTAACCTTTCCTCTGTAGGTACATTGTCCAAGCAGAAGCTGTATTATGAGTTAATGCTTTGCTTCTCAAAACTTATCAGATCAATAGAGATGACCCAAACCTTTTCCATCCACAAATTTCCTCTAATAAGGACAGAATAAATATGATAATTTATGAAGGAGATTTGATTCATAATACTTGGTCATATCAATACATCTACAAGTTAAACCTCTCTTATTACGCATTAAGCATATAATTCCCTGCTGAAGGAACTGCCTATTCTCCCCTTAAACATTCCCCTGTGTCTTTTTCCTTCATCTCTTTATCTGACTTAAAAAAATTGTTAATCTTTTGATTTTGATTAATCTTTCAGTTAATTTCTCCAATCCTACTTCCTTTTGAATTCATTAGGCCCGTTTTCTTCTTATCAGGGTCTTCAACTTCTCACTCTTCAGCTCTTTCTTCTAAGATTAAACATGTTTTTAAGAGTTCTCATCCTATAAAAACATTTTTTGTTTGGTCTATAGCTTTAAAAAGTGCTATTCTATGTGTAAACTTTTATTCTTAACTAAGCTTCTTGAGAGTCTACAGTCACTTGTCTCTGCTTTCTCACAAATCATAAGCATCTTGAATTTGGCTTTTACTACCACTTCTCCATTGAAACCTATTCATGAAGGTTTAACATGCTTTACTTTCAAATGTCATCCTCTTTGAATTCTTAACAGCATCCATTACTATTAGCTATTTGATATGTGGGTGGTTTGATGGGACTTGATAATATTTGACTAGATCCCTGACATGCTTGAATCCTGCTTTGCCAATCACCTCTCTCTTGATATTTTCTAAATGAGGGAAGTCTAATGAATAATAGTGAATGGGAAACAAATTATTACATTATTTTTAGCTAAACCAGTGCCAATAATTTCCATTTCTAAGCACTTGGAGAAATAGATTATTATATGTCCCAACCCAACAATCTATAATCACCTCTTTTTACCACTCCAAATTCAATAGAAAAAATGGAAAAAAATCCCAAATATCACACAGAGATATTAAAGTTCTCAAAAAGAAACTCTTCTTTGGATAAAGTTCCAAAGTAACTAAATTCACTGTCTCTCCTCCTTACTGTCTTATTTTGTTCATCTAGACAGATTTTTCACTCAGATGTCTGAGTGGTCTGAATTCCTTCTACACTATTTGCAACTAGGGCCATTTTCACTGGAATGGGTGTGGCCATTTCAGTGCATCCAAATTTGATTTATTTAATCCCATTTCTTATGTGTTCCACTTTTCCAAAATTTCAAGAATAGCCAGGTTCACAAAAATATCCCTATACACAAATTTAGAATGCAAGACAGTATAGAAATGCATTATCTAAACTCCATTTCTATTATATCAATGAAAAATAATGTACCCAGGACCCAATGACCATTACATGCCCTTCTTGCTTTAGTCAGTCATAGACCACAGCTAAGGCTCAGAGTTATTTGGAATGAACAGGATACACAGAGCACATGTAAGACAACAATAACAACAGCAATCCAAACAAACAAACCCTAAAATCTTCTTGGTTTCTGCTTATTTGGGATGCTGGTCAGTTCATTCCAGTTTTCCAAAAGCCATAACGTGTGGACTTAAACTACACTGGGTGAAGTCTCCCTTCAAAAAGCTGATTATCTTGTTATAGAAGTTTCTGGCTTTCTCAGCTTTGTAGTGACTTCCATAGAGATATTCCAAACCTAGAGACTCAGAGGAAATTCCAATGAGAAGTAGCATTACCTCCTCCCCAAATCTGTTTATCAGAGTTTTAATTGACTAGGTCCTTATTAATTTTCAATATGACCATCGTTTTCCATCATCTTTTTTTCTTTTCCTTCAGTTGTAGAACCTCGTGGTCTAACAGAGAAAAGTATCATTCCTTTAGTCCTATCTAAATACTGAAGGAAGAAAAAAAGCAAGAAACCATGTAAAGCAAACCAGTTTTGGAGCATCCATTCTCATGTTTCTTATCAATTCATGTCACTATAGAGATGCTGGTTGAAACCTCATGAACTAGGCTTCGGCTAAAGATTACTTTAGTCAGTGTGGACAGCAGCCATTGTTGAGAATGCATCCATATACTAAAGACAGGTCTATATTAAGGTGATCATTTTACTTTCCTTAGCAAGGTCTTTACTTTTCCACAAAGGGCCACAAAATCCTAAAGAAATGGAGCTTCCGTTATTACCAGAATCCCGAGTCAACTAGCCTCCATCTTTTACCACAAATACTAACTGAACTCACACCTAATGCTAGTTTTAACCCAGAGCTACTAAACACTTTTGAGCTGGATGGTGTCTCTTGTCTCTTACGTACATCATTATCCATTTATACTCTTTTCTTTATCACTGGGGATGGAAGACAGAAAACTAATTTAACACTACCTAGTTCCCTGTTATTAGGGTTAGGGTTACACTAGTAGGTGGCACTGAAAGAAGATTGGAAGGAGGCAAGAAGAGCCATTTCCTTTCATTTGTTTATAAAATGCAAAACTCTTATGTTTTTCTAAGAAAAGCAGAGGAAATAACAGCTCTTCAGCAACTCAGCCTCAGACTTGATAAGGTTTTCTCCCTTTTGCTTTTCCAGTAACATATACACCATGTGGTCTTTCAGCTACCAAAAGCTTTGTAACGAATTTTATGACTTAAATCATCACTGTCTACTGGATTTGCAATTATTATTTTTCCCTTGACTGAACATTGACCAATAGAGTTCTTGGTATTAGAAATGGAATCAAGAAACATATCCACCCACAAAGATAGGCACTCAGGAATTGTGATTTGATCTAATTGGACTTAAATGCAGTGATGACCTCATTGCTAGTGGAAAATTGGAAGAAAATTGCTAGTCAAAATTATGCAGTGGAAAAATAGTCATTCAAATAACTTTCTGTGATTTTCTTGCATGAAGCTCCTAATGAAGAAAAAATTTTGGGAGACCAAAAGAGTCTGCTGCATTTGATCATACTTGAGTAAAGGATGACTAAATGGAGGGTTAGGGCAACTGCCTTTGACTTAACTTGAGAGACTATGGAAATAAAATATCACGCTGAGTATTTTAATCAGCTCAAGTCATTGTCAGACAACCGGAGAGCTTCTAATATTGCCCTAAAATTATTTATTTTCTCTAATAGCTGCAAGGCTGCTGAGATAGAAATAAGACTCAAAATTTGATTCTGTGGATAAAAGATAACAAAGTAACTTGAATTCACAGTATTGTCAGTTTTTATTTGAAAGTGTAACCTAGGAAGACGTAGCTTTTACACAGTATAATGGCACTAATTTCTACAATCAAAAAATGTCCAATTTTTATTTTGGCAGGAACTTGGAGAATACGTACGAGAATTTTTTCTAAGGCTATTAGACCAAAGAGAGTAAAACATAACATTTGAGTCAAATTCATCAATATTAGTATACTTACCAGAGATTCTTGGATTAATATGTTATCTTGAGCAGCAGTTGTAATATTTTGTTCAGTTGATTGATTGAAGCTGTAACCCATCTTCAGTGATGTTTAGCTGCCAGAATATTCTTTCTATATATCTCTTTCGTGTTTTTTTTTTTTTTCATCTTTATTGGAGTATAATTGCTTTACAATGTTGTGTTAGTTTCTGCTGTACAACAAAGTGAATCAGCTATATATATACATATATCCCCACATCCTCTCCCTCTTGAGCCTCCCTCCCACGCTCCCTATCCCACCCCTCTAGGTCATCACAAAGCATCGAGTTGATCTCCCTGTGCTATGCAGTAGCTTCCCACTAGCCATCCATTTTACATTTGGTAGTGTATATATGTCAATGCTATTCTCTCACTTCGTCCCAGCTTCCCCTTGCCCCTGTGTCCTCAAGTCCATTCTCTATGTCTGCGTCTTTATTCCTGCCCTGCCACTAGGTTCATCGGTACCGTTCTTTTAGATTCCATATACATGCGTTAGCATACAGTATTTGTTTTTCTCTTTCTGACTTACTTCACTCTGTATGACAGACTCTAGGTCCATCCACCTCACTACAAATAACTCAATTTCATTCCTTTTTATGGCTGAGTAATATTCCAATGTGTACATGTGCCACATCTTCTTTATCCATTCATCTGTCAGTGGACATTTAGGTTGGTTCCATGTCCTGGCTATTGTAAATAGTGCTGCAATGAACATTGTGGTACATGACTCTTCTTGAATTATGGTTTTCTCAGGGTATATACCTCTTTAGAATAACAAAAAAGAGAGAATCCAAAGGCTTATGGTCATAGGAACATTAGAGTGAATTTATCACATTTGACTTTCACTCTGATCCACCACCAGGTCCAGAGGACATTCCCTTTAGCAATACATTAAAAAATCTTGAAAATATTTTCATTGCTTGCTCTCTGAAATTTAAGGGTGATGACGCAAGGTCAAGTCAAAAGATGTACTTTGTTATTTCAATGGAAATGGTAGAAATGGCAAAGAATAAATGGTGGCACTTAACTGACAAGAGTCAAGGTGGGCATGGTTACTACAAAGGACAGAAGGGCTTGGATGGCTATCAGAATGTAAGAATGATTTTTCCTTTAGCCTTGGCTAATTGTTCAGTTTCTAGGACTGAAATAGATGGGCAGCCTTCTAAAATATTATTGATCAAAATAAAAAAAAAAACACAACCAACTCTAGACCTTACTTACATCATCAAAATTGGCATAGTGCAGTTTCAAGAACTTAGCCATTTTACATACATTTGCCAGAACAAAGACCCAGAATCTCCTGAATGAAGGTGAGCCTAGTCACCTTGAAAATGGATGTGAGATAGCACAAGTATGTACTGTTAATTTTTCTCTGTGCTTTTCCCAAAGGGACCAATAGCCATTTTTCAGAATTATTTTTGCATTGGAAAAATGGAAATACTCAGACCTTTATAGGATTACTAGAAGCTTTGGATTGGCTTTAATCACTGGAGATCTGAACCATCATTATGGTCCACCGATCAGAGAGGGGAACTCTTGATGACAGGTAATAAATGTTGATTGGAACTAAGTCCATCACATAGTGGATCCAGTGGGTCTGTGGAGACAACATGTGCCTATTTTCCCTATCTGTAATGAGGTGTTGGAAGACATATTTAGCAAATGGCACAATGCCCACATGGCTTCCCAATCTGTGGAGTAAGAGCTATTACAAAAAGAAAGATCATGTAAAAAGCTTTGAAATGACCCTTCCTACATGAGTAATAATAATGATGCCTGCAGCATGACTCTTTTCTACTCCTGTGCTGTATTGAAGTGATGGGGACTGGGCTGTGTTGCAAATATAATATTTGTTAAAAAAAAATGCAACCCAAAACAGATGTAACCAAAAACAATACTCTCACCTCAGTGGAACTGCAGAAATCAGTGCCATCCTTGAAAATGAAAGATGCATGTATGATTACAATCACATTTCAATTTTGTTCAGTTATTTAGCATGCAAAATAACTACCTGCAAGATAAATACATGCAAAAGGTAAGTCTTCAAACATTACATTTAATTATCACAAAATTAACCAAATTGCAGATGTTATTCTAAATATGATCTCTTTACTAGACAAATCAACACTGTCTTGTTTGTATGTGCTATTTTTTCTTATTCCCATGATTCTATCTCCTGCATTCTTGAACAGCACTAGTAGCAGAACCTCATTTTGCTAAGACATGTCTCTGGGTAGTCTATCTGAAGCTATTTCTTTTATTTCCCTCTCTCTCTCTTTTTGAGCTTAATTATTATAATATTGACTTCCTTGCATTTGTAAAATAGTTCACAATTTGCGAATTATTCTCTCATATATTTACTTTGTCTATAAACATATTTTGTAGTAGATATTTTCTTTTCATTTTCCCAATGAGTGAACTAGTATTACATATATAAAATCTCCTTCATAATTTTCTTATAAGTATTTAATAATTTTCCCAAGAGCAAAAGTATAGCTAACTCAGAAGAGGAAACTTCAATTCAGATTTTCTTAAGTGAATCCCAGACTCTGTGTGTATTCACTGAGGAAAGGTCAAAGGGCAGGTGAGGGGTGCATAGATGCCTGCACACTGCCTTCAATAGAAATACACCTCTCTACGGAATTACAAATTAGGAAGAACAAGAAAGACTTCAAGGATCCAACCCACTCATTTTACAAACAAAGAAACCATTATAAACAGTTTGAAAAGCATTACAAATAAACAACAAGGGGACAAAAATTTCTTTTCCTAATCTAGTATCTAAAACTCTGTAAGAAAACAAATGGTTCATTTTTTCAGTGATTCTGGTGTATGACTCTTATTTACAATGATTGTATATTTTTAATAATATATCATCTCTGAAATATTTCTTAAACTTTAGCTATTATTATTATTATTTTGGCTATTTCTAACCCTGTACAAGTGAAGGAGTACAAGTGGCATTGAAGAGATCAAAATAAGCCAAATCCAACTAATTTTTGTAGTTCAACATGTCAGGATGTCAATGAGGAATTCCGACCCCTTACCCTCCTGAAATAGTCGCAAGAAGCTAAGACAAACAAATAACAATTAAATGTTGTATGGAGTCAAGACAGCTGGTATTTGTTAACAGTATTCATGGGTCATATTAAAGTCAGTGGGAAGAAGCAATGGGTGGGGAAATTTCTTTTTCCAGATGGCTTCTGTAGCTTAGCCTGTCATAATTAAAGCCTGATGATGGGATATGAGTGTGTACATTGAGGTTTAAGCTTACCAAAGCTTTGAGTGGACAGGAAGATATTTCTTAATACCCTGGGCCCATTCTTTATATACTTTGTCCATTTTGGAGAGAACACAGAAATTAGCATTAAAATACTTAGGTTCCAATCCTGTCTGTGTGGTCTTGGGCACGTGCTTTCTACTTTAGGATAAGCATCTTAATCCATAAAAGAAAGGAAAAAATAAAATTAATAGAAATATTATATGCCCAAGATTAGACAGTGGTTGTGAAATGGTGAACTATTACTCCTTAAATTTTAATTTAATAAATATTACATATACATATGTACATAATGGATAGAAATCAAGGATGAGTCTTTTCTAATTATTTCAAGTCTATGATAGCTTCTACTTCTAAAAATAATTAAAAAGCTGGTTAAAGTGGCTGCCCACCATAAATAATTTAAAAATTAGTTAATATATTAAATAATTGTTTTCAGATTTTGAACAAAAAATTATAAAACTGTACTAGCTAAGATAAAGGAAATGAATGAGGTAAACCCCCAGAATAGTTGGTTTTCTGCCTGGAGGCACTTTCTAGATGTCAGCACAGAGATGGTGAGTCCAAATAGGAACATGGCAGCCATGCTGGGCTGCAGAGGAAACAGAGACTGGTCATTTTACAGCTACTAAAGTGGCTAGAATTGGTCAGATACCAGAATAAAGAAAATTTTACAGAGAAACAACAGAACTGAGAATAGGAAGTAGTCTACCATTGATTCTGTAACCTACTCCAAGTATTTAAGTCAATCACTTGTCATAGGGAAAAAAATCTATATGAACAATTTTTTAGTTAGGGGTCATTGAAATATTTCAGAATATCCAATCTTCTGACTCTTCCTGGATTTGGAACATCTAAATCTCATATTCTTCACTCTTACATTGACTTTTGAGAAAATCTCATACCATTGTTCTAAAAAGAGATGCACAGGGTGAAAAAAATACCCTGAGTCTCTGGGTCCAAAGGATGGCTGAATCAATATGTTAAACAATCAGAATTCGGATATTTCTTATGAAAATACTCAAAGTCCTAGTTTTCATGTCTCTTAAAGATGTGCTTCTGTGAAACAATACCTAACTTGTGTCATGAGAATGAGTGTCATTACAAATGTCTGTTACTAAGCTTCTATCTATTCACAAATTATAACACAAGTGCCAAAGCTTCTATGTAAATATTAAAAAATGAATTTTTTCAGCTTAACTAACATTTATATTCTGATTTTTCTGTTTTCGTATTCATTAAAAAATATGAACTACTTCAAGCACACAGAGAAGTAAAAGAGAAAACAAAATAAAACTAGTTATGTAACGCAGTGATTAAGAACAAGGCCTCAAGAGACAAAATGCATGGGTTCAAACCCAGTTCAACCTTTTATGTACTGTGCAATTTTAAGGCAACTTATTTAATTCCCCTGCCTCAGTCGGGAAGAATGGAAAGAATGGAAAATGGAAAGAACATGGTACTTTTCTTACACATTGTTATTATAATAGATATAAAGCACTTAATGGTATTAGTGAGACTTCAATAGATAAGACCTGTTTTAATACATAATATTCAGTTTTGTCAAATCTTTATATTTGGCTATATTTGTTTTAGATATGTCTCATTTTTAAGAATTAAAATATGATATGTAGTTCAAAATCCCTCAATTTTTTCCCCTTTTTTCTCGCCATAGGTGGCAAATGAGTTTGGCTTTTAGCATTCCCATGACTGTTAATTTTTATATACTTATGGAACTATAATTAATATATATTGTTTTATATAGTAAATTTAAAATTCCACACCTAGTGCCCAGTTTTAATAAACGAGGATGCTGATTTTTCAAAATACGTGTTGTTTAAATCACCTTTAAAAAAGACAGTTGTGCAATTATATCTTCTATTGAACAAAAGTTCAGCTTTTTGTAACTTGGTGTACCAGATAAAAGATCGGATAAATAAATAGCCTTATATTATTTATCAGAGGATATCTTATATATTTCATCTGTTAAAATATGTACCACGGTTATAAAGTGATTAAACACAGGCTATCATAAATAACATTTTAGTGACTTAAAACTGGAAAGCATTTGTTTGTAAATAATCTTGGACTAATATAATTGATTCCTATCAAGCTGAAAGATGGTTTTAAGTTTTGAAGTGCACATGAGGAACTGATAAGAAATTGGATATTGCTAACTGGAAAAAATCAATAAAATACTATAATACTCTTAAGTAATAGCTGAGAGAGAGATGGAGAGGAAGAGGGAAGGTGGAAGGGGAGAGAAAGAGAGAAGGAAAGGAGAAACAGCTTCAGCTAGACTATCCAGAGACATGTCTTAGCAAAATGAGCTTCTGTTACTAGTGCTGTTCAAGAATGCAGGAGATAGATATCATGGGAATAAGGAAAACAGTGCCTGAATGGTGCATCAGTTTGACTTGATGGACCCCTAGGGCTTTCTTGTTCTTGTATGAGAATGTGCTTCTGTTTTCATTCATCAAAGGTGGTGTCATAGCATTTCATCATAACAAAAACATGGTATTTTAAAATTGAGCTCTCATAGAACCTGTTATAAATGGTCTCCTCATAAGACACACATGGTTTTATGTTTCTGTTTCCAAGCTGATTGTCTTAAGTAACTCACCTTGAATTTCATTTACTCTACTTAGCCACAATCACATAATATATGGGATTTTACATGCCAGAAAATAGTTGCCTAATGAGGTCTTATGAATCAAAACAATGAAAGCTTCCAGCCAACAGACATTTATTTTCTCAATTTTCCCCATCATATTAAATGATTGTTCAGAAGTATTTTAAAATTAAACAGTATTTTTTTCCTTCCATCTCTTCTTTTTTCTCTTTCTCACACTGTTAATATTTTCTAAAAACTTTTGGACAAAGACCTGTGCTAGGAAATTCAAGTGGTTAAAAGAAAAGCAAGTTATATAAACCATGTATTCAAGTATATTTTACTCTAAGGGTAGAGGGTTCAGACCAACACAAAAAGAACTGTATATACAACATAAAGATGTTAAGAATTTTACCAGAGAATAAACAAGCTAATATGAGAACACTGAGAAGTGGTAAAGCATATGCACTGAGAACACTATAGGATTAAGAAAGAAGCAAAATTAAGATAGTTCAGAAAAATTGATAGAAATTCAATAATTGGAGATGGAAGAGAAGTAGGAACATACATAGTGAGTTTGGGCAGGGGGGATGAAATCCACTTTGGCTGATGTAAGAGATGTGAGAAGGAGTAGAAAGAAAGTAAAATGAAAGCAGATCATAGGGAATCCTGAACACCCAAAGTCTGAATTTCAGTAGGCAATAGGGAATATGTTAAGAATTTGAGTAGCTGACTATCGGATAGCGTTATAAAAAGCTTCCATTTTGAAATTTTTCTTTGTGTCTTCGAAATTTAGAAAATTGTATGTTTATATGTGGATACGGAATGTTTCCAAGAAGTCTGTATTCTGTTCATTATTTTCTTATTGATTTCTAGTTTATTGCATTGTGCAATATGCAATATGCAATTCTGGTCTCTCCCCTTGTTTTGCATTCTTCACTGTTTCATTAGGACTTAATGTACCTTCTAGATGTGTCTCAATTATTCCACCTTTTGTACCCCTAGTCTAATTGCCACTGTCATATCATCCCCCACTTTAGGCTGTCAGCCAAGCAGTAGTTAGAGACTCAATTCTAAAATGCTATTTTGATCATGTTACTTCTCTACCAACAATCATTTAATGATTGTTCCTTATTTAGTTGCTTACAGGTTTAAATCAAGGTCTTTTACCAAGAATTCAAGTACCTTTATGATCTGACTCATGGCTTTCTTTCCAGCCTTATTTCCCGTGCCTCAGAATATTTTTTTTCCTATGTAATGGTCATGAAGAAATAATTTCTTGGGACTTCCTGGTAACTCAGTGGTTAAGAATCCGCCTGCCTATGCAGGGAACATGGGTTCAATCCCTGGCCCGGGAAGATCCCACATGCCGCAGAGCAACTAAGCCCATACACCACAACTACTGAACCTGCGCTCTAGAGCCCATGAGCCACAACTGCTGAGACTGCGTGCTGCAACTACCAAAGCCCGGGTGCCTAGAGTCCGTGCTCCACAACAAGAGAAGCCACTGCAATGAGAAGCCCACGCACCCCAACGAAGAGTAGTCCCCGCTGGCCACAACAATAGGAAGCCTGCACGCAGAGACAAAGACCCAACGCAGCCAAAAAAAATAATTTCTTTCAATGATGTGCATTTACGAATTTGAATTTGCCATTTTCTCTACCCAAAATGTTTCTATCCTCTTTGTTATTATATCTTTTATCCTTCCTTGGTAATGCACTACAAGTATCCAGGAAGATTTTTTTTTTTTTTTTGACTTTTGTAGGCAGAATTACTTAACCCTCCTCTATAATTTGTTCATTTAACTCTCTTATCATTTTCGTTTTTGAAATGCAACTACTTGAGGACCTATGTATCTTCTTCACTAGACTGTAAGTTCTTTGAGTCAGTGCCTTCCTTACTACGGGATAGTAGCAGACATATAGCAAACATAAATTTTTGTTGATTGGATGAATGAATAAATTATCTATTCTACAGGATAGTAGTGGGTACATAATAAAAATAAATATCTGTTGAGTGGATGAATGAATATATCCATGGCATATTAGGATTTTTGTGACCCCCCGCAATAAGAAACTTATATGTGCTTATTATAATTAGTATATGCCTATTTATACTTATCTTGAATCCTCATTTAATTATGGATCATTTCTGAAATTTGTCATAGTTGAAATGATCATGGAGATCGGATAACTTTTTTTGCTACCATAAATTTAGACAATTACAGTGCTTTATCCCAGCAGTCCACAAACTTTTTGGCACCAGGGACCAGTTTCATGGAAGACGATTTTTACACGGACCGGGGCAGGGAGAAAGATTTTGGGATGATTCAAGTACATTATACTTATTGTGCATTTTATTTCTATTATTATTACATTGTAATATAGAATGAAATAATTATACAACTCACCATAATGCAGAATCAGTGGGAACCCTGAGCTTGTTTTCCTGCAACTAGATGGTCCTATCTGGAGGTGATGGGAGACAGTGACACCCGAAACGTGTTGCTTATGTCCAGTCTACTCCGTAATCGCGTTCTGGTTGCTGTCACTGCAGAAAACCCTGCTTCACAAAGATAGGATGTTGGAAATGGAAGCAGGCTTTTCAGTGCTTTTGTGGCAATCTCAAGATATTCCGCCTTGACCTTAATACAGAATGTATGGAGATTTGAAGTTGTCTCAAACATACTTTTAAGGCCACCGTCATTTGCTATCACAAGCAGTTGATCCTCTTCTTGCACGGACAAAGTCGATTCACCTGGCTTATTTACAAATGGGTCGCGGATCCATTCCTTCCCAGTTAGGGATCTTTTGTGGTTGGGAAGTAATGCTCAAACTCTTGAAAGCTGAGATAGGTGGTCATGCACCAGCTGGGAGAAAGAAGACCCTGGCTCAGTCTCTTTCAAAATCTCTGCTAATGTTTGAAACATGTTAAACATCCCAATGTTCACTCGTCGCCCCCATAATTCCAGTTTGGCTTTGAATGCAGCCACTTTATCTGCCGACCTGAACACAGTTGTCGTTCTCCCCTCAAGTGACAGACTGAGTTCATTGAGCAGGTTGAATATGTCACACAAGTCAGCAAGTTTTGTGACCCATTCTGTGTCACTGAAATGTGCTGCCAGTGGTGACTTTTTCTAAAAGAAATCTCTGCAGCAGCTCTCATAACTCAAAAACTCTGGCCAGTGATCTACCTTTAGAAAGCCATCTCACTTCTGTGTATTAGAGAAGACACGTGTGCTCTGTGTCCATCTCCTTACAGAGCTGCACGAACAGATGTGAGTTAAGGGCATGTACTTTAACGTGGTTGATAATTTTAATCACATCCTGCAAAACATTGTTAAGTTCAGGTGACATTTTTTGGCTAGCCAGCATTTCTCTATGGATGACACAGTGCGTAGACTCACATTCAGAAGCGACCTCTTTGACCTGAGTAGTGAAACCAGAAAGCCATCCAGTCATGGCAGCTGCTCCGTCCGCGCATACACCGACACAAAATGACCAATTCAGTTTTCTTGATATGTAATCATTTAAAGACTTGAATAGTTCTGCATCTGTGGTGTTGGTTGGCAGCAAAGGTGCACATAACACATCCTCATGCACATCCTCCTGAAAAGTATATCGCACAAAAACAAGCATTGTTGCCTTGTCAACATCGGTAGACTCGTCAACCTGGATTGCGTACCACGGTGACTCAATCCTCTCTAACAATTGCACCTCAATATCCTCTGCTATTTCATCAATTTGTCTAGTTATGGTGCTAACTGAAAGAGGAACACATGCCACCTTTTGAACTGCAGCCTCTCCTAAAAGTTCACAACAAATGTCCTTAGCAGCAGGCAGGATCAACTCTTCACCGATAGTAAAGGGCTTCTTAGCTTTAGCAATGCAGTTAGCCACTAAGAATGATGCTCTCAGTGCAGACACATTTGGTAAAGTTGTGGCCTTCATTAATTGCTTCTTTTCGTCGTGTTCACAATTTTTTCTTTTGAAAAACTCCAAAGGCTTGTCTTGTAATGGAGGGTGCATGGTCTCCATGTGGCGAAGCAGTTTTGAAGGTTTCATGACTTCATTGGATAGCCAGTTGCCACATATTATACAAAGTGGGCTTGGAGAATGTGAATCACCTGTTACGATGAACCCCTAATTTAAGTAGGACTCTTGGTATTTTCTTTTAAATGCAGCTTTCTTTTAGTTGGCAGTCTTAGAGCCTTCTACTGTCTCATCATTGGGTCTTTCCCCCTTTTCAAAGAAGCTCTCCAGTGACATTTAGTTTTTACTCATTTTGGCTAGGGTTAGCTTGTGGGCTTACCAAAACTGTGACTGAGACAAGTGTGCAGTGCGGGAAAGAGGCGTGGACGGAAGTGGTAAATAAAATAATGGGTGGGCCATGCACGGACTAAAACGTGTCGGATTCTGACTTAAAGCCTGACACCAGATGCAGCTGTACAATTGAAGTACATCAATTCACTTGCTACTATAAAGTACCACCAGATGCGGCTTAATTGTCACTTGCCACTCACTGATAGGGTTTTGATATGAGTCTGCAAGCAATTGATTTATTATGGTCTCTGTGCAGTCAAACCTCTCTGCTAACGATAATCTGTATTTGCAGCCACTCCCCAGCGCTAGCGTCACCGCCTCAGCTCCACGTCAGATCATCAGGCGTGAGATTCTCATAAGGAACAAGCAACCTAGATCCCTCACATGCGCAGTTCACAGTTGGGTTCGTGCTCCTATGAGAATCTAATGCCTCCTGATCTGACAGGTGGAGCTCAGGCAGTAATGCGAGCGCTGGGGAGCGGCTGTAAATATAGAAGGAGCTTCACTCACTTGCCTGCCGCTCACCTCCTGCTGTGCAGCCCGGTTCCTAACAGGCCACAGATGATACCAGTCCATGGCCTGGGGGCTGGGGACCCCTGCTTTATCCTATAATTGTATATATTCAGCATGCTTCAGTACAATAGGAATAGCAATTATTACTATAGGCAAGGACATAAAAGATGGCAATAGTAGAACCTGAAAAGAGTTAATTCTAGAGAGAGCCTAAAAATTGATTCCTTTCTGCCAGATCAAAACCATGACTGTAGATCAGAAGAGGGCAGCAAAGTGCAGCCCAGGCCAGAAATCTAGCCTTGAGAAAATGGCCTGAGATGAGATGGAGAGTACGCCTGGAAGAACCCTGGAGGGTGAGTGCAACATTTATCAATGGAGAAACGCAGGAGACCCAAGAAACTAATCTGCTGTCTTTGTATCAGGGACAGTAGCTAATACACTAGATAAAATAAAAAGAATATAACAACAATATTGCTTGTACCCTCATTACCACTTTTTAATCTTTGAAGAATTCTCTGTGGTATAGATAACTAGAGGGAAATAACACCAAAGAGGGAACCACTAGGAAAGAAAAGAACCAGGGCTTCTCTCAGATAACCCAACTAAGACGCACATGAGGAAGTCAGATTGACAGAGGCAGAGCCAATAAGGTTTCAACCTAGAAAGCAAAGGCCAAGAACAGGGTCCAAGTAGAAGAAGCAAAAGGAGAGCAGCAGGAGGCCATAATTAGGATATAGATTGAGAATCTCAATGCAAGATAGCTTTTGAAAGGGATGGTGGGGATGGAGTCTGAAGTCTTGGATAACATTCCTCCTGGTTAAAGATGCTTTGTTATGCCCAGAATCAGTGTGAGATCTTACATGAACAGCAGATTTGTCTTGTTGGAGCTCAAATCTTTTGACATCTCTTCAATGCCCAAAGTTGTAGCATGGCATTAAAGTTGAGTATGATTTATTAATAACTTAGCTATCTCTAGTCCCACTGCCTTCTTCCTGTTTGGTGTACCTACAACATTTTACATATATTTTTCTTGTGTAATTTTAAAAATGTATTAAATTTTGGTTGAAACATCTCCTGTTTCTTGTCTCCTCATCCCCTAACAAGTTTGAACTGCTCAAGGATGGGATAGGATAGTATAATAGATGCATACACTATTCATACTCACCTAATATATCAATAGATGAATTTTATTAGCACTGTCATAGAGTATAAAATTTTGCAGTTTAATTGTAGTTTACTTTCTACTGTTAACTGAGGTGATCAATATAGCCAAAATTAACACAGTTCTTTTCCTGTTGCAATGGCAGAAGTATTCTCTAAATTGGGGCCTTATTCTTAGAGAACGTAGGTGTTGAGAGGCTTCATCTGCCCCATAAGCCTGTCAGAAAACTGCCACTGCAGAGAATTTCAAAAATTTCTGCCATCATAGTTACAGTTGTACAAGTACACAATCAGAAGACCACTCTGAAAAATACACATTATGAGTACTTTCCTCCCCATCTTTCCTCCCCCTCCCCCATATCTTTCCCACTCTCTCTTTAATTTTTTGGGGCCCTATAGGCAGAAGTGAAAATTTCTCTTACCAAATGAAATTGTCATCATTTCCCTTTTACTCATAAACATTTTTCCCTTGGACTAAATACAACATAAATGTTTACTTTCTTAATTATCTGAGTCACACTTTGTGCTTTCTAATTACTGTTATATTTGTTCACATTTTTCTATCTTAAATTTAATCAATATATGTTATACCCAGTAAAGCAGCATATCTAAATCTTATTGGGAGATTGAAAACAATGTTGCTCAATTAGAAGAATTAATTACTGAAGACAAGCTTTATCCAATCTTTGTTCATTTAACTGACCTAACAGCAGGTTCATATACCATTATCATGGTTGAAAGGTTTATATGAAAAATATTATTTTAACTATTTCAGTACCAAAAACTAACCTCTGTGGCAATTGTCTAATTTCATATCTTTATTTTTAAAACATATCATAGTATAGTATGGATTCACCAGTTTCTCTAAGACAATTTTGTTTTATTTTTAGCTACTGTAACATAAAGTTCTGAAATTACTAAAAAGTAATCATTTTAGTGTAAAACAAAATTTGTTTCTAATGTTTTTACTTTAACCAAGTCTGTAGTTCTTTTAGTAATTATCTGGACAACGGTCATGTGATTAAGATTTTCAAATAACAAAGCCAAAATCTGCATGTTTTTCAAAAAAAAGAATTTTCAAATTCAATAACAAAACATTTATTTATAAATGTGTTTTAATGGAATGTTCAAGCATAGTATCCCTACAATTTAGTTGGCAAATTGAGGATATATATATATTCTGGAAATATTATAGTTTCTACTTCCTGTATCTAAACATTGGAAAAAATGTTTCCAACTAGAACTAAAATATTTTATACTTGATTCGGAAATTTTCTATAGAGAATCATGTAGTAAAATCATATTTTCTACTAATTTCAGAAATATATATTAACATGGAAATATAACTTTAAAGTAAAAAATTGACCTGAGGAAAAAAAAATAATTCTCCTTAAGTTTCTTTTCATTCACATCTTTTGCAGTAATTTTTAATTTTTTTCTGTTAGTAGGAAAAAATGGGTAAATATTACAGATGTCATGTTGATATAGAAACAGATATCCATTCACTACAATGTGTATTATTTTTAGATCTTCGATTTGGCAAGACTTCTTTGCAGTTTTTTAAAAAGCAAAAATTATTTAGAGTATGCATGTGGACAACAACACCTCCATTTAGAGAACACACAAACAAGTGACCCTCAAAGAGTGCTTTTCTGTGTGTACTAGCTTTGCATGGCAGAAGTTCAAAAGCAAAAAGCAGCAGGACTCTCCCATCTGTTTGCAAGCTGCCCTGGACAATTTGATTCACAGAAATTCCATTTTCTTTTGGGGAAGGGCACACTTCTCTAAGATTGGAAGAGAAATTCCAGTGGTGCTCAGAAGGAGAAATAGGCACTCAATAGTAAAACTAATAATCCTTTATTTGGTAATAATAATAATTTTACTTTATAAACAAAATACAACCACTAATAGAGTAATTGATAGAAGAACTCAGAATAAGCAAAAAAAAAAAAAAAAAAGAATAATTTGGAATCATTTGAAACCATAGTGTTCATGGATAAAATGGATTACAAAATATATAGAGGATTCAGACAATCATTGACAGCTTTTTGGAGAGATGTACGCACATGCACACACACTGATACACACACACATTTCCTTTACACAGTGGAAATATTGCCCTTGTATTTAGTACCCAGTTTTATCCCATTGTTTTTAAAGACCAGGATGTGATTCATTCTAAAAATAGCCCTCTTCAGTATAAAGTGTCTGAATAAAAATAGTTTGTTGTTGTAGTATTCAGGAAAGTCTAAAGACCTTGTGTGTGTGTGTGTGTGTGTGTGTGTGTTAACACTAAGCAGCCTCATAACACTGCTAAAGAATCACCAGGTAGTAAGGTATACTATACATAGAAGAATCATTTAACGGCTTGAGATGTTAAGGACTTGAAAGAATGTATTGGTTTTTAGATATAATGGTAATCTGATTTAAGTATCAGTCTTTTCTATTAACAAATAAACATAGTTTACTTCATTTTATATAATACCTTTTAATAATAACCTGGTCATATTTTACATAAACTTTTAAAGTATTACATTTTCCCCTTTTATTGTATTTTATATGTTTTAGGTGAATCAGTATCCCACTAGAGAATATTTCCACATTTAATGTTTCTCTTTAGTATTGTATATTGTATGATTGTGTAATGATTCTTTACTTTTAACAACTTTTAAATATAAAAGGAAAAAGACTTTATGGCAAAAAAGGCAAAGAAAATGAGAAATTGCTTGTCTGTGAGTACTTCTTTTTGTGTTGTTTTACTTGTTTAATTTGTTTTAAATGAGATTGTACTTCATTCTACATTACAGCAAAAGAGGGTTTTTTGAACTTTCTTTTCTTAATTCAACCATACTGTTGACCAAAAGCCTAAATTATGTTAACTGAAATACCCATGTAGTGGGAGTTTTAAAAAAGCTTTTCATCTCACACCAGGAATCATAACTTATCTGAAAAAGACTCTAGTCAGCAAAGCAAATAAGAATTTTAATGTCATTTAGAACAGGGTGTTAACAATGAAGCACATCTTATTTTCAGTAATTAAGAGTATACTATTCTAGCAGTTTGTTCTACTGAAGTCCCATATGACCATTTCTTTAGTCTACTTCAGAATTCATTCAAGTGATTTTAAGATGAATACATACTAATATTAATGCAATAAATTATATTCATGAGTAACAGCACAATTCTAGAGCAAATGGAATATTATTTGAAGCTAAAATTTTGTGAGATTAAACTTCTCAAATGATTTTTATAATCACCATTTCATACGCCTCCAATCATTTTTCTTCCTCCCCTTTGCAGTGGAGTTTTCTTTCATTAATTCCCTACTAGTGTAATTCAGTGTTCAAACACAGAAAGCAATCATTAGGAGCTGGCCAAATTGTCCTATATTAAGCAAACTGAGAGTTTTCCTTGTCATTCTATCTTTGCAAATTGGCGATGAATATTCATTAAGCTATGGAAAGATTTGCCAGCTGCAAATCTTTGTAGGGTGCCCTAATGCTCCAAGCCAAAAGGAAAACAAACATGATAAAGAGTCTATTTATGTGTATCATAAAAGATGAAGAAAATGATCTAACAAAAGTATTCTCAGGGAGGAAAACGTTCTACCACATATTTTAGAGGAATATGTACATTTTTTGTGTGAAACTGTGATTTTCAGGTTTTTTTCCAAGATCACCTTAAAATGACAAAATGGGAAGGCTATCTTATAATTAAACTAATCCTTAATTTTATTTCCTTTCTGCTATACTATGGGGATCTACATAAAAACTAAGGTTTTTTGTGTTTTTCTTAACAAATTATGAGACTCTTCAAAGTAGCCAACACCTTATATTTAGTCATTATGAATGAGGATGGAGTACTTCTGCCTTATGGGAACCATATTTTTCTTATAAAAACCTGTACTAAATTCTTGAATATTAAAATATTTGTGTTAATTTTGTGTCTTCTTGTGTTGAAATTACCATATTTACACTGAAAAGAATTATGCTCATGTGTTTGCAAAACATTACATGTATTTACTGAATCATAGTGCATTTTCAGATTTCATATTTCTTTAGCTAAGAATGCTCCTACGTTTTAATGTATCAGCCCAAAATGCAAAACTTAAATGTTTTAGCTTCACTTTTCTCTATACTTCAGAGTGAGAATTAATAATTCTTTAAAATCTATGTTAATTTGTATTAAATAAGCATGTTTGTTCACTTTAAGTCATAATTAAGAATAATAAAGCTATTATTTTGCTCTCAAAATATTTATTTCTTAATTAAAATTATTAAAAACTTTCCTCTTGGACAGAGAACCAAAAAGAAGACAGTAACTTACTGATGGCTTGGAGCCATTTGGTTATACCATCTCAGGCCCTGGTCCTTTTAGGCAATTTGCATTAAGGTTTTATTACATAAAATAGGCAATGTCTATTTTCCTAAATCATTATTGTCCAACTGGTTATTCTTGCTAAACTTCTCCATTTAAAAAATTATTGTGATATAATTTACATAGAACATTGTGCAAGCTTAAGGTATACACTGGTTGATATATTTATATATTACAATGTGATTATCACCATACCATTAGCTGACACCTCTATCATGTCACACAATCATCATTTCTTTTCTTCATGGTGGGAACAATTAAGATCTAGTCTCTTAGCAACTTTGAAGTCATAGTACAGTGTTGCTTCCTATCATTATTATGCTGTATATTAGATCTCCAGGACTTATCTATTGGTGTGAGTTTGTACCCTTAAATAACATCTCCCCAATTCCCCCATCCCTGACCACTGCCCCTGGTAACCACCATTCTATTCTCTGTTTTCACAACTTTTGTCTTGATAAACTACTCAGTCTTAAAGAGGATTCTCTGACTCTATAATTTTGTGAGAATTGCAAGTGTCAATATCCTCCCTTCATAAAAATGAAAAATAAATCCATTTCTGAAAAGAGTGGAGACTTCCTGTTTATAAAAGTATGCTGTATGTTCTAAGACGATACCATTAGATGATCCTTTGGCTATAAAATCACCATAGTATAATTAGGTTGAAAGGGCTCTTAACTCATACTTACAAACATTTTCAGTTTTATAGAATATTTGGAAGATACTACAGATAAATTGTTTTTATTCTCTATAATGTACTTGTATCTATGCATAAACATTTAGAGAAAGCATTTCTAATGTAGTATAGTATATGTAAAGAGGATTTCATATTTAACTAAATTTCCAAATCTGGATCACTGGATTTGGAATAATCTCCCTGCTGCCTCTCACCTGCTTGTTTGGTTGCCTTAAAGCTCACTCTAACTGTGACTTCCTTAGGGAGGCCTCTCCTAGACTAGGTGAATATCACCTGTATTTCCTCTTTCATAGCACCCAATACGATCTTTATTATTTGGTTGGTAGTTATATTCCACCCTTCCCACAAATAAATGGTAATGATGGTACATACTCTATGTATTTCTATCCATCTTACCCATACTGTATCCCCAGCACCTAGCAAGTTGACTGACTTGAAATACTCAATAAACATTTGTTGAGTCAATGAATAAATACATTAAGTTTTTAATCTTACCATTGGAATAACTCAATCTGTTATATCGACTTTTAGTTTCATGCTCATACGCATGTAACCTGATTGGCATATCTTTACAAGGTGCCTCCAATAATTGGTGAAACTGAAAATAATAGGTAGATAATTATGGCCACATCAGCAAATTAGAATAACATCAGATAACTAAACAAATAAGTATTCCATATCATTATCACCAATCATTATGATGTGTGTTCATCCATACATCTGTTCAAGTAATGTTTTTTTTTGTTTCACCTTTTTCTTTTGCAAAAGTTTCAAGCTTATAGGAAAATTGCAAAATTAGAACAATAAATTCTCATATATCCTTCACTAAGATTCCCCAACTGCTACTACTTTGTCACATTTGCTTTATCTCTCTCCATACATAACTATATGTATATATATTGTTATTTTATTGATGAATCATTTGAGAGCAAGTTGCAGACATCACAACCATCTACTCAAAAGATAGATGCTAAAATATTTAGGAGTAGATGGTTGTTCAAGCAATGTTTATTGAGCATCTATCTCAAAGCACAAGGGAGATAGCAGTCAGAAAGGTAGAAAATATCCCTGACCTTATGGAACCTACATTTTAATGGAAGCAAAAACAAACCATTAATAGGTAAGCAAATAAATGAAAAGATAAAAATAATTGAAGAAAAAATAAACCAAACAGGCTAATAGGATGAAGAGTAACTAGATGGGGAAGAGGAGTGGGAGGACACTTGGGAAACTGCTCTGAGGAAGTGATATTTGTGCTAATTAATGAGGAGTCAGTCAATAAGTTGGTTATATCAAAAAATTCTACTTTTTTCTAAGATCGTTAATAAAATGATTGACTGCATGAAACACACCCACAGAGCATACTTTAATCATTCATTCATGTAGTACACAAATTATGGTTTTTCAAAATAGAAACTTGAGAGTAATAAATTAGAAATTAAAGACTATGAATTAATTTGTAAATTAAATTAGGTGAAAAAGAATTTCATTATTTGCAGGATCTTAGCAGAAAATATGAGAGATCTTCTTGGCATTAGTTTCAAAATTTGATACTGATACAATGTAAGACCTATAAAAACCATAGTAGATTTTAGGAGATTGAGATAAAGCTAAAGATACAATTAAAAGCTTCTTGATGGGTTTTTTTTTTTTTTTAATATTTCCTCGACAGCCATGTTATCATCCATAGGAAAATGTTTTTCATTAAATACGGACAGTTGAGAATAATGATGTTATCATTTATGGAATTTGCTTTGTGTAGTGGTCATGTGCAAAGGATAGGAGATGGAAAGATTATCTGGTCCGTTTAGTTACTGCTAAAAGTGGGAAAACTTTAACACGGAGTTAATGGAATTAATGACATCAAAGGAACTACTCACAATGTCTAAATCACAGAAGAACTGAATGGTAATGTGTAGTATTGCTTTGTCTGATATTTGTTAGACCCTAAGTGTTAATTATGAATAAAAATCCAAATGTTAGCTAGCATGTTTCAATTCTGTCAGTCTATAATTAACAGAAACAGTTTTTTAAAGAACCATGTCACTTTTTAATGTTCTTAGTTATACCTACATAAACTTGTGATTCAAAATTTTTATATCATTGTTGCAACACAAGGAATAAGTACCAATTGATAAAGAAATATAAAGTTAAACATAAAACCACATCCCTTTGCCCTCAGAATGTGAGAAAAAAAATTGAGAATGGTTTTATATGGCTATTTTTAGCTAGTATTAATTTCATTGATATTTGTATTTTCAAGCATTATAATTCTTCAGACTGTATCAGGGAACAAAAGGGCATCTTCTTCTCTTCCTTCTCCATTTGTCTGCATATTTAGGTACATTCACCCTTTGAATGTCTAAAATTAGACATTCTCACAGTCTTTCTTGGCATTTCAATGCTAGATACGAAAATATCAACAGTAGTTATCTGTGTTCTTAGTTTAACTGCTCTTTGATTTGATAGTTGCAAAATCTTTTTTCCCCATATTCTTAAAAAATCATAAAATATGAATATAAACATATATAAGTTGTCTCTGTGTTTTGTTTTGTTCTGTTTTGTTGGTAGGGACTGGTTTGCAAACAAAAACATCCGCTCCTTATCCTGTTTTGATTTTCTGTTTCTTTAAATGGTGAACATGTTCTGTACTCCAGACCTCTGCAGGCTTCTAGAACCATTATGGGGGCACTAAGTCTCCTTTATTAAGTTGTACAAAATCAGTACAATGTATGTACTGGTAGCACAGGCTCCAGAGGCAGAGGACCTCCATTCAAATCCTGGATCTTTGACTCTATATCTCTGGAAATTTCTGGAAACTACCAACTCTGTACCTTTCTTCACTCATTGATAAAATGAGGATCATACTATTGCATTCACTTCATTAAGCCGCTGTGAGGACTGACTGAACTAATGTGTGTAAAGTGCTTGGAAATACCCTGGTATATAGAAGCACTACACTAAATGTTACCTGCTGCTCTTATTCTCACTTCCCTCCATCCGAAGGAAGGGACATACGTAGAGCATGTTATCCCACTTCTGTTGGTGAGCCCCTGGGTAATGCAATGACACATGAAGGAATGAAATTGTTGTAATATCAGAGAAATTGTAAAGATTATGTTGTAAAGTACTTAGGAGAGTACTTGATATGTAGAACATGTTCCCCTAACTTTATCTTTTCCTTAGTGCATAGAATTTATAGATTGTTTTTTATTGAAGGATAAGTGACATATACCATTATCTTAGTTTCACGTGTGCAACATATGATTCAATATTTGCATATATTGCAAAATGATCATCACAGTAAGTCTAGTTAATATCTTTCACCATAGTTACAACTTTTTTATAACTATGTTTAGATTATTTTTGATTCATTTACTTTTTAACCAAAATAGTCCAGTGCTGAATGGCGAATAAGAGGCCAAGAAATTTGATTTTTGTTATTATTTGAAAAAGGTCCCTCAGCGTTTATTGGCCTAGGATTTTTTTTTAATATATTAAATGTTCTGGCCAGTCATGTCTGGGATGAATGCTAGCTCTGCTGTTTCCTAGTTTTGTGATCTTTGGCAAGTTACAAAATCTCTGTGAATCTCAGTTTTCCATCTGCAAAATGGAGACATAAGTATCTGAAAAATTTATTGTGAAGATTAAAAAACTAGATTTAGAAAACTTAACATCATGTCAAGCACATAGAGTAGCACTAAATAAATGGTATTAGCTCTTCTCTAATTTTGTCCTAACAGTCTAAATGACAATTCATTGTCTGGTTTACCTCAGCTTTTCTTCTTGCTCTTACATGGCCATTCCTCTTCCCTATCAAGTCAAATGAGGCAACATGCATGTGAAAACATTGATGACATAAAATGCACTGTACACATGTTGTAATTTTAAAATTAGCATTAATAACTTCTCTACTATGGCTATTATCATGTTTGACCTTAGACCATCTGTTTTCCTTTAAATGTTCTCTCACTATTCCTTCTCTTGCATGACTTCAATGATCATCTTTCCAGGCCCTTGGGCATAAAATTTCAGTGTTCCCCATCTCTTCCTTCTCTCTCTTTTCATAATCAAAATCTTACAAAATATTTCTCTGTATTCCTCTGAGAAACTTTTTATTTTATTTGTCCCCTTTTATCTATCCTAGTAGGATAATCTCTGGTGAAAGTTTTAGTCACATCATGCAGTTTTCTTTCCAATCAATGCTCTTTTATTCTTGATAAAAATCCTCCACCTAACCCGTTGATTCTCCTATTCTTAGACTTTCAAGTTCATTGCTGAGTACCTAAAGGTCCTCTACTTCCTCCTTATCTATGACTTTTCTCTTTCTACTTCCATACACACACACACACACACACACACCTCTTTTTTTCAATTTTTGTTAGAGAACTGAGTAATTTTAAGACTCACTGGGATTAGTGACCATTTTCTATAGTCACCAATGATATAAATATGATTTTAATTTGTATTACTGAATTAATAATATTGTTTAGAAAATTGAGAAATATAAAGGTCAACAATTTTTTATTTGTTCAAATCTAGTAAATTCTAATTCAAGGCATAATCATTGTAACATCAGTTAAACATTTCTCAGAAACTATCATCTAGAATAAATGTACATAAATATATTTATAATGATGTAATAACCACAGTTTTTAAGCAAAACTAAAGGACATGATTTTAATACACATGAAAAGCCACATATACAAAAGGAAAGATGTTTTCTGGCTACATATGTGTTTGTTTAACTCACTGGACAGACAGTGGCTGGGAAAGTACAATTCAATCTGTGATACCTTTAAAACTGGGAGTGATTCCAATTTGATGAAACAAGAAAGGGGAGTGGGGGGATAGGAAATGTTTGAAAAATGTTTTTCCAGTGGCATTTGTCTTCTTTGCTAATCTTAATTTTTGCTACAACAGATTCATAAACTTTTGACATTATGAGTTGGATTGAATTCAGCTGTTTAGAGGAAAGTAATTACGACTATTGTCCTCAAGCCAAGATAACAACACACCAATTGTGACTAGCCAAGAAGCCTGGAATTCACAACCGCCTTATATTTATTTATTTCTTTGTGTTGGCTGTTTATCAGGAAGTGACTTCAGTAAAGAAGAGCTGAAATTCATTTAATAAATAAACTTTCAAACTTTCACATATGCTATATTGAAAAACTAGTCCTTCCAAATACGTAGATGTTATTGCATTTAATTTGATGAACACTTTTTAATCATTTGGAAAAATAGGTCATAGTGACATGAGTCAGTGTGATTTTTAATATCTTTGTTTCTGAAACACCTTATTGATCTGTGTACAATAATTAATTTACAATAGTAAATATAATGATGATATAGAATACAAATTACAATTTCAGGCATCTTTAAGAGCAAAATTCAAAGTCAAGTTTATATGAATAAACTGAAGGCAAGTCTTGACTGAGTTGACTTTGATAATTGTAGATGTAAAAATACTTTCCCAAAAGTTGTTTGTAGCAAATGCTAAAACATCTAAATGACAGGGGAAGTTTTCTCTGTTTCAATTACCCCTTTTCCTCTATTCCAAATAGTAAACAAAATAGCAACATTTTTGAGAGCTAATTATTTTTTTTAAATATCCTGTTTTATTTTAGAATACTATAAGCTTTTTAAAAAATTTTGGGCTCTCAAAAGTACTCTTAATTATTGCCTTGGAATTATTTTATCTCTGATCTATTTCCCTCTCTCTCTCTCTTTCTCTTACTCTCCAGCTTTTTGGGTTCTTAAACTTCTGGGTAATTATAGGTTCCTTGGAGAATCTGATGAATGCTATTGACTCTTTTTCCATAAAAAAAAATACTGCAAATTATTTCATGTCCTAAAGCCCATTCGTGGGGCCCACATTAAGAAACCTTGTTTTTCTATCTCACTCTTCTTTCTCATCGGTATACCTAAAAGCATATTAGCAGACAAAATAATATCTAACAACCCTTCACTCTAATATTTTCCCAATCGCCTCCTATATACCCTTTAAAACTTTCACATCCCACTTATTTAATAGCTATTTTAACTACTGAATTTCCTAACTTCTTTCTCTTTCATCATACATAGCATGCTGATTTCTCTTTTTATCTAAAATTTTTGTTAATTATAGGAATTTTTAATGATGCATTTTTAGTAATACAATGCTTTGCAAATCTCTTGCCCAATAGACCTAATAATAGATGACTGTAAATGCTGTGAGGACAGGCACACTGTCTGTCTTTGCTCACCATTGATTGTATCTCTTGCACAGTACCTTGCACAGTATAGAAACTGAATAAACATTTTTTAAATAAATGAGTGAAGTAAAAATAACATAATTACAAATCAGGCAGGATATTGCAACTGCCACTGAATAGAAGTTGGTTGCTGTAGTTCCTAGTAAACATCAGTATTCCTAAATATAACTCATTACCCTTGCAAGGAAGTAGAACAGATCATTGAAATACCCACAATATCTTTCGTAAAATCCCATCAGTAAAGCCATAGATTTTATTCTCTAAGAGAGGCCAATAGATTCTTCCTTGAGGGGTATTTACTCTTTATAACACAATTATAACTTACTTATAATATAAAAGCCAAATCAAATTTTAAAAATTATGCATGAACAGGCTGTAATTTGTAGACTTAGCAATGGTAAGGGAAACCATGACTAATAACCTATCATGAAGGCCAGCACAATAAGAAGCAGATTTATGGTAAGAGATGGAATTCATATTGATGAATCTATGCATGCCTGAAAGGTGGCATGCAGATTATATTAGTGATCATCATTTTTAAAAATATAAAATATTTAAATAAATAATTTATTTTAAACAATTAAAATTACATTAGGGTTTACCAAAATTTTGAGCTAGCTAAATCATTATTACACTGACCACTATAACATTAAGCTGAAAGGACAAATGAAATAATTTTAAAAGAATATTTGAATGAAATTTTGGCATGCAAATATTCATATATGCATGCATAAATTCAAATTACTCTACAATTATTATATTAGGGATGGAGGCACAGATGAATAAAGTAGTATAATGGAGAAGACAGATATCAGAACCAATTACTACCATAGCATGTAACCGCTGATATAATCACTGTGTGAGCATGACTCCTTTGGGAGAGGAAAACAGAACAACTACTTGCCTGAGGGAGTGAGGAAAGGCCACGGATGAGATGCATTTGAACTGGCGCTGAGTGACGAGCAGGAGTTTGCCAAGAGGAGGAGATGGAGTGGGGTATTCCAGGCACAACATTCTGAAAGCATATTGTGTGTTCAGGGAACAAGGAGGTCAGTGTGCTTGGCACAAAACCATAGAGAAGAGAGGAAAAGGTGGGTAGAGAAATAAGTTGTAGCCAGCTTACAAAAAACATCCCTCCCTCCCTCACTCCATCTATCTCTCCTTTCCTTCTTCTCTTCCTCTCTTTCTTTCCTTCTTTCTATTTCTTTCTTTCCTTCTTTCTTTCTTTCTTCTTTCTTTCTTTCTTTCTTTCTTTCTTTCTTTCTTTCTTTCTTTCTTTTCTTTCCTTCCTTCCTTTCTCTCTCTCTCTTTCTTTCTTTTCTTCCTTCCTTTCTTCTTTCCTTCCTCCCTCCTCTTTCACACCCTCCTCCTTCTCTTTCTGTTTCTTCAATATAAATGTAATAGTTGAAACCATAGCACTGATTGGGGTCACTCAGAGAGAGTGAATATGATGGAAGAAGGTAATTAAGGGCGACCAGTAAAAACTTGCATTTGTGAGATGGTTAGAAGAGGAACAGTCAGTAAAGGTGACAGAGAAAAAATGATTGCAAAACTAGATACAGACACAAAAATCTCAATAACATCATAGAAGTTAAAGAGAGTTTAAAGAAGTCAATTTGTCAAACAGCAAATTCTGCAGAGGTGGAGGAGTAAGAGGATATTAGTGCCCTTGGTAAGAGCAGTAAGTGTGAAAGATTTTAATTAATCCGTTCATTTATTTATTTAATAAGCATTTTTCAAAAGTCTTCTATGTGCTTGGGCTTGATACACAAATATCAGCCGTATATGTCACAATGTACATTGTAGTGAAAACAGGGAATTTCTGCAGTATCAATAATTTTGTCAGCAAAATCGTCCATTATGGGTAGGCCATTGTGCTCATGTTCAGGCTTTACACTGCAACCCTCTCCCCAAAATGATATTCCTAGTAAAGATGCATTTCATTATATGGCATCTATCACCATCTGGTCCATAATCTCTTTTTAATGAATCAAAAACATGAACTAAATGGGATTTAGTTCTATCAGAATGTTTACCAAATAGCTGGTAACTTGAAATGACAGTTCTATAGAAAATTCTCCCAATTATCCCCACCACTCACCGATTATCAACAGCCACACATCATTATCTAAAATTCCCATATAAAATGGGATTTGCATAAGTGAATTTTTTAATTCATCAATTAGAAACACAAATGTTCTCTGCATATTTTAACTTAATTTTTAAAAACAAATGACACATCAAATTGTAAGTTATAGGAAAGTCTGGCCCCAGATATAATCCTTCACTTTCTCACTTATGGCCACAGGACTTTTAGACAAATGACTTAATTTCTCCACAGTTCCACAGTAGGTAAACTAAGAATTACAATACCTGCCTTGCAGAGTTAAGAATTAAGAAGAAATGAACTAATATTAAAGAAATAGCTAAGAAAGAGTTTGGCACAATTTTGATATAGTAATTATTGTAGTAATTATTAATAGTAATTATAAATAAAACATAAAGTGTCTAGCAAAATTCATAATACAATAGTAGCTATTTACCAAGCCTAATCCTAAAACTGTGTTTTGTGAAATATCCTCCAGTTCTTAGCACCCCACTAGACATTATAAATATCTTAACTAATTTATTTCATACAAAGTCCTAAAAGTTGCTATTTTTGCCTTCTCACTGAGGAGCCAAAGAAATAAAGATACAATTCAAGTTACTCAAACTGGCTAAAGTAGAAAATGACAGAACTAGAATTAGCACAGTGGCCTTTCTAATTTAGAATCCTGTGCAGCTGAACACTGCATGACCCAGCATGCTTCTCCTTTAAAACTCCTCCTCACCATTTCCTCCATCTTTTGATCTAATTTCTCTTCTTATATTTTTCATTTCCCATCAATTGTTAACAGGCATCCAGAGAAGCAATTGATTTTCTGAAACTCCTTTAGTATGTGCTTGCTCCCAAGATCAGTAACTTGGGAAGCCTCAGCTTACAGTTTCACATAGGGGTACTCTACTGTAAAATCCCTCTAGGGGTTGCAATGATTTTTATTAGATTTATTAAGATTTTATATATCAAATAGTTCAAAATATTTTCGGCAAGATTGAGATTTTCTCCCTTTCTGACAGACACACTAAATATCTCTTTATGTCACTGAAAGCAATCACTTTAAAAAGTGGATCCCATGGACGAGAAAATGGGAAAACATGAAATGATAATTAACCCCAGCCATTAGTGATGCAAGTTTCAGAGCTACAGTATCTTTTCCTTACTTTTCACAGAATGAGAATGATTAATGGGCTTGATTAATAGCCCATTAATCAAGTGATGGGCTATTATCATTTACTACTTAATAAGAATTCATCCTCCCTTGAACACTTGAAAAAATTAGAGGTGATAATGATTCTACTAATACTTTTCCCATATGCTTATTCTCTGAACTAGAATAGATCTTGAAATGTCTTTGAGATCTTGGATGCTAATGAAAACTTTCATTTATTTTGATTAAAAAGCAAACTAATGTCATTTTCCTTTATAGTTTAGCATCTGTATTTCAGTCATTTTCCTTGTTGCTTCTTTTGTCAGTAAAAAATAATGTTTCACAGTGAAACGAGCCAGGCCTTATCCTTTGAGAAATCTAAGTGGTTTTCTACTTGGGATTCTCAAATTCTAAATGCCTGCAGTCAAATTTGGCAGGAATTATTTAAATTTACTAAACCTACTTGATTGCTGATTTTCCCACATATTTATCGATGTATCTTCACTCTGAGCTTTGGCAGCTGCCCACCATCCTGGGAATGTTGTTTGAGTATATACATTTCCTTTAACAAGCACACATTAACGCTAGTCCCCCGTACATTTTCTCACTCTAGCTCCCTCTATGCTCGGTCAAATATTACTTTTTCTTTTAATATGTAAGCTAAGTTTGAATAGAATGGTTGTATAGGCAAAGAACTTGTGTACACTGGGTCCAGGAGAATGGAATGATGTTAGAATTACATCAATTTCTAGAACATAGTGTGTAGAGAATACCATGTGTATTGATTCACAGTCACACCATCTTTTTTCCTTTCAACTCGTCTGTGCATCTGTCTCTTCCTTCTGCTAGGAGGAGTTGCTAAATGTATAATCTTATCCATTAACACTCACACGTATAGCTCAGGAGCTAATGTTAATTAAAAATCTATAGTCACAAGGAGAAGAGGCTGTAAAACAAGAGTTTATCACCACACAACATTTTTTTTTTTTAGATTTTTATGAGCATGGCTTTTAATTTATTTATGTATTTATTTATTTTTGGGTGTGTTGGGTCTTCGTTTCTGTGCGAGGGCTTTCTCTAGTTGCAGCGAGCGGGGCCACTCTTCATCGCGGTGCGCGGGCCTCTCACTGTCGTGGCCTCTCTTGTTGCGGAGCACAGGCTCCAGATGTGCAGGCTCAGTAGTTGTGGCTCACGGGCCTAGTTGCTCTGTGGCATGTGGGATCTTCCCAGACCAGGGCTCGAACCCGTGTCCCCTGCATTGGCAGGCAGATTCTCAACCACTGCGCCACCAGGGAAGCCCCCACACAACTTTTTAAAATACCTTTGCCTGAGATGAAATTGACATGCTCAAGACTCCAGAGGCAGCTAATCTAATTTGGAGCAACTAACTGAATTATAAACACAAGATCAACCTTCAGAATTTAAATGAATTATAGATGTAAAGATTCCTTCACTATTCATCAGTTTATATCAAGATATGCAATTGGATTTAAAAATTTCCTGTCTTGGACAGGTTTTTGCAAAGTGACCTGGGTAGGAATAAGAGGAATAGAATGAGTTCTCTAACATTACAATGGATCATTCATCACTTAGAAGGGAGACTTCACATGCATGGTACATTTAAAGACACTGAGTTTTGAAGGATATACATTTGAAAATACATCTTAACTTGCAGATTTCTTTCCTTAATCAAGGTAAAAATGTGTTTTGTATTTGATAATGGTGTTGATGTTTTCTATTGATTTATATTGTTATTGTTAGGAGAGGAAACCAGCTGTTTAAGATATAAATCTTCATACAGTGGATTTGCTGGGCTCTGATAGTAAGAAAATCATTTGAGCATTTCTTTTTAATGTGTGTGACCTTCAAGTTTTTCTGAACTGTTCCTTGCCAACATCCCTGTAGTATTTTTAAACAATTCTAGGCTTTGATTTTAAGAGCTGCCTATTCTTTCTTCCAAGCAATGCTGTTGCATTTTTTTAAAAAGTTTAGTCATTGCACCAATTGAATCAGCATCACCTGGGAACTTATTTGAAATGCAAGTTTTCAGGTCCCCCCAGACTGGCTGATCAGAAAATCTGGGGATGGGGCTCTGTAATTGGTGTTCTAACAAGCTCTCCAGGGATTCTGATACACACTCAATTTTGAGAACTACTACTCTTATAAACTATGGCTTGTCACTATTTTGTATATTTTTGACCCCTTTTGCAGTATGGTAAAGCCCATGGATCTTTTGTCAGAATAATGTTTTTAAATATCTGAAAGCCTATGGATCTTTTGTAAGAATAATATTTTTAAATATCTGAAATAAAATACATAGAGTACTAAAGAAATAGATTACACTGAAATTTAGTTATCCAAATATAAAAAAACAAATGTGTGATACCATCATACATGTGCTTCCTTATTAATAAATTTAACTAACAAGATCCAAGAGCAAGTCTAATAACTATCATAGTTTTCAAATATTGGTGATCAGAAAAAAATCATTTCCAGATACCTGCAACAATCACTATGTGATATGACTATATCTGTGATTTATATCAGTGACAAAGTCACAGATATTACTAATGCTATTGTGGTTTATGCCTACATTTGTAATTGAAGGAGATATTGAATTTCAGCCAGCAGTTAATAAAAATAAACACAGTTTTCTGTGCATCTAAATTCATGTATCCCCTGAATTCTATCCACAAACCCCAGGGGAATAGAAGCTTTGAAAGATGGCTGATTTTTAGCCCATCCAAATATGCTTATCTTGTAATCTGATAAATATAATATTGGGTTGGCCAAAAAGTTTGTTCGGTTAGAGAATATGTTGTTCAATAAAGTTCTTGGTGAAAATGAAAAATGTGTCTTTTATTTTTACTTAAAATCGAATGAACTTTTTGGCCAATCCCAATACATTGTAAAATAACATGGGAGACAGGATGTGAATCAAATGTGTTATGGAAGCCATAGAATAAATTGTTCTCCCCTGGGGCACCTTGTGGCCTAACACCTGTGACAGTTAAAGCATAGCTGATTTAATAGTTTACTGGAAATTACCAACAGTGCTACATATTTTCCTGCTTAATCATACAAGACCTTCGTATTCATTATAGTTTAAAATTTCTTTCCGCGTGCTTTGCAAATCTTTACCTGTCACTTTATGTCTTAATTGACACCTCTTGATTCTTTAGAACTTCTTAGAAACAGTGAGTTTTCAACTTTTTGTATTGCCACTGCTAGCTGCATTTGAGGAAATGGATATTCAAAGATCACATAAACAAGTCAAGGTCATGGAGCACAGTTTAGGGTCATGATCCCCACTGGGTTCCACATTTCTGGTTCTGTGTTCTGACCTTGCTGGGCATGGCTGCAAAGAGTCAGACAGCCAATGAGACCTGGCCTGGCCACCGTTTGAGATAGCTGAGTGACCATATCAATTGAATGAAAAGAACAACAAATGATTCTTTCTCTTTCAGCCACTGATGACTGACTACTCAAACAGGAAATAATCGGAGTATAAAAGGATGAATCTACTTTCATCATGAGATAGAAGAGACAATAGACTGTCAGGAAAAAAAAAATGTTCCTATTTTGTAGATGGGACATTGTACAAAGGAATTTTTGCCAATTCCTTATTTTGGAAACCATTATTTTAAAATCATGTCTTTGCCTTTCAGCTCATTTTCTTTGACAGATTCTTCCCCCAAATCCTTATTATCAAATGACAGTAAAAGGTCTTCTGAGGGGCTTTCTTGTAAAGTATTTTATTCTATACTGTCTCTTTTTGGTATGAACAGTTTGATACTATTTCTAGTATCAAATAAGGACATCGATTTCTAGTCTTAACTTGATATTTTGGAAACAGTATGACATTGACATAAGTTTGCGAAGCCTCAATTTTATTAATCAGCTGAAGATTACATTTGCCTTACAGATTCAAATATATTTTTTAATAGATGAGGGAAGAGAAACCATATTTATTGAGTGCCTACTATGTGCCAAGCTCTTACAATATAGAGGAAGCCGTGTAATACAGGAAATAAGGTAACACATCCTATTGGGCAGGTAGGGTAGAGGGAAAAGAAAGTCTCTGCAGTTGTTACAGCTATTCAGGGAGCCAGAGACAGTGAGGAGGCACAAAACAAAGAGACTACAGTGCAGAAAGAACCCATGAGCATCTTAGTGGGGTGTACGTGTCTGCAAAGGATCAGGAGTAGCAGGCAACCAACAAAGGATTTTGGTCATGCAGAGTGCTGAGTTTTCTCCTTTAGCTTTAGACAGGGGTATAGAAATGTCTGCAGACACCTGCAAAAGGAAAGTTTAAGAAAGATAAAAAGCAGGGCAAATCTTTCTCACATGGAACAGAACTGAGTGCATTTTTACAGCAGAAAGAGAAGGGAAAGCAGTGTTTTCTGTTAGTTTCTATTTATCATACATAATATCTACATTTGGAGGTTGAAAAAAAGCAGAGAAGAGGACAACTTGCACAGTTTCTGTGCAGGAGGGAGTGGGAGGATCCTTTGAGGAAGAGGCTTCTTTGTGAGAATGAGTGTCTCTAGAGAAAGAACAACTGCCCCCCAAACTCTGATGTTTAAGTCAGTGTTTAGGAATGCAGTAGATATTAATTATTATGTTAATGCCAGGAAATAAAGAACTTTCAATGATCTTTAGAACAGCAGTGAATCTGGGTTTAAAATGTATCAGTAGAAGAAACATGACTTTTGGAGGAATCCTATTGCAATTCCACTTAGCAAGTCAAAGACAGAGATTGTTAGTTACCTTCAGAGGTGGCCCATGCTTCACAGGACCACGCAGGTATAATATTTGATCAATAGAGTTATTAGAATAACATGAGTAAAACTAGCTGTTTTCATGGTTATTGTGAAGAATTATTAGGTTATGACTGATTGAAAATAATGGGAAAATGTGTGCTTTAGTGTGCATAATAAAAGCATAAAATACATCTGTGGGTAAAAAAGAAAAGAAAAAAAACAAGAAAGGTTTAACCGTTTAATATGTACTTCTCAAATGGGGTCAGGGAAGGTTTAGAGTAGAAGTGAATAAGGGAACATATAATTCATTATCCAAACTAAGAAATGTTTATTCTGAGAAAATTGCTCAGGCTTTTCCCTAGTATCTGTGGAGCCTGAGGCAAGGGTACAAATTAAAGCCTGTATATGTGACATATTCCAAGTATATAAAGGAAGCCACAACACTATTTGGTAACTCTCTATACCTATTTTTACACATAAATATTCAAAACACCCAAGAAGATAAATTTCAAATTTAGGTTTCTCAGAATTCTTAGGATCCTTGGAGTTTCGTACAGGAACATGCTGGTATGGGATGAACCAGTGCCTGTCCCCCAGAAGGGCCTTTTTTGTCCATCCCCAGTTCCTCCTTGCACTGATGGGGCCTCTCATGTGGATGTAAGTGTTCATTTCAGCTTGCGCATCTGAGTTCTGTTCACTTCTCAGTGTAAACACCCATCCCATGGCCACTTCTTGAGACTAGGAATGGGCACAGAAGAGGCAAGGTCCATCATATGAAAGGAGAATCCAGCTAAAAGACTCGTGCAGTTCCTGGATATGAGCAGAAACCACTGGAGCTGGAAACTCTGGGGTCCCAGGGTTCGCAGGATATGGTTAGAAGGGGAGGGCTAAGCTTTAGGTGGACATGTTTCCTTGGCTCAGATAACTCCTTGTCACATGGAAAGGGATCAAGCTAGAATAAAGCCAGACTTAGAGTCTCTGAAGTGCCGGGAGAAGAACATAGCTCCTTTCTCATGGATCTGAGGCCAGTACTGCAAATGCTAAGCTGTAATTGATGCCAGGACAATAAGCAACAAACCTAGACTCAAGCAAACAAATGTATGTGGTTACCCTAAATTTATGGAGCACACACTGGAGTGTAAACTGCAGTCTAGAAAATTGTCCTGGGTGTGTAGATCTGGATCAAATAGGTTTTTTTTCATAGAAAGAACTCTTTGTATATCCTCAGAGATAAAGAACATTCTTATACAGACTTTGTATGACTAAGTAACAGTGAAAATAAAAATAATACAGCTGGGCGAGCTTCCTGGACACAGAATCCAAAAGAGAAAAATGACTGGCTGCATTTGTTACATGAACACAAAGAAATAAAAGTTTAAAGTAACCAAAATGAACCTTAAAGGAAAGAGAATTTTGAAGTTTGTGAGGAAACTAGCTGTCCTATGAAGAAGATCAAGAAGATAACCATCAGCAACTGTCTGGAAATAGACTTAAGCAATGACATAATTTTTACAGAACTCATTTCAGAAAAGAGGGCACTGTCTGATTTACAGGAGGAATGCAAATTTTAGTTTTTTGTTATGTTTTGTTTGCTTTATTATGAGGTAATGGGTTGTACACAGAGAACTTGTAATGAAATAATGACGTGTTATGCATTGAATGTTTGCATCCCTCTCAAATTCATATGTTGAAGCCTTAACCCCCAGTGTGGCTATATTTGGAGACGGAGCTTCTAAGGAAGTAATTAAGGTTAAATGAGATCATAAAGGTGGGGCCCTGAAAGAAAAAGATTAGTGTACCTATAAGAAGAGACACCAAGTAGCTTACTCTCTCCACATGCCCGAAGAAGAGGTCATATGAGCACACAGCCAGATGGCAGCTGCCTACAATTTAAGAGAAGAGGACTCAGAATGAAACTTTAATCTTGGCACCTTGAACTTGGGCTTTCTCTCCAGTACTGTGAGAAATAAATTTCTGTTGATTAAACCACCCAGTCTATGGTATTTTTGTTTTGGAAACTGACCAGACTAAGACATGCAACAAACAATAAGAGGCTAGGGTTTAAATATATAAATGTGTTTACAGAAAATTTATGACAATAATGGTTGGAATATAATATATACCCTGAGATAAGATAAAGAGAAAAAGGTCAAAGGAAAGTTAAAATGTAAAGGACAAATTGAAATAGCAAAATTATTTAAGAAATACCTTAAAACAAAATTGTATGGTGAAAATAGTTGAGCTTTCAGAAGGTCTGAGAAATGCCTTCTAGCTGGAGTCTGAGAGAAGAAATCGTAGATGGAATTTAGAAACAAAAGAATAACCATTCAACTTTGCTGAAAATGTAGGCTAAAGGGATTTACTTAAGGTTTAAGTACTCCTAGGTCATCCACAGATGTAGTTCGGCATCCATGAATCTATGAAATCACTGAAATTATATGCTTATAACTGTAACTTGAACAAACAAACAACTGGCATCTCTACTTTTTTCCCAGGCAAAAATTAATGAGGAGGATGGCTTTTTCTACAGACTTTTATACTTAACGGGTAATAGTTTCAATGCGTTTGGCATTTTAAAGCCAAGGGAGCAACCACTACCAGTTATGCCCATTTCTTACATCTGGTATTCCAGAGGTGGCACATTTTTAAAGAAGAGAAAGTGGGAAAGGACAAGAATTAATGATTCTCTGGGTGATAATGTCATTCCACTCCCCATTCTGATTACTGTTTTCTGCTCCAAAGAGTGGTCTGTATACACACTTCCCCTCCTCCTGTTCTCTCTGTTCTAATCATGTACCATTACCACTGTTTTATTAATTGGGTTTCATAACATCTGTTAGGGCTTATCTCCTAATCACTGTTATTTAGAATCTTCATAACTATTTATTTTTATTAACCTACAGTCCGCCCTCTGTATCCGAGGGTTCTGTATCTGCGGATTCAACCAACCTCAGATGAAAAAAAAATTCTAGAAAGTTCCAAAAAGCAAAACTTGGATTTGCCACCCACCCGGCAACTATTTACATAGCATTTACATTGTATTTACTAACTATTTATATAGTATTTACATTGTATTAGATATTATAAGTAATCTAGACACGTATACAGGATGTGCATAGGTTATATATAAATACTATGCTATTTTATGTAAGGGACTTGAGCCTCTGCAGATTTTGGTATTGGCAGGGAGGAGGAGTGCCCTGGAACTAATCCCCCAAGAATACCAAAGGACGACTGTATATGAAATTTAGAATCAGCACATCTGATTTCAAAATAACTACCTACTATTATTTTTATTTAGATCATAAATACTTTATAATTTATTTAGGGACCAAATGACATCTTTATGATGATCTTCCTATTCAAGAACATGGTGTCTTTCCATGAAGTGATATCCTCTGTTGTGACCATAGTAGTGTTTAAAATCTATTTCATTCATTTCTTGCTTAATTTTTTCCTATATGTTTTATTTCTCTTGATGCCATTACAAATGGCATTTGCTCCTTTTTTTCCCACTGCATCTTCTACCTGGTTGGTGTATGTATATATGGAAAATATTGATTTTTGCACATTTACTTTGTATGTTCCTAAATTTCTGAATTCTCTTACTGCTTAGATTAACATTCCAGGTGTGTCTGTATCTATCATCAGAAAATCTTGATAGTTTTCTTCTCCTTTCCATATTTTTTACCTCTATTTTGCTTAATTTTATTTTGTTTTGCATTGTCAAATTACATTGGCTGGTTCATTTAGCTGGATACTAAATAATGGTGGTGATATGTAAGCATTTACATCTTGATCCTGACTCTAGGGACAAAGCTTCCAGTATTTTTCTATTAACATGATGATGATTTGGGGGCTGAGGTATCTTTTATCATGTAAATGAAGTGTCTGTATATAAATTCCTTATTTATTTTTATTTTTAAAAATTAAGTATAAATTGAATTTTGTCAAATGCTTCTCCACTCTCATTGAAGATGATTATTTGATATTTTTCTCCTTACTGCTATTACTATGGTGCATTAAGTTAATAGATTTCTAAATATTGATTCATCCTTGCATTCCTGAAATATATCTTGCTTGGTTGTGAAAGATCTTTTAATATGCATTGAATTCTGTTTGCCAATATTTTACTTTAGTATTTTATCTACCAATATTCATAAGATATTAGTTGTAGTACTTTGGTACAATATCATATTTTGAATTCGATGATATTCTCACTTTATAAAAGTAGTTTGGAAGGTTTACTTTTCTAAATATGTTAATTATGTCTTTTGGGTTTTTTTTCTGATATTTTTGTCTACATTATCATTGTTGAGAGAGGTAAATTAAAGTCTGCTGCTACTTTTGTGTTTTTGTCTAGTTCTCCTTATGTCTCCTGTAATTTCTTCTATATATTCATAACTTCACAGGTATTCATATGTGTTATGCTTTCTTTGGGACTTGTACTCTTTAGCATTATAAAGTACATTTATTTTCCCCAAATGATGCCTTATTAAAAAACCTAAATTCCTCCCTGACTGATATTAAGATCAGGACCATTGCTTTCTCATTTGTTTGCTTGATTTCCCTGATATCCTACCCTTGCTGATCCTTGTATTTTCAAGGTTTTTAGGTTTGTCTTTTGTCTACCTCAAAGATATGGTTTTGCTTGTGATCCAAGTTGAAAATCTGTTAATATGTAAGTTAAGCCCTAGATGCGTTGGATTTGATTCTGCCCTATTATTTTTATGTCATGTTTTCTATTTTTTATTTTGTTCAAAAAAGTATTTTACGATAATCCATTTCTCTGGAACCCACTCTAATCAAGATTTTGTCTCAAAAACTCCACTGAAACTACCTTTGCCAATGTCACTAATAATGCTTATGTTGCCAAAAAATTAATGAAATTCTCAGCTTTATTTTGGCTAAGGCCAAAATGTCAGTGCACCACAAACTTTCAGACCATACCAAGTGGAGCGAACCAGGATTTTGAGAACTTTTTAAATTGCACAAGAGACATCTTAGTGACATTGCTAATGTGAGATCCACCAGACCAAGAATTAATTTCACAGAATTGAAAGAACTGATAAGGAAAAATATTTTTATTGTTATTTGTGTGGAATTTTTTAATATTTTGTTTTAGCTCTGGATATTATCAGTAAACCTTTTCTCTTTCATTTTAAGATATCTAACCCAAAATAATATTATAAATTTTGTTTTTAAACTGAAATAAAACATTTAAAAATAATAGATTCTAACTGATTCCCAAGAATTTTAGAAAAAAAACTTAAGTATTCTAACTTTTTATGATAATATAGTTATTTGAATAGGTTCAGTAAGAATGAATCCTCCTTCCTACCAGTATGTAATAGTACAAATAGACTGTGTACTAAAGGCCTTAACCAGGAGTGTCATTTTTGAGAATGATGGTCATTAAATTATGGTCATTTGGGGAAGAAAGTGTGACTGTTCTATGGAGCCAATGACTATAAAACCCTCCTAGGAATACTGGCTTTGTGCTTGACTTACAGGTCCCACCCAGTCTTATAGGTGGTAAGGAAGGTCAATTCCTAGCATGCTAGGAACTATATCACATTTGGGGGACCTTGAGGAAAATGGAATTCACCCAAATTTATAGACACAGCAGGTGAAATCTGACATAGAGACTTTTTTTTTTTTTTTGGTGTGATTTATTAGTCCCAAGATGGCAAAAAAAATACAGGTTTTAAAAAATCCAGTCCAAGATTCCTTATAAAATTTCCAGCCAAAAATCAGTTTGTGGCCTTAGTGATTGTTCAATACTGTATGGTTAACAAATTAAAGTAAATGAGATGGACACAGTCCTAGAAAAATATCAACTACCAAAACTGACTCAAGGAGAAATAGGCAATCTGAATAGAATAATACCAAGTGAAGAAACTGAATCAGTAAATCAAAAAACTGCCCTTATCTGGTCCAAGTCCAGATGGCTTTACCACTGAATTTCACCAAACATTCAAAGAAGACTTAATACAAACTCTTCAAGGAATTCTTCTTCACAAACTCTTCTAAAAACAGAAGAGGAGGGATCACAATCCAAATCGTTCTATGAGGATGATACTACTGTGATACCAAAACCAGACAAAAACATCACAAAAAAGGAAAACTACAGACCAATATCTCTTATGAATATGGATGCAAAGTTCCTCAACAAAGTACTAGCAAACTGAATTTAGCGACATATAAAAAGAATTAAACACCATGACCAAGAGAGGTGATCCCAGGGATGCAAGATTGTTTCAAAATCTGAAAATTAAATAATGTAATACATCATATCAATAAAATATAAAACAAAAATCACATGATCATCTCAATAGATGCAGAAAAAGCATTTAACAAAATCCAACACCTTCTCATGGTAAAAGCAATTAACAAAGTAGGAATAGAAGGGAACTTCCTCAACTTGGTAAAGGGCATCTACAAAAACACACAATTAACATACTTAAGGAGGAAAGACTGGGTGCTTTTCCCTAAGATCAAGAACAAGACAATGACATGTGCTCTTGTTGCTTCCATTCAACATTTTACTGAATGTTCTAGCCATGATGTTTAGACACGAAAGAAATAAAAGGCATTCATGTTCAAAAGGAAGAAGTAAAACTGTCTCTGTTTGCAGATGGCGTGATCTTTTATGTAGAAAATTATAAGGAATCCACTAAAATATGTTATAACTAATAAATGAGTTCAGCAAGGTTGAAGGATATAAGATCAATACACAAAAGTTAATTTTATTTCTATACACTTGCAATAAGCAATCCAAACGTAAAAGAAAAAAAATTCCATTCATGATAGCATCAGAAAGAATAAAATGCTTAGGAATAAATTTAACAAATGAAATGCAAAACTTATACTCTGAAAACTAGAAAACATTATTGAAAGCAATTAAAGATTTAAGTAAATGTAAAGTCATCTAATGTTCATGAATCAGAAGATTTAACATTAAGATGGCAGTACCCTCCCAATTATCGACAGATTCAATGTAATCCCTATCAGAATTCCAACAGGCTTCTTTGTACAAATTGACAAGCTCAGTCTAAAATGCATATGGAGGGACTTTCCTGGTGGCGCAGTGGTTAAGAATTGGCCTGCCAATGCAGTGGACACGGGTTCGAGCCCTGATTTGGGAAGATCCCACATGCCACGGAGCAACTAAGCCCGTGCGCCACAACTACTGAGCCTGCACTCTAGAGCCCGCGAGCCACAACTACTGAGCCCACGTGCCACAACTACTGAAGCCTGCGTGCCTAGAACCTGTGCTCCACAACAAGAGAAGCTACCGCAATGAGTCGCCCATGCACCACAACGAAGAGTAGCCTCCGCTCGCCACAGCTAGAGAAAGCCCGTGCACAGCAACGAAGACCCAAAGCAGCCAAAAATTAATTAATTAATTTTTTAAAAAATTTAAAAAATAAAATGCATATGGAGTTCCAAGAGACCCAGAATGGCCCAAACAACTGTGAAAAATAACAATAAAACAGAACAACTCACACTACCTGATTTCAAGACTTACTGCAAAGCAAAGTAATCAAGACATGTAGTTTGGACACAAAGAGAGACCAATAGAATTGTTCAGAAATAAAACCATAAATCTAAGGTCAATTGATTTTGATCAGGATACCAAGACAAGGATATTCTTCAATGAAGAGAATAATTTTTTTCAACAAGTATTACTGGGACAAATGGAGAGCCACATGCAAAAGAATGGATTTGGCCCCTTATCTCACACCATATACAAAAATTAACTCAAAATGGACCAAAGATCTAAATGTAAGAGCAAAAACTATAAATTCCTTAGAAGAAACTGTAGGAGTAGGTCTTCATGACCTTCAATTTGGCAAAGGATTTTTAGATAAGACACCAAAAGCCTAAGAAACAAAAGAAAAAAATAGATAAATTGTATTTCATCTAGATTATAGACTGTTGTGCTATGAAGGACACCATCCAGAAAGTGACAAGACAACCCACAGAATGGAAGAAAATGTTTGCAAATTTTATATCTGATAAGGGACCTGTACCTGGAATACATGGAGAACTCTTTCAACTCAGTAATAAATTACAAGCAATCCAATTAAAAATGAACAAAATATTTGAATAGACATTTCTCCAAAGATATACAAATGGCCGATAAAAACGTGAAAAGGTGCTCAACGTCACCAGCCACCAAAGAAATACAAATTAAAACCACAAGATACCACTTCGCACCCACTAGGATGGCTAAAGTACAAAAGACACATAATAACAAGTGTTGGGAAGCATGTGGAGAAATCAGAACCCTCATACACTGCTAGTGGGAATGTGAAATGGTCCAGCTGTTGTGCAAAACAGTCTAGCAGTCCTCAGATGTATTTAACATATGATCCAACATTTCCACTTCTAGGTATATAACCAAGTGAAATTAAAATATATGTTAAAAAAATTACCTTGTACACAAATGTTCATAGCAGCATTATTCATAATAGCCAAGAGACGGAAACAACACAGATGTCCATCAGCAGACAGATGGATAAACAAAATGTGGTAAATCCATACAATGGAATAATTTAGTCATAAAAAGGAATGAAATTGGAACAAGTTATGAACTTGTGAAAACATTATAGGTAAAAGAAGTCAGTCAGAAAAGATCATATTCCATATGATTCCATTCATATGAAAGTCCAGAATAGGGAAGTTTATTGAGACAGAAAGTAAGTTAGTGCTGCTTAGGGCTTGGGTGGGAACAGGGATGGGAGGATAGAAGAGTGATAGCTAAGGATACATGGTTTCCTCCTGAGGTCATAAAAATGTAATAAAATTGACTGTGGTGATGGTTACACGTCTTTGAATATATGTAAATATACTATACCAATATAATACACTAAAAACAACTTTAAATGAGAAAATTATATTTTTAAATAGTTCTTTTCCTTCTGTTTCTTTCTGCTATTCAACACAAAACTATACAGTGAATATAATGGAGAAAGGAGACAAATCTCTGTGCATTTTCCTATTTCTGGGAATCTTTTCCTTTCTTTCAGCCTAGGAAGGAATTTGCGTACATTGTACTTTATTTGGAATTTTCTAGCTTACAAGATGAATTCATAATTTTAACAAACCAGTTTATGGAATGATTTACAGATTTATGGAAGACTTCAAAGAGGGTAATGGTGATATAGTCATCGATTTTAAGTATTACACTGATTGCTGTAAAGAATTATATTTGTAGTTTAGATTATTCAGTATTCCAGTAAACATGAGTGAAAATCAACTTTAGCTCATAACTTTAATATTTTCATACAATCAAAATATAGAGATATACACTAAGTAAGCATAACATGAGTTATTTTAATTGATCAGAATATCTTGGGTATGTTTTAGAAACAAAAGAAATGGTTTTTATTAGCATATTAAAACCAAGAGAAAATTAGATAAGTTCACATTTAAAAAAAATTATCAAGCAATAAATACAGCACTATAGCTACCACTACTTCTATGTACATTGGATTACATTTGAACAAACACTAAATTCCAGAATGAATATTTTATGAATAAATGCACTAAATAACTTTAGAAATTAAAAAAAAATGACAGACTAGAATTGTTTAAAAATTAAAATGACTTTCACAAATACTTTCAGAAAAGTAGCAGATTTGCATTTTAAAAGTTAGAAATTCCCCAAATAAGTTTTTAGATACCAAGGAAGTTTGCTTTTAAATAGTACTGATTTTACTTTTTTATATGAGTAAGATACAAAGGAGATCTTAATTATTAGTACTTCAGTTTTAGAGAAGTCTAATATTTAAAAATATTACTTCTAAAAAAAAATGGGTTCAAAACTAACACTGATTAATCATGGACTGTCTTCACCTAAAGATGGTACAATAGATAAATCCTGGCCACAAAGGAAATCTGATCTAAACTTAATATGATAAAAGCACAATAAAAATACTTGAAAGTTACAATGTATTTTTATATAATGCTCGCTGATAATTTGACATTTTCTACTGTCATTTATGGTTGAGACTTGATAGCTTGTCTGGAAGAATGCTGAAATATATGAACAGTGCCAGTAAAGGATTTGAATCTGTGTCTTTGAATAATAAATAGCTAAAAAGTGAGATTGTTTAAAGGAATTATTGTATAATTTAGGCATTAGAAAGTTCAGAACAGCCTGAGTTCCTTTTTATAACAGCTTGTTTTGAAATCCGTAAATCTGAAACTAACAATACAGCTTTTACATGTGTATAGATAAATCCTAAATCTACTGACCAGGCCTTTTAATAAGTGAATTCTTACTAATTTAGATAATTAACCTGGACAATTTCAAATGACTTCTGAACTTACCATCTATTGACAGCTTAAGAAACAACCTATGATGACTAAGTCATTAGTTTAATACATTTTAAGCAGATTGACACACCACAAAAACAACAACAACAACAACAAAAAATAACACATAGATGTAATGAATTCTCCTGCCAAAACTGACTTACTAATTGAAGGCATTTTGTTTTTCAGAAATCAGTGGAAAATGACATTAGGGAAAATGAATCCCATTTAAATGTCACTTTAATTCATTAGCGAGGATTTCTTCCATCTTAATTTAATTATTCCATAAATGTTCTGACAACAATTGTTCCTTACTGATACATTCAGGTCTTTCATTATATTGCATCGTCATATATAGTATCTCTATTAAAATATTAAAACATTGTATACGATATATATTGTATTCCTCTAATTTTAAAAAATAGCCTGCAGCATTTCCAAAGCTATATATCTTCATATAGTAAGTCAGAAAAGTAATCTTTTTAATGGGGTAAAACCCATAAGAATAGCAGATTGGCATTTCTCATGGGAGTCATTTAAATTTTCTGGATTAGAATGAAAGTTCATCATCAAAATAAAAAAGGAAATATGTCAAACATATCTGTTATTAAGGTATGAATCACCAAAGCTAATATAGTCAATAAAACAATGGCCTTGAGGATTTTTTAAATAAATATTTTATATCTTATCATAGATATTTCTCAAACTTAATTCTCAAACTTCTGATGCTGGCATCTGGTTGTCTTTAAAATAGTTACCAAATAAAGAATTCCAGATTCTATTTTATTATAAAATCAGCCCAGACACAGTATCAGATATTAACATGCACACATTGTTACATTAAGTATTTGTTTTTTAAAAAAATTACCTAGATTGTATATATTTGAGACTATAAAATAGAATAACAGAGTATTTACAAGCTTACTTTTCACAATTTTTTTACAAACTTTTAAGAAAATAAGAAATCCTTCATTGATTTCCTTCATGTAAAATAATTGCTAATTTGTCCACATAGTAGAAATGGAAGGGGCAAAGTTTCTATTTACAGGTATATGGACACAAATTCCTTCCCACTTGTGTAGTAAGATGGGAAAGTAGTCGACCACATGTTTTGTAGTATCAACCAAGATTTCTCCCTAATGATACCAAAGTAGGATTGCGTATCATACATGCTATTCATCAAGCCTCAAAAATGGACATGACGAGGGGTATAACTGTGATGAATCAGCAAATGAGTAGCCAACAGCAATTCTGCTCATTTATTTTTTGGGGGGAGAAGAGGGTAAGCAAACAGGAATAATTAATTCTTTATCTGGTCCACATGAAAAAATAAAAACAAAAAGGGCTAGAATACTTTCTGGGCAAACAATCAACTTCACCAAGGAATATGGGATTAAGATTTTAAAAACAAATGAAAAGCTCATTTTCCTTCAAGTCTATAGGCCTTAGCTAGGTCTCTTTAGGCAACAGGAGTGGAATTGTGCCCACTGTGTCTATGAACTTTTATGGTCTATTTATTTGTGGATTCATGCAGTGGTGTGCTAGAGCTGGCTCACACCAACCTACAACAACTGACTGTGCTCATTTTTACCCAACTCCACATTCAGTGATGTCAAGTTGGTAGCTTGAAATCAGCCATGGTGGGAGTACTTACACCATAAAAACTGGCAAAAATGACAAATCAGGACTGTTTTCCCCCACGGAGTTAGTGTGAAACATTTATCAACACACTACTGAATTCATGTGAGGGTTTTCTTTGTCACCTTCAAATAATTCATTTAATATTGAAGACTTCTGATTGTAAAGTCATGGATCCAAGTCCTTGAGTTAGGAGTGGAACAAAATAGTTCAGCAATACACGCTCTATTATCAGTCGTATAACTTTTCCGGTTTTATGACAACGTTTTCAATATCGTGGATGCTTTTTCCGTTTAAGTGTTCACTTGGACAGTCATGACTGTAACCTGCACCATCACTGATTGTTGACACTGTGTAAGATGCAGTACGGAGAGCATCTGAGTGGGAAAAGCTGTTTCCAAATTGGATTTTATATTGATTCCAGTTTCTTCTCAGAATTGCTTGAACCTATAAAACAAAAAGAAACAGAAAGGGTAAGAGCAATTCATAAATGAAATGAAGATAATGTGTTTAATAGTACAATAAGTTATGTACAAGAGCTTTTTTTTAAAAAAAAGCATTGATATTGAGTGAATAATATTACTTTATTTTCTTAATTAAAAAATGATGGGCTTCCCTGGTGGCGCAGTGGTTGAGAATCTGCCTGCTAATGCAGGGGACACGGGTTCGAGCCCTGGTCTGGGAAGATCCCACATGCCGCGGAGCAACTAGGCCTGTGAGCCACAACTACTGAGCCTGCGCGTCTGGAGCCTGTGCTCCGCAACAAGAGAGGCCGCGATAGTGAGAGGCCCGCGCACCGCGATGAAGAGTGGCCTCCGCTTGCCGCAACTGGAGAAAGCCCTCGCACAGAAACGAAGACCCAACATAGCCAAAAATAAATAAATTAATTAATTAATTTAAAAAAAAATGAAATTGAGTCAACTATCTTTATATTAGGAAATCTTTGCAATTACTCTATACTTTAGTACAGACTACAGAAAACTTCGTATTTCTCTTTCTATGCCTTCTCTTTGAAGCTCTAAAAAGGCACATGAATGTCTTGCTGTCAAATAGTTAATCTACACCCTCACTTACAAGTTGGCATGTGCAACATTTAGTTTTGTATCAATATGTTTATTAAAAGAATGAGATAATTAGTGAAATATAAAAGAAGAGAGAAAAAAGATTTAAAAACAGGGATACAGGGAATATAAATCATTATCACCATCATCATCATCATCAACAGCAGCAGCAACAACCTTTTACTGTGATTAGCATATGCCAGGTATTGAGCTACATTCTGGAAAAAAAAAGAGCAAGGTTTTTGTCCTCATGGAGCTTACCCCCAGAGGGAAGAAAGTGTTGAACAGATAATTACAGCGCTGAACATATAATGGGATGACTATTGTGGGAAAAAAAAGTTTAGGAATGTCACCACTCCACTTTTTTGTATTTAGATACCCCTCTGTCTGGATAAATTTGAAGTTTAGTGACTCTTCCATCTTTTCTGCTTGGGGATAGAGATCAGAACTAGGTAGGTCATATACAATGATTCTGGTTTTAACTGAACACAAGACACAGATGATTTTCTTCATATTGAGTCAGTGAGCATAAATGAGAATATCAAACGCATTTCCAACTCGATCACCTGTACATTTCCTGTCTGCTTCTAGGTTAAGAATGTATTAGCCACATGCTGTGACCTGATCTGTGTCTTTGCAAAGCATGTATAGCTTTGAATTGTCTTCCCCAAATCTCTACTGCTCTTTGACCCTTTGATTGTTTCCCCAAAGGGAATCTGAGCATCCAAAAACAACTTTCTAGTAGTTCATGTCCTACAAACATACTCATGCAATATTGTTTAACTTTCTACGAATTACATAAATTCCTCAACTTTTTATTCATTACATTCATGTGTACATATCAATATTAAACTTTAAAATAGGGCTGCTTATTTAAGTCTTTTCATTTTCTTATCTCTTCTCCAAACTACAAACAATCTATAGCGAATAGATATTCCCAGGACGTCTGCAGCTCTGTGGGGTACTTTAAGGTCCTGTTAGCCTCCTCTAATCTGTCGCTTAAAATGAACACAAAGTTTTACTGTCTCATTTCATATTTTAACATGTAGAAAAACAAAACAAACAAATATAAAGTCAATCAGTTTCTTTAGTAAGAATTCAGAATGAGTTATTAGAAATTCCAGGAGGCGTCTCCCTACTCTATAATTCAAAAATTATGTAGTTAGGAATGCAATACATTGTTTTATTAATATGAAATTCAGAACTTCAGGAATTTCAAACTTACTTCTTTACATATGGCAACTATATCTGAAGGAAATAATTTTTATTATATAAATTTTCTTTGAAATAACAGCATTTATAGGAAAATGAATACATTTATCTTATAAAAATTATACTTTATTTCTCTCATGGTTTAGTGATGTATTTCTAAGTTCTCCAAATAACATATTTAAATTAAGGTAATTAAAAAATACCATCTGCGTATGTAATATCTTCAAGAATATAAGCAAATGACAAATGGAATGGCTTTAGAGTATGACTTTTAAATAAATATTCAGAGATTTAAAACAAAAATGACATTTGGCCAATTATCTAGGTATTTCTAATGGGAGTTGTTTTTGATCCTGATTTTTATGCTTAATTAACTTCTCACTTTGTTACTAAAAGCTGGACTGATTGAATCCATGTGCTATATAGTTTCTGTGTGAAAGGAAGTGGAATGTAGCTTTGTACAAAAGATTCTACATAAATGTTGGGAAGAGACTGACATGAAGAAATATTTTAGCTATGAGAGTAGTACTTATAGTCTTAACAAGGAAAGCTTAAATTCAATTCTAAAAGCCAAAATGGCTTTGAAACATATGACTGTTTGCTCTTGAAATATCTACTTGATTAAGATCATCACCCTATTTCTTCCTTGCAACTAAATTGTCAGAAAAACCATGGAAAGCCAATTTCCTGACTTATTTACTGAAGCTAAATATAAAGGTAATTAAAGACCCATAGGCCTTGTAGACATCTGTTTGTTTATGGTACTCTCTATAAGGATGTTATTTTTTTCATCTGCTTTCTCTAACACAACATCACACCTGTTCAACAGAACATTAAAGTGGCCACTCTCAGTAAACTTACAATGAGAAGAATGTAATGGGGAAAGATAAAAAGGCAAATTGCCATTGGAAGGCAAGAGAGCCTGCCTGATGTTATTAAAGATATGAAAATGTTTTCATTGATTTACGCATAAATGTTAGATCAATAGTTAGGCCAACTTTTTAGAATATAACATTGCAATATATAATTTTGTACAATAGAAAGAATATGGGTTTATATGACCATTAGTACCTGATAAGAAACCAACTCTACACTGCTTAACCTAAATCAATTAAAAGGTGTTTAATAGAGCTTTATATAAAAATTCTACCTACTTCTCATTACAGAATGTGTTTGGTTATTCTCAACAAATCTTTTTGTTCATGTTGTAAAAATATCTATTCTCAGGTGTTGTTAAAGATACCCGTGAGACTAGGGAGGGCCCTTCTGATGTCTAGAGTCCCTAGTTTATGTTAACAGTGCACATTTTTTTGATTGAGAGGACTAGAGATGAGATGAAAGTGACCTGAGTACTTGTCAAGCCACGGTTATTTAACTAGTGAGAAATGCAAATAGGAATATTTTGGCTACGAAATAAAAATAAAATGTGAAAATAAAAAATAAATAGAGATATTAAGATAAAGGCAAGCTATTTGACCTAACGTGGAAAGCAAGAAGGAAACTAAGCCTGAGCAAAAGAGTTCAAGAAGTACATGACATAGTTGGAACCACACAAAATGGTTTTGGCAGCTGTGTCTTCATGTTATGAGAGTGGGAAAAACTAGAGGCAAAGAGACAAAAAAAGGAAGCGTTATAGTATTTCTTAAGATGAGAAATGAATCATACACAAACAGGGATTGTATCTAGAGATGAAGACAAGGGGACAGATATTGGAGATGTTGTGCAATGATGAAGGATTTGGTAACAAGTTGGCTCAAAGATTTTTTATTGTAATTTTCCAGTGCCAAAGTTTTCTCAATTTTAGAACATGGCAAAAGATCAAGGCCCGTGTCTCTTTTGCTTACACAGGTAGAGTGCAATAAGAGTGTTAGGCATTAATTTAGATATTCCCTGGGCACTTTTTCTAAATATAAGGGCCAATTTGCGATTTGATTCTGATATGATTAATGTTCCCATTTGTACATATATTTTTGTAAATGAGAGATTTGACAAATCTAAAAAGGAATCTATAATGTACTGAGTATCTACTGTGGGTGGGGCATGGTGCTAAAAACTTTATATTCCTAGCTTACGTTAATCCCTGTGAGATTTGTGTAAGGAACTTGCTTTTATTTCCCTTTAATAAAAGTACACACTGAGACTCCTGGAGGTTCAGAATATTTCCTAAGATGTTACAGCCAGGAACAAAATGGCATCTTTGGGTTTAAATGCATTACTGTGTCAGTGCCTTTATTCTACACTGCCTTCCATCACAAAATATTTTACTAGTGGTTATAATTTGTACATTTAAAAAATACCCTTTATAAAAATCAAATCTGTTTCTGCAGATGCAAATGTGTATCTTACTTATTTCATACATGCTTTACGGCATATTGTCTGTAGCTTTCTTATCTATATTTAATTGTAAAGTCCTATGTAGGCAGAAATTGGATTGTCTAATACAGTTTATACAATAATGAATTTATAGAGTTATATAATAAATGCTAATTGAATTTTATTATCAAAACAGATGATGTATCTATTCTTCCTAATTGCATTCTCTGTCCCTACTTCTCACTGACTTCAGAAAAAGTCACTCTTGTCCTCGATACAGCAGAAGAATCATGGAGACACCACTTAAAGATATGAAATATAGTCTACTATGTTTGATAGTTCTATACGCCATTATAAATAAATAAATATGTAAAATAAATATCTATATCTTAAAATTGATTAAGAAATCAAATATGAAATTTTATTGTATGCTAAGAGAAAGAAGTAAAATATTACATAAACAAGGGAAAACAATATTTTATAGTTTTTCATGACAGGTACATGATTTCCGACATTGATTAGTTGTATAGAAATGGTTCTTATAAAGTTATGCCAACTGGTTCCGTGTGTTGCCCATCTGAAGCTTTGTGATAAGCTTCACCATTACCAAATATATGTCTCATCAGTTGCTGTCTGAATTTCTAAACTTTACTGAATTTTGCCAAAATCCTCCAACAGGTTAAATTTTTGTCAAGTAGATTAAAATCATATAAAGAACTAAATCAGTATAGCTCAAACCACTGAGTTATAGCCCTATTGATATGCATAAGAAATATGGTACCAGTTTCTAAGCTGCCTGAAACTTCCCAATTAGGAAAAAAATCTTGGATAAAAATCTTGAAATATCCAAAAGCACATTTCCACGTTACAAATCAGAGGGCTCTGTTCTGTTTCCTAACCCACTGCAGCTCTTCCCAGGAGAAAAAAAAAAAAACCCAGAGAAAGGGGGAAAGTAAAAATGACCCAATTTTATTTCCTATTAGAGTGTATGTTCTATGAGGATAAGGATTGCCTAACATTGTACCTAGGACAAAGTCCAGAATTAGTAGGATTAGTTCAAAAGGTAGGTCGAAAGACTAGATGAATAAAAGTCATTGATGGAATATTTTAAAGTGAGGCTGAATTTGCCCTAGCCTTGAACTCCAATATGACCTGAACTTTTGGGAAGGAGAGTTACATCTAGTAAAAGGGATTCCATGGTTCTTTTTCCTGACAGAAATGGAATTTGAAACTCTTGTTCTTAGGGAATTTATAATTCTGTCTCATTTTTTAAAGGAAAAAAGTATTGCAAATACAAACTGGTAAGAGGAATAAAATCAATCACCATACCTCTCCATTAAAGAAGCAGAAAATTGTAGATACCAAAAGACCCTGTAAAAGAAAAATAGAATTATCTGATTCCAAATGGAAAAGATACATTATTTGTAACCAAATTGATGCACATATAGTTAAAAATAAAACCAAAGCTATATGTAAATTTAAAACAAAATTTCACAAGGAGACTTCCTGATGCAAGAACACCATACCTGATAGTGCATGAGGATGTGCATGATGTAATCATACACCTCCTCTGCAATCCTTCCTTCAGGTCGCCATGGAAACAGTACAAATTCAATGCCAAGTAATGGCACCAGGATAAGCGTAGCTCTCACAGCTTTCATGTAGAGATTGGATTCTGCTTGGTGAGTAACTTTTAACTTGGTGATAAGAACACGTACAATATTTAATAGGAAAAAAAGATTCACCTAAAAGAAAATAAAATGGCATATGGAAATTATTTCATATTTCATATTAAGAATCATTACTGAAGGATCTTTGATTTTATGAATCTTAGAATATTTTCAGTACACAAGAATATGTTCTATTGACGAGAATATTTGCCAAAATATTAATTTGTATTTCTGCTACTGAATTTTTTCATTTGTTTCCCAGTTTTACTGAGATATAAGTGACACTATATAAGTTTAGGTTGCATAGCATAATGAATTAACTTACATATATTGTGAAATGATCATCACAATAAATTTAGCTAACATCGATCATCTCATATAAATACCAAAAATTGTATATATATATTTTACCTTATGATGAGAACTCTTAGAATTTACTCTCAGCAACTTTCATGTATATCATACAGCAGTGTTAACTATAATCATCATGTTGTACATTACATCCTTCATACTCATTTATTTTAAACGTGGAAGTTTCTGCCTTTTGACCACCTTCTTACAATTCCTCCTCCTCCACGCCCTGCCTCTGGGAACCGCAAATATGTTCTCTTTCTTCTATGAGTTTGTTTGTTTCTTTGTTTAGATTCCACATATAAGTGAGATCATACAGGGCTTCCCTGGTGGCGCAGTGGTTGAGAATCTGCCTGCTAATGCAGGGGACACGGGTTCGAGCCCTGGTCTGGGAAGATCCCACATGCCACGGAGTAGCTGGGCCCGTGAGCCACAACTACTGAGCCTGCGCGTCTGGAGCCTGTGCCCCGCAACGGGAGGGGCCGCGATAGTGAAAGGCCCGCGCACCGCGATGAAGAGCGGTCCCCGCACCGCGATGAAGAGTGGCCCCCGCTTGCCGCAACTGGAGAAAGCCCTCGCACGAACCGAAGACCCAACACAGCCAAAAAATAAATAAATATATAAATAAAGTAGTTATAAAATTAAAAAATAAATAAATAATGTCTTAAAAAAAAAAAAAAAAAAAAAAGTGAGATCATACAGTATTTGTCTTTCCCTGTCTGACTTATTTCACTTAGCATAATGCCCATCCAAGTTGTCTCAAGTGGCAGGATTTCCTTATTTTTTATGGCTAAATAGTATTCCATTGTGTGGTGTGTGTGTGTGTGTGTGTGTGTGTGTGTATAAATACCATAACTTCTTAAGTTGTTTCCATGTCTTAGCTATTGTGGATAATGCTGCTATAAACATGGGGTGCAGATATCTCTTTAACATAGTGTTCTTGTTTCCTTTGGATATGGAATTGTGATTTATTAATTTAAAAAGTACATCAATTTTAATGGACTTTTAGATTTTAAAAAATAAATTTATGGTGGAATTATCGTGGACCACCTTCAGTTGAGTAATATCTGATTGTTTTTCTTAGTTCATTTTCTTATGCAAAATTTTAAAATTTTGCTATGATTAAAAAAACCAAAGCTTCTGAACATTTTCAGCTCAAAGAAAGGAAATAATTGTTTGTAGCAAAGCCTAATTATTTTGTGTCTACTCTGTATTAGTGTTCATACTAGGTACTTACCAAATATGTATTATACCATAATAACTATTTTCATCTTTTTGGTTTATCCTTCCTGCGTTATTTGTATGTGTATGTGTGTAACAACAATCCTCACAACTCCCCATGATAATACTATAATCCTCTTTATCCTTATGAGGAGGCTGAATCACATACTGGAACCAGTTGATATTCAACCTAGGTCATCCTAGAGTTAAAAAAATTTGGGACCCAACAAGGCCTTCTGTCAATTACTTTCTGTAATTATAAACTTACTATGAGTTTACAACTTTCCCCAAAAGAAAGCATTCTCTCTGAAAGGGAAACATGAAACTTTAAAAATATAGTGTTCAGAAATAGAAAGTCCAGAGATAAACCCATGCACATATGGCCACCTTATCTTTTGACAAAGGAGGCAAGAATATACAGTGGAGTAAAGACAGCCTCTTCAATAAATGGTGCTGGGAAAACTGGACAGCTACATGTAAAAGAATGAAATTAGAACATTTCCTAACACCATACACAAAAATAAACTCAAAATAGATTAAAGACCTAAATATAAGGCCAGACACTATAAAACTCTTAGAGAAAAACATAGGCAGAACACTCTTTGACATAAATCACAGCAAGATCCTTTTTGACCCACCTCCTAGAGTAATGGAAATAAAAACAAAAATAAACAAATGGGACCTAATGAAACTTAAAAGCTTTTGCACAGCAAAGTAAACCATAAACAAGACGAAAAGACAACCCTCAGAATGGGAGAAAATATTTGCAAATGAAGCAACTGACAAAGGATTAATCTGCAAAATATACAAGCAGCTCATGCAGCTCAATATCAAAAAAACAAACAACCCAATCCAAAACTGGACAGAAGACCTACACAGACATTTCTCCAAAGAATACATACAGATTGCCAACAAACACATGAAAAGATGCTCTACATCACTAATCATTAGAGAAATGCAAATCAAAACCACAATGAGGTATCACCTCACACCGGTCAGAATGGCCATCATCAAAAAATCTAGAAACAATAAATGCTGGAGAGGGTGTGGAGAAAAAGGAACACTCCTGCACTGTTGGCAGGAACGTAGATTGATACAGCCACTATGGAGAACAGTATGGAGCTTCCTTAAAAAACTAAATGTAGAACTACCATATGACCCAGCAATCCCACTACTGGGCATATAACCTGAGAAAACCATAATTCAAAAAGACACAGGGACCACAATGTTTGCTGCAGCACTATTTACAATAGCAGGACATGGAAGCAACCTAAATGTCCACTGACAGATGAATGGATAAAGAAGATGTGGCACACATATACAATGGAATATTACTCAGCCATAAAAAGAAACGCAATTGAGTTATTTGTAGTGAGGTGGATGGACCTAGAGTCTGTCATACAGAGTGAAGTAAGTCAGAAAGAGAAAAACAAATACCTTATGCTAATGCATATATATGGAATCTAAAAAAAACAGTGCTGGTGAACTTAGTGGCAGAGAGGGAATAAAGACGCAGACGTAGAGAATGGACTTGAGGATACATTGGGGTGGGGAGGGGAAGTTGGGATGAAGTGAGAGAGTAGCATTGACATACATACACTACCAAATGTAAAGTGGATGGCTAGTGGGAAGCTACTGCGTAGCACAGGGAGATCAACTCGATGCTTTGTGACGACCTAGTGGGGTGGGATAGGGACGGTGGGAGGGAGGCTCAAGAGGGAGGGGATGTGGGGATATATGTATATATATAGCTGATTCACTTTGTTGTACAGCAGAAACTAATACAACTTTGTAAAGCAATTATACTCCAATAAAGATGTGAAAAAAGTATATATAGTGTTCAAGAAATGAACAGAGTTCTATTGAAATACATTTCTCTCTCTCTTCCAGAATACTACGTTCTCTCTTTCTTATCTTTATCCATGTCAATATCTGTTACATTTGTCTATATCCTCTATGCCTATTCCTTATGCCTTCCATAGAATTATGGACAATAGCCCCAGAAAAGTCCCTTCGGGCTCTTATTCTACTATGCTGTTCTCTTTCCTTTTTTCTCACCCTGACTTCTAGCATCTGTGTTTTGTTTAATAATGTAAAAATTTCAAACTGCGTACTATTTGCAATTTATATCCACATACTTTAATCAGAAAAATAATGGTAGTATCTCGTTTAATATAGAAAGCAATGAACAAATAACATACACTTGCTGATTTAAGGCACGTGTTATGAAAATAACTGGGCATAAAAATATTCTACTATTCTTTTAGAGAATTCAATGGAACATATGCTTCAAAAATAAACAGCTAACTCTAATCCTGATGGAAACACATCTATGAAAAGTAACATGGTTACAGACACAGGACTGTCTCTGCTAAAGACAAAAGCAGAATAAGCTATTGCAACAGGTGTAAGAATGAAACATGATGAATCAACACATCAGCTGTTATTCCACCCATCCTACTGTATTCCCTTCCCAAGCATTCATTACTGTTTTAAAAGTTTTGACTAAGTGGAAATTACTACCAGCCCATTGAATAAAAAGTAATAATGCCATTTTATCTGCTTATAAGTTTAGAATTTAGAATATTTTATAATCCTAATATGCAAAAATCATAAATTATAAAAATCACTATAAATGTTGCAATTTAAATGCCCACTATATAAAAATTTCTAAATGCAAAGTGCTTCTCCAAATGGCAAGTCTGATTTAAAATGTGAACCTAGAAACTAGAAAGTCATCCTACTTTATTTTCTGCAAATACTTCCATTTATTTTAAATACAAATAGAACAAGAATAGTGAATTTCAGATGAATTATATCTGAATCTCATCTATCTTAGAGAAAAACTAGGTAAGGAAAAGAGGAGAAACTTGTTTTTACTCCAATACCCATAAAGTTCACATAGATGGTCGTAGGTACAACAGGACATTTTCACATCATGATACCACCTAGGGTCATGGTCGGAAGCCCTGTGAATCAGCCCAGTGGCAGCAGGATTCCTGGAAGCCATTCCTCTACTAGATTAGCCAGCAATCACTTAACTACTCACTGAAGTGACCTAAACATCTCTCACTAAACACAAATTAACTGTATCCCCTCTCAACTTCCCCTTAGCAAGATCTCAAAAGTGCTGTAGACACTCCAATATCACCCTGCTCAAGGGAATATGGGACAGAGGAAGTCTGAGTGGAAAGAAACTGATTGTGGTTGAAATCTCGTCATTTATAAAAATTGTACAAAAACATGTGACCATATAAACAATTGCTAGAGCCCCTCCCAAGACCTTGGAATTGGCCAGGACCAGTGAGGAGCCCTAGAGCTTAAACAAGGACAGAACATTTTACCCTGGTAGAAAAATAGGCTCCTAGTCTTTTGTTAGGCCAGAAAAATGGAAAAAGCTTTCTGCAAATAATGTGGATTTTCACTTCCTTTCTTACTGAGCAGCTTGATGGGCTATATTCCTATGTGATATTTTATCCTAACTGCACCATCTACTCTTCCCTCCCAAAGTAGTTGTGGACAAGTTCTTCCAAGGATTGTGTTAATTGCTGTTATATTTTTCATTTGTTAGGTGCTTTTACTGAGTTCCTGAACCTCTCTGATCTAGGACTCTGAATCACATACCCCTCTCTAGAGCCAGATCTCTTATAATAAAATTTTGCCTTGTATTTGTTCTGTAAGCTTCTGGATGGCCCCAAAAAAGAATCTTAATTTCTTTGTATTTTCCTCAAAACAGAATCATGGTATCATGTAGAAATTATAAGTGAAGAATCTTTTAAAAGCATTTTTTGAGAGTTTATTATATTCTAGGCACTATGTTGATTGCTTAACAGGATACACCTCAATCCTTACAACACCCTATGAGGTATTTATTCTTATTACTGCATAGTCATAGATGAGAAAACAAAGGCATAGAGAGGCTCAAAACAAAACAAAACAGAACTTGCCCTGAGAAACACAACCAGCAATGGTAGAGCTAGGTTTCAATGCTGGTTCTTTCCAAGAATACAAAGCTAGGACTTCTCAGGATACAGCTTAAACAATGTGTTATACATGTTCCTAGTATGTGCAGGTAGCAAGGGAAGGAAATGCTTCTGCCTCTGAAATTTTCATAGAGTCTGCACTAAGGTACATTAAAATTTCCATGAGATATAATAATAAATTCCATGTGTTGATTCTTTGAACTGGCTGTCTTGAGTAGCCAAGCACAAACCAGAAATTTGACACTTGCTCCGTGATTTATACATGCCAGGCTAAGCACTCTTTATGTATTAACTCATTTAATTTCTTGTTAAAAAAAATTAAAAGTCTCTGTAATTACATTCTCTGTTTTGCAAATAAGGGACTTGAGGCCCAGAGTGATTAGTTTAATTGCATAAGGTCACAGAGCAAGTAAGAGGTAGAAGAAGAATTCAAACCCAGGCAATCAGCTTCTAAAATTTACCCTCTTAATTATGGCACACTTTTGAAAATAACAGTGATACACTTGAGAATGGCTTGAACGGTGTTCTAACATAACGACATACTAAATTGCAGCTAGCAAATGTAGTAAAATAATAGAATATTTCTCTAAAAAAAGAATCTGAAAAGAAGGGTTAGGAAGCTTTGAATTTTGGCTGAGAAACGTGCCACCTTCATCTTTTTATATATAATTAAATATCAGCTGTAATTAGTCTTAAAGACTGTAATTGCAATCTGGTCTCTAACGCTCTATGAGAGAAAGCATGTTAATTTAGATTAATTTATTTCCCCATTGAAACAATGTAATAAAAGCACTGAATTTGACTTCTGTTTTCCTGCAACCACACTTAAAAATGTCCAATTCGTGCACTTGGATTAAGTGCTGATCATTATAATGATAAAACAACAGTTGAAGCAATACTTTCTTTTTCCAAATTAAAGTCTTTTCTTTATGGGGATATTAGTCTTATTACCATCACAGGTGTGTGGGTTTTTCCTGTTTGCCATCCCCACTCACTAGATCCATCCTCTGCCCTTCTCTGCTCTGCGCCCCAGCAGGCTCTGAGGCACGTCTGAAGACTGCATCATCACAAGGCTTTTTTGCCCTTGGCATTTGCTGCATTTGGCCAATGGGGGGATCCAAGAGATCAGAGCATGGGAAGAGAGAGAAGTTTGAGTATTTCTTTCTCCTTTTTCCCTGTCAGGCTGTGGTTTTGACAGTAGCTGTGTTCCTCTACCCAAGCCCAGACCTCTTGTTGGGCTACCCCTCCTAGCACTCACTCAACCCCCTCTTAAAGTCTATCCATGATAACAGCTTCCCACTGTTGGTGCCTGGTGCCTCACCATCCCTTATGAATTAGTTCCTTTCCTCTTCCTGCCAACACTTCAAATATAACACCTTCCTTTAACCCTCTTCAATCAAACACTGTGAGTGTGCCGTCTATGTCCACTGAGATCCTGAAGGATACCATAGGCCAGGTGTTTCAGGAAATAAAGTTGAACTATGAACAATGATGAAAAAAGGAGCATTTTAATTACGTACCAATAAAGCAGCACAAATTGGGCCATGGATAATGTAGAGGAGATGGGTATCAGAACTGATCCAGCAGCTAGGGGAAAAAGCAGGGAAATTATGTTGAAGATTTTCATTGTAATTATTTCCAATTGAAATCAAAAAGAGAGATGATCTTACTTATCATTGTAATATAAGCTTCTGGCAACAGCATGTATACAAGCAGGAATCAGTGGAAATCCTGTAAATATCAAACAAAAAGAAAATAAATAGGCATCTTTCTCTGTAGATGGAATTCCTAAAATATGTCATGAAATATGAAACTCAGGAATACTCTAGGAGCAAAAATAACTGGTCACTATATGCTTCTGACGCAAATATTATCTGTCTACTCATACAGTAAATGTGATGAAGTATTAGGTATCTGTCTTCAGGCTTGTGTGTGTGTGTGTGTGTGTGTGTGTGTGTGTGTACAGTTTCTTCTAATCTGAGCCATTTTGAATCAGTGGACTCCAGACCTCAGTTCATAAATGTGCTGCCTGGGCTCAAAAGCTTAGAAGAAATTCAGCATCCACATATCTTCCGTAAGACGGGACTGGCCAATCAGATGTGGGAAGAAGTTGAGACTGACTATGTGAAGAAGAAGAGAAGGAAGAGAGAGATGGCTTATATATCAGAAATTTTGCATGTTCTTAGCATTCTAAATCAGATCTTTCAAATGTAAAATGAAGGTATATTTTATAAAGGTAGCCTGAGTGTACTAATAGCCTCAACACATACATACATATAATTGAGCAAAAATTGGACTCACTTGGCAAATATATATATGACATTTTTATTATCAATAATATCAAACAACCAATAGGAACAATATTTATTTCAGTAAAAAAAAATATAGTGTGTGTGTACATACCTCTATATATCTACATCTATTATCTGACTGGATAAATAGGTAGATAGATGGATAGATAGATAGATAAGTACCATTTCAGTTATGTTTCTGGAAACTAGTCCTATTGAATTCATGTACAATGAATTCATTTTCAGCATTTTATGTTTTGTATTATTCCAGTTATTTTTTAAAAATATGCTAGAAGTGTATTATTTTTTGCTTTGTGAATACCATGTCAAGAGATTGTGTGGAAAAAGCAGAATTTTTTGGCTGTCTTTATTCAGTTACTGTTCCCTCTACTCTTAAAATAAAATAACAATTTTTTTCAAACAAGCATTTTTAGAACGGAACTTCAAAGCTGGTTAAGCCCAATGCCCTCGTTTTGCACATGAGGAAAAAGGAGATTCAGAATAGATCCCTAATTTATGATTCTAATTCTATTGTTTTAGTCACTACATATTTGGCCAAAATATACACTGGAATATTAAACAGAAAAAAATTATATTATTAATTGACCTGTGGTTACCGATAACAGTGAGTCAGTGGTACTTTAAATATTTTAATTTACAGCAATGAGCAAAGGTTAATCACTTGATATTGTTTAAAAAATGATTAATAATAAGAATATTTTTATTACAAAGGATCTCTGCATCCTCCAAAAGCTTTCTTAAAAGATGAGTCAGTAGATATGCTTGATGGCACTTACCCCAGCCAAGAAAATAATACCACATCAAGTGCTGCTTCTCCGCAAACACAGCCACCACAATAAGTGTGTGTAGGTAAATGCCTTCACAAAGCATCCAAAAGTAGTTACAGCCCATCAGGTAAAGATGAATGAATTGGAACACTTTACAGCTAACCTATGAGGAAAAAAGGATATATAGATATAGATATAGATATATAGATATATGTATGTATATATGTGTATATATATATGTTTTGGCTGTGCCATGTGGCTTGGGGGATCTTAGGTCCCCAACCAGGGATTGAACCTGGGCCCTGGCAGTGGAAGCACGGAGTCCTAACCACTGGACCGCCAGGGAATTCCCAGAAAGCAATCAATATTTAGTTGTTTATAAATGTACATGTAAAGCAATATTCTAGTTTAGCTTAGTTATACAGAAACACAGAATTTTCTCTCCTCTACACAAAATCTTTCCCACTAATGATTCAGATTTATAAAAGCCAGTCTTCATCCCCATCTAATGGTGCCTCTAAAGTATTTAGCCACTGACTTCAGAGATTTAAAATGATACACCTCCCAGGAAATATGTGAACGCCAAATTTACTACATTTAGTGGATGTGTATTTTCTTAATATTGTTTTAGTTATTGTGTAATTACAAGTATCAAAGTTTTGCACATGAATGAATTTACATCTATTTTAACCATGTCATCATGAACTCCTCGATTGTTGCATTCTGCTGGAAAAATCTTAATCATTATCTTAATAATTTTAAAAGCAATTCATGAAAAGTGCCAAATACTTAGGAAGTCTTGCATATCGTGTGCTACCAGTGCAAATACTTATTAAATAATAATCTAATGAGCCCATTCTTTGTTTTATTTAAATATGGGGTTTGAGGGTTTCACGTAGGTAAAAAGAAGAAAAAGTTATGGTTTTCCTTCCTCTTTTCCTGAGGTCTCCACTTTCTCAAAGAGACAGGAAGAGAGAGGTTTAAATATTGGGTAAAGAAAATACAAAGGAGTAAAAGAGATATTTACCCCTTAACAAGGGGAATAAATTTAAAGCTCTCCAATTACTCCCATCAGCTCCAGTTTCCAGACTGGAACTCAAATATTTAGTGGCAATTATCACCGTTTTTGAAATAAATATCTTTTTCACTAAAAGGAAAACTGGAAATTAAATGCACTAGAAAATAAATATTGTATTATCATAGAATAGTAGTAATAACATTGGCATATAAGTTAGCTTAAAAATATTTTAATATGTATTGTTTTATGTAATCCCTGAGATAATTCTGTGAGGCATGATTTATCACTAGCCACATATTTTATAGATAAAAAACTGAGTACTGGAGAAGTTAAATGATTTGCTAATTCATACAACATCAATCAAAGCTACATCCTGAACAAAAATTTGTTTTCTTGACCATACATAATGCCTTCTGACTGAGGATATTTACAAAACTATTCTTTTATTAAATACATCTGCAGAATGCATGATATTAAATTTTAAATATTGTACATTGATGTCAAACATTATATTAAAAAGTTCTCTCAAAAATAAAGCTGAGTTATTTAACTATGTTATATAGAAATGATAGGCTTCAGCTTCAAAATTTTATCTGTATAGTTTTTAGATACATATATCTAATTGGGCTTCCAACTCCTGATTTCATTAAAAATTTTATCTATAAATTATTATGATAAAAAGAACTTAAAGCATGCTTTAGAAAAATATTTTTATGATGGCATTGGCAATATAAACAGACAATAAATTTTCCAAGAATACATTAAAAGTAACTATACTACATTTTGCAATTTATGTGATAAACAGAATATCCTAGTATATAAATGTAAGATCTAGAGTCTCTTTCTCTGAAGCTTCACAACAAAACTCCGACTTTCCTTGCTCTAGAGAAATGCACTCTAAAATGGCAGGATATTTGCCAATTTTTTATATTGCTAATTATACCCCAGTGTTTCCTCACCCAGTGACTTTAGAGTGGAACATACACAAGATTAAGCAATCCGGATGCACATGTGCAAACAACACAGGGAATTTTAGAATTTTGGAAATTACCCTAAAAACACACATAAAACACATATGAGAGTATTGTTTATTTAACAATTAAGGGAAAATTCCTTCCCTTCCCCGATTTCAGTAACCAGAACTTAATCTTTTATAATCTTAACCTTAATCTTTTATATAAAAACTATTTTATATATACATATATATACATCCTTCCCAAATCTACATCCAAAACTGTAGTATAGATACTACAAATATTATAAAAGCAGGCAATTTAAAAATCTCGAATATATGCTTGCTATTTATGCAGATATTTTAATTTAAATATAGCTTACGTATGCATATAGCTTGCATAAAATATATAAAATTGTATAAGTAAATGTCAGGTTATATTTTAAAAATATAACTTTTGTATTGTGATAGTCTCTGTGCTTATTTTTGTGTATCTTTTTATATTTATCCTAAAACCTGTGCTTCCAAAGGGATTGTAAGGGAACAATTTATAAATGTTTGCTGAGATAGTTAGGATTTGGTAGAGCACTTGAAAAATTTTATGTTGATAAGGTTCAATATTATATAGGCATAATTCATTTTCCCCTGGTTTTATTAACTCTTTAAAGTCAGCGTGATACCAAACATATAATTTAAATTAAATTTTCCATTTTCATGTGCTGCCTTTCTCTAACTACACAGTTAGTTGCTTTGCTTGATTTTTTAAAAATTTGATTGAGGAAATGTTATGTCCCACCAGCAGTAAGACTCTAACCATAAATGAGGTGAAGACATTTAACATATGTAGATAACTAGAACAAAGAAATTATTCTTCCTTTTGGTTTCAATATTTATAACTTGGGGAATATTGAGATATATTTACCTTTCTAAATTGGAATATAGCTACATATACTTACTCTTTATATGTCAGACATAAAATATACATATATTAGTACTTAATTACACACATATACATGTATCTACCCCTGCCCCCCACCTCTCCTATTTTTTCCCCACTAACCCCTTGAACCTAAACTTCATTTTACTTACAGGATTTGTGGCCACTAAGGGCTGGTTGTTGGCCACTGCAGTGAGATGAATGATTATTACAATAGAGTTACAAACGAAAGAGAAGAACAAATTTTTGTGCAAGGTAATTCTTTGGCAACTTAGGCTCCTGAAAGGCAAGAGAAACCAAAGTGTGCTGACATCATAAAATGTTTCCACATTTTGTATTAATAATCATTCAAATAAGATACATTCACAATTCATAGCAGCTGCTCCATATTTGGAAGAATTATTTTTTCTCCTCAAGATTCACTCATGATAAAATTTTAATTGGGGAAAATCTATAATTCCTTAAAGCAAAGAGACACGTGAGTTGCTTCAGTACAGGTAAACATATATAAGGAAAGGAAATTTGTCTGTACAAGGCCTCTACATAAATTTCTTCCCTTAATCTCTCATCATGATTAATATTCTAATTCATTCTGAAGGTGTAGAAACTGAAATTCAGTGAAGATAGATAATTGATCAAAAAATCATGCAGCTAATTAATTTGAAAACTTTGGATTTGTCAGCAGATTCTCACATAGATAATGCTCTTTTCATTATACCACATAGGCTGTTCTATTTATATAGCCTGTTTATGATTATTTATGGTTGTTCTGTTTATATAGCTCCTATGTGGTAGTGGTGATTATGTAGACCAATCATGAGAGAAATAACATTGTATTTAGAAGAAATGAGTTGATAAAAATATAGATTTAGCAACCAATGAGGTTTGCTCAGCTTCACTGAGTTTTTTTCCAATTGGCCCAGCCATGCATAAGATATAAAAATATTGCCTCCTCTTACTGAAGGTCCTCATGTGTAAAACAAAATTTTAAAACTGCCTAAATGGAGTTCATATAGAAATAGATTTCAGGAGCAGATGTCATTCATGACAAGTAATGCTGGTCTTCAGGTTGAATCCACATCTGCTCTACAAGATTGTACATGACTGCCTTACCTATGATCAAAGACCAACTCAAGTACTACATCTTTTATGAAGCATTATTCAATGGCTTATTATGGGTAAAGTTTTAAAATAATATAAAGGAATCCATTTGAAACTGAATACTTAATATCAAAACAAAACATGTATGTAGGAAGACATGAGGAATCATTTCATTACAAAGAGTTAAAAGCTCATTTTGGGTTTTACACAGTTATACAATTAATATGATCAACCTAGATAATCTGCCCTATATAACTCAAACCAATGACTTCTACTTTGGAAACTTTGAGATTTTAACCTAGTTTTATCACTATATCACCTTATTCTAAATAGACTATGTGCCCAGGATGTTATAGTTAGGCTGCTATTTCTATATTTAAAATGCAAAGTTTAGGCTATATTGTCTCTGAAATTTCTTGCAGCTAAAGGTCTGTGATCCTATATATAACTCTAGTATTTTAAAGGATCTGAAAGTGAATCCAATCCAAATCAAAATTTATGGAATTTCAATACATGCCTTTCACAGAAGTAGATGCTATCAGGGAAACTTCTTTGAAAGGCTTCATGAACAAGACGGCCCTCAGATCAATCATTGTGTGTGAGACAGTCATATACCAACAATTGTGAAGTCCAGATGGAGTCCATCAAAATAGAAACAGCTGAGAGTTGCTAGTATTTTCATATTAGAGAGTCTTTAATTTGACTTGACTTTGCAGTGCATGACAGTAGTGAGAAGCAGGCAGGGATCAAGGAACAGTGTAAAAATGATACTCTATAGAGAAGAAGAATCTGTGAAAGTTTTTGAATTAAGGAGTATCATGAGTTCTGCTATTTAACTGAAGTCAACATTGAGGCAAAGATGGCTCTATTTTTGATAAAATGCCACAGCAGTGACACGAGTGCTTGTGTTTACTGAGAGTGAAGAGAATTAATGAATATGAGGAGAGGTCTAATAAAAAAATACTCTTTTCAAATCATTTATACATATTATGTGTAGTTTATTTCTTGTAATTTATCACTCTTCTGTGTTGAAAATTATGAACACATAAAATTTGTCAACATGGTCTTATTTTAAAATGCCTGTCTTGGGCTTACCCTGTGTCTATGGAGTGCCAAAAATTATTTAGGGAAAAACTGCTTACCCATGCAAATATAAAGCACCCATGCCCCTTTTTAGTAACGGAATTTAGATAACTCAACTACCATCATGGGAAAAAAAATAAAATGTTTTCCTTAACTGGGTTGTTTTGCCCTTTCCTGCTGAACACACTTATATCCAGGTCCATTGGTTAAGACATATATACATAAACAAAATTTCATGTTTTTCAAATTATGACCAAAAGACTAGGAAGCTTTGCTTACAGAGCAAGTCAGAAATATTTGTAAAGAGTAAATTGGAATGCAGGAAAACAAACATTGAAGAAGGCTTTCAAAAACAGCAATTCATTATAGAAGTAAGAGCAGAAAGATATGAGCTGAGGAACATAAAACAAACAGCATTTATATAATAACTGTTGATATTTATAATATTCACATGTGAAAAGATTGAAAATACGTAAAATAAAATGCCAACTAGTTAGTTGAAAAACCAGTTTAATTTTCCTTGTGTTCATTTAAACTTCCTTCTTTTCTCTATGGTAGTCTGTATTTCTGTTCCTCTGAGAATTCCCTCTTTTCTAATGACTCTGCTCCCACCTCAATCTGGCTTGAAAGTTAAAGACTTAAAAATGCGCTGCTGGATGTAGAGAATGGACTTGAGGACACAGGGAGGGGGAAGGGTAAGCTGGGACAAAGTAAGAGAGTGGCATGGACATATATACACTACCAAATGTAAAATAGATAGCTAGTGGGAAGCAGCCACATAGCACAGGGAGATCAGCTCGGTGCTCTGTGACCACCTAGAGGGGTGGGATAGGGAGGGTGGGAGGGAGACATAAGAGGGAGGGGATATGGGGATATATGTATACGTATAGCTGATTCCCTTTGTTATAAAGCAGAAACTAACACACCATTGTAAAGCAATTATACTCCAATAAAGATGTTAAAAAAAAAAACGAGCTGCTGGTATCTATTCTCTTCTAAAGATGTAATTATTGTGACTACAGTCGCCAAAAAATGGTTTCTTATTCTCTTACTATGTGATGAAAGAATATACCATATTTCCCTCTTTTAGACCCAAACAATGCCATATTATGGGCAAAATTTTGAAACGATAGAGTCAAATTCTATTGTAAATGAATTATTGAGTACCAAAACCAAACAAATACTTGAGGACACATGAAATCATTTCAATACACACATGAAGCTTATTTTGAGTGTTTTACAAAATTATCCAAGTAGTATGGTCAACATAGATAATCTACCATATATGACTCAAACCATATACTTCTGCTTTAGGAACCCTGATATCCCATTTAGCTGACTATATCATTGTAACATACTGAACCATTGCCAAATCATTTCAGTTTGTGTTATGTAAAATAAGTCCTACTCTCTACAATACTAGCTTACAGTTTTGGTTTCTTCGATTTCTTCCTCCAGGTTCTGTGTAACTTAAATGTAGACAAATGCTATCTGACATGTTTTTTCTCAATGTCTAGTGGTAAAAATGGTTCAGATTTTTCTAGTGATGCGTATTGTTTTCTTTTAAACATATTCATTAATACGTATAAGTACATTAGGCCAAATAAAATCAACTTGAAAATGAAAACCAAAATATGTACTTGGTAAACACACTGGTTTGCTTAAATGAAATATTAAAATATTTCAGTATTTTTTCATATGTTAATCTGCAACCAATTTAACCTATCCTAAATTCTTTAATGTGACTATTTATTCAAAATATTTTTAAAAATTGTCTTATAGGCTTATAGAATGTTTTACAAAAAATCTCTGTCTGCTTTCTTTAAATGTTATCCTAGCATAACCATAGAATAGAAAATGTGGTTTGTAGGTCTGGATTGTTTCCGTTTCATATTCTCTACATATAATTATTTTAGAACACTATTTCAACATGCAATTTTGACAAGCAGAGTTATAGAGGCAGTTGGCATAAGTGTGGCAGCAAAACCATTACATTCCATGTGTAATGTAACCATGCCTTTCAATTCTCTTTTTTGTGCCACCTACTGAAAGTGTGATTTTGGACAAGTTATTTAAAAACTCTAATCCTTAGTTTCAGTTTCCTTTTGTGTAATATAGGGATAACAATAGTACTTCATAGGATTGGCTGGAAGGTTAAATGAATTAAATCATGTCTAGTGCTTAGCATAATATCTAAACTATAGTGAACATTCCAAGTTAACTATTATTTTTAACATAGTTTTCATGTGGCTAATTTTAATCAAATTCTCTAATGGTCTTCTCTCACAAATAATAAAATAGCGTCAAGGTTCGTGTCAGTAATATAAAACTGCCCATGTTTTAAGTAATGCAATGATACATTGTCATCTTTTTGTTACAAAACACAAGAATTCAGCATCAGAAAGATAATTTCCATGTGATGAAGGGCAATAGATCAAGCAACCTAAATTATCTTCCCAAGGAGTTGTCTGAAAATTTCCACTTTCCTTATCATGCTGATGCCAGGTATTATGCTACTCCATATTCAAAGTTCTGCCACAGTATGGACAAAACACTTGCCTTTGATTCCCATTTGGTTTTGACATGAGGTCGAAATTTCCAAATTACTTTCCTCAGTACTAATCCTGAGCAAAACTAGTCATGGAAGGAGGAAATACAAGCAATAAAAGAATAGCCCACTCTACAGTGTACTACTTCCTTGTGCTAGTTTATCTAATTTAATTTCCAAATGCTCAGCTTTTTCCACAAGAAAACACAAATCATGTATCCGAAAGGAAAGCCCGTGCCAATCGGAACACTGCCAAAGACAACAGGCAGAAAGCAATAAATGTATGAAAAGAATAAGCAGTATGGCTAGCTTTTGTCTACTGGCAATGGAACTTTGAGTTGATGGAATCACCTGGTTATGTATGACACACAAAGTAGACATAACCTCTAGCATTCGCTCTCTTTGGGAGGCTGCTGGTGATCCGTTCAGCCGGATTAGGAAGAGTCCAAGAGTGTTTCAACCAAGGTGCTCAGTCAAGTCCTGCTAGAGAGGAAATGGTTGCCCTTCCTCTATCATGCTCCCTCCTCCACTGCCCATGCCTTTCAAAGTTGCTCATTTAATATTACATATAAGTACAGGCTGCATAAGGAACAGACATGCTCATTTTATGTGGCCAAATGGTTTGCTCTCATGTGTGAATTGCCCCAGTGCAAGTGTGCTTCTTGGTCTCCTAATGGGCAGAAAACTAGAGAAGAAATAGTCTGGCTTTCTGAATGCCTGTGATTCTTATGCTCTTAAAAAAAAAAAAAAAAAAAAAACTGAAAAACAACCCTTTTAGAGATAAAATTCATAATAATAGCATACACCATAATATTGAGGCTTTACAATATCCCAGGTGCAGAGATAAGTACTCTACATTCATTATCTCATTTAACAACCCCTTGAAATATCATTATCCTTTAATAAAACTGAGGTAAGCTGCTCCAGGTCACAGTCCTATTAAGTGATCTTTTGAATTTGAATGTTTAAGTTTTTAATGAAGTATCAATAGTAAGGCTTTTGTCTCCTTTAATATTCATTTAGTCACTTATAACTATTTTTGATGCATAATAATATATTGTTCACTGTTTCTAGATACTGGGGAAACAGTTGTGAACAACACAGAGCAAGATCCTGATCTCATGTTACTCATGGGACAGTGGAGGGTAAATAGACACATATATTACATAAAGTAATTCTACATAGTGTTATATGCTTTTTAGAAGTTAAAATAGAATTAGGAGATGGGCAAAGGCTGTGGCAAGAGTGAGGGGAATACTCCAGACAGAACTGAAACAGGAGAAGATAGGGAAGGAAAGCATCTCAAGCAGAGACAGCATCCTGTGTCGAACATTTTTTTTAAAAATTAAAGCTTAAGGTTTTTGAGGGGCAAGAAGGACAGACAATGTGAATAAAGCATAAGGCAAAACTCCACACTGGTTTTTTTTTTCCATACTAAATGAGGCAAATTAAATTCAAAGAACATAACTTACTAAATGACTTTTTGATTCTGCAGCTCATACTCTTATGTTACATCTTAATGTTCCATCAGCAAATGTTAGCAATGTAATATACAGTCATTCTTGGGTTTTGTTTTTCCTAACTACTAAAAAGATGCTACCGTTGGGAGGGTTTACTTTGCTTTCTCCTCATGTACAGTCATATCAGTGGGTACGGTCTAGGAAAATAAACTATGTCTGCAAGAGTAGGAAACCAGATTGCAAAGCATATTATGATTTGGGGAAGAAAGATGTTATATTATTTGTGTTATCTATTTCAAATTACAAAATTTTAGTCCATTCTAATAACTGTATAGTTTTTACACCAAGCAGTGGATCATTAACATTCTTAAAATAATTTGTCATTTTGTTCCCATGAAAATTCAGTTATGCTTAAATAGTACTTACATTTAAATATACGTTATAAATACACTTATAAAGAAGTTGCATATTTATTAGAAAAATCAACAGAAATATGTAATCTTTAACATTTAGTTATAGTTTAAATAATAAATTTACTCTTTGAAATAAGTCCAAATTCTTTAATTCAGTTATATTTCCATACTTGGGACTCTTCTCCATAAACCAGTACGAGCAATTACATTATAGAGGAACTGGTTTTCGTTAGAGTAAACCCATTACTTCTTGCACCAGTTTGTCCTGATTTAAATCTGATACTCTAATGTGGAAGTGCAATGCTTTTATTATATAATTACAGTGGACATATTTAAAAAGCTTTCCAGCCAAGACTCGCATTCCTGAATAGGAATGCTTTCAGCTCTCATCACGTTCAGTTTGAGAGGGAAGGATTTTTCAGCACATTGATTAAATTCATTAATTTGGAAGTAGACTCAGTGAGTATGCTCTAATAAAACATTATATGAAAAATTATAACTAACACTATCCAGTGTCAAGCTGAAGGAAGTCTAGAATACATACAATAGAATAGAATGTATCTCAGAACTGTAGTGCACAACAAACTTACAATGAATACACTCTTACCACAGGAGTGGAGAAAGCAAGGATGGTCCTGGGTAGGCACTCAGAGGTATGTTATTCAAGGATCGCTACGTGACTATTTCTGAACTCAGCCATTGCCAGACTTCTGACAGTGCAGATTTGCCAGGTTTTAAACAACTTATTTAAGTGATAGCTCTGATTTGCAAATACAGGGACATCAGAGCATGATTTGTAGATAAGACTCTCTAGTCTCTGTTTCAATGTAGGATTTCTTTAAATAGTTAGCTTTATTTAAAACCAATTTAAAGATTGAATCATGAACAGTTTTCAGGAGAATAGTTATAGCTTAAAGGAGAAAGCCATACTTGTTCTAATTCAAGAGATATATGAAGAAACTGGAAATGAGAGAAAGGTTCACAATATTGATTGAATATTTTCAAATATGATCTAAAAAAAAGGAAGGTGAGAATTTGTGTCACTTGTCCCGAAAAGCCGAAATATAAGCATTAAAGGATCATTTTATTAAGTTGAGAAATAGATTTTTTGCTGAATTCATTCAGGACTACCGAGAAATGATATCATCTTCTATATAGTTGTAAATATGCAACTTGGCTTTAAAATTATTTAGAATCACTGTCTGAAATGTCAGCAAAATTAAGATGGTTTAAAAAAAAAAGGACTGCCTTTTTCCCCATGCAAGTTACATGTGCTCTTTTACGTGCAAGTATATGGAGCCTTTTGTCTGGGTTGAAAGTAAAAGCAAGATGTGCTATGCTCTCAGATTTTAAACAGTAATTAAAATATAATTTATAATTAATTCTGATAAAGCTTATTTTTTTTTTTTTTATCTAAAGGGTTCTGCTTTGTTTTTCCAAGGATCATTATGAGTAAGAGTCATTGCCTCTTAGGGCTTGGCAAATCTCAAATTTCTGTCTCTCTCTCTTCCCCTCCCTTTCTGTTCCCTTTCTTTTTATCTCCCACCCTCTTTCCTTAATTGGCTCTAATATAAAACTGAAGTATATCTGGTAAATAGTGTTTCATGTTCTCTGCTTCTCATTTAAAGCATGGATGAGTAGTAGACTTTTCTTTTCTCTCTCTAAATAAAAAATAACAAACAGTACCCTAAGTCAACTTTTTGTATGGTCTTGGTTTTTATTAGTATGGATCAGTGACCCTCACTCAATTAACAAATGAAAAAAAAAAAGTTGCCTCTACCCTAGACTAAGCAAGAATGACTGCAGTATGAGGAACTGGGTTCAGAAGCAGAAAGGAGATATTGATAGATTTTTGTACACACAATGATTTTATGTGAAACATCAGCTCCCCTAGGAATTGTTTCCAGGTTAGTTGGAAGAAAGCTAAGATTTCTATTGCTCCTGACTGTATGAACGTGCTTCATTAACCATTCAGTTAAGCATTTTCTGAGATGGCCTTGGTCTTCTTTGGATCTAGCTGCAGGGTATCCTATGTTTTTTTACACAGATGCTTCTACTGGTTAGAATTGTAAAGAGTCTTACTCTAATGTCTTTCTTTGTTGATGGAGACAGCAAAGGCCAGACAAACTCAAGGGACTTGTCCAAGGTCACAGATAAGTCATGGGAAAGTCTGTCCTAGAAATAAATTTCCAAGTCAGTTCATGTCTTCATTCCTTAAAAATGTATTAAGTGCCTACTATGCGCAAGGTTATGTGCTAAGCCATAGAATGTGTAAAGAAACAAAGCAGTGATGATTCCTGCTCTCATGGAGCTAAATTTGTGCTGTTCTTTCCATTATTTCCTGTTTTAGCGGATAGTTGTTTTGGGTTGATAGTGGCTTTTCCTATTTTAGTAGATAGTTCTGGGAGTATATATTAGAAGTGCCTTAAAATCAAAGACCACAAATTCTTTAATACAAATTCAAGTACTGAGTAAGTTATGTGGTATCTTGTGGGCATTAAAAAACGTTTTATTATCTTTGACTAATTTACTTAACCTAAATTTATTTCTGATATAATTATACTACTACTTTGGTTTATAAAATTTTTCATTCACTGTGTACTTATTTTTCTACGTGAACGTTATAACAATTTCTTTAAAAATGTGGTACACGTAAAACTAGAAACTGTGTTCTTTAATTATGTTTCAAAAGAGCCCACTGTTAAAGTATGCCAATCAGGGCTAAATATTTATATAAAATCTTTTAATGGACTAATAAGAAAGAGCAAGAGTGACACCTATGCCAATAATAGTGTTTTCCAAATGAGAATCGCCACTTAACAATGCATATATATCATCTCAGCTATGATATAGATACTAATAGAATCTGCGTTTTAAAGATGTGAAATTGAGGATTAGAGAAATGAAAGAAGCTGCTCGATACTATGCAGCAAGTAGCTGATGAAGGTGGAATCTGAGACAAAATGTGCCTGTTTAGAGAACACACTCTTAACCACTCATCTGTAGTGAAGGCTGTCTAACACATAAAAAAGTATTTAGAATGGTATACCTGGGCCTAACGTGACCCAGGTTTCTCATGTTTTATATAAAGCCTGAGAATGTATAATAAAAACGAAAAATTAATTTGAAGCTTTGCTTCTTTCTGGTCAAATTCTCCATTTTTAAAAGATGACTAAAGTCAAATAAAATTACTAAGCCAAACAGAAAGTACACAGATGGGGAGGAACCCTAGATAACTTAGTTAACTACTTAGAATATAAGTAAAATTAGGTGTTGAACTAGATAATCTCTTCAGTTTTTATGGCTTACCATTTCTACCTGTTGAAATTCTACCCTTTATTCAACACTCATTTCAGTGAGATTATCACCTCAAGAATCTTCCAATTCTATGAGTCAAAATGAGTCTTTCTTTCCTCTGTCTTCCCATAGCTCTTTGTAGCTCCACAGCAATTTTGGGGGGCTTTTGTTGTTGTTGTTGTTTACTTTGTATTACTATTTATATAGGGATAATGTTAGATGACTAAGTAATTGTAGTCTATGTGCCTACATGATTGATATTGTCTAATGACAAAATCAGTACCTTTTACTGTATATTGAAAGTTCGCTACATGTCAGATACTGTGTGTCTTCTCTGCCCAGTATTTTAAACATTAGGACTCATAAAGAAACAGGCTAACTGAAAAATAGAAATCAGGATAAGTCCATACTATTAGTAAGTGGTGATGGCAAGATTTGCATATATCCCGTGTTTTTAATTACTGTATTACACTATCCACTAAAATTAACTTGTACCTGAAATCAAGTATATATCTATCATGCTAACTAACTCACCATTAAAGCTTTTTTATAGTTCACTATAGAAAATGAATAGTTAATTGTAGTTTCAGAATAAACTCTAAAAATAAGCAATGCAACTAGTTAAAAACCTTAATTTTTCTTTTATGTAGGAGCCAAGAACCAATTTCCATATATTGGCAAGACATTTATTTGCTTTAATGAGGTTTTGCCTATGTATCATGTCACAAATCTTTTTTCTAAAACATCAAAATTTTTAGCAATTAACATATATATATATATATATATATATATATATATATATTGCATATAGTATTCTTGATTTAAAAAAAAAGAAAACCTGCTCTTTTTCTGAAAAAGATAAGGTCTATCAATATGTTGAACATGAAGACGATGTTTGGGGCAACATGAAATTTTTAGCCTCTCTTTTTAAAATGAGAAATGGGTCTACAGATTGTATCTTTAAAGCTAAAGTACTTAGCATGTATATACACAATTTCAGTTTTTTAAAAAGTGTTTTTCTATGGAGAAAATAAATTAATTCTGAAGTTTAAAATTTTAACCCTTCAATTGAAAATTACTTGTATTGGTTGAATAACATTTGCTTTTTTAAATATAATATATGTAAAATACAGATATAAAAATATTGAACCAGATTTTCTTTCAATTCCTGATCAATAATAAATGTAGTTTATCTGTGTAGATTGCTTTCAGCCTGCAAAATACTTTCACAAATGTTAACTTTCCTGATATTGAAATTATGTATTTTGTTTTAAAAAATTAACCCTTAAAAAAAAAAAAAAAAAATTAACCCTTTCATTCTAATCTTCTTTCCTAAATTATAGACTTGGGCTTGAAAGTAGCATTACAGATCATTAGGTGCAGCTATGAACCCAGTATAGAAATCACCTATTTCAAAATTCCTGCTAGGTTGACACCTAATATCTGAAAATCTTGGGTGACAGAAAGGTCAGTTGGTCAACAGATGGTTCAGTCTATTTTGTTTGCCTGTTAGAGTTTTTTATTTTTTTAAATTGAGCCAAGTATTTTTTCTCTCTGTGTTATTATACAAATTCTATTCCCATTTTAGTCTTTCAGATTATGGAAGTCATCTGCTGTTCCCTGTTTATTTTGTCGTTTGGCTTAACATTTTTGGTACCTTGACTCCCTGATCAGCAGATATTATTTTCTTTAATTTCTTCACTGTCCTGATAAGTCAGTTCTATGACATCCTCTTTTTCTCTTACAAAGTCAGTCCATAGTAGACAGAGTAAATGACTGGTCTAATTAGAGATTTGAAACTGGATACTTTGCATTTATGTATAGTCTGGCTTGCAATATTGTTTTCCCTTGGCAGTCCCACTATTGCCTCATTAGTACACAGCAAGCATTTGCTCAGTTAAATCATGGCTTTTTCATAAAGAAACTGTTAATTTTACATTTGGTTTTATGGAGTTAGTTTAGAACTTTATTTATATCCTTAAAATTCAAACTTGATTGGAGCCATAGGACTTGGAATTCTAGGACACCCTTGTCGTCTTTTTAACTACTGATTTTGGCATGCAATATAATTGCTATATTTAACTTTGTGTCCTTCAGAAATTTAATATGTCTGAATATTTTGGCTTATTGCATGCAAAATAAAAAGAGATCCTTTAATCTGAAGGGTCTCCGCTGTATTAGTCTTAAATCTGAAGAGATGGTGGGCTCCTAAATGGTAATTAAAAATTTATTCCACATTCAGCACAAACTAGTTGCAGTTTCAGAAATACTACAATAAAAAAATCACAGAGATTTCACTGAGGAAATTATGCTAAGGTTTAGATCTGAAAGATGACTACATTTAACTAGACTAGAGGAGCAGGGAAGAGACTATACAGAATATTCAATTATAGGATGCATTAATGACTTTGGTTTTATATAAATTATAACAGGAAGTCTAAAATTTTTAAGGCAAGGGATGACAAAATCAGATCTATATTTAATATAAATCTTTGAAAATATTCTGGCTGCGATGTTTAGCTTTGAATGAAGGTGGTGAAAGTGGACTTACTGAGACTAGATAAGACTAGGTTGGTGGTGGTGGCAGGAGAGATGAAACAAAATGGATAGATCGGAGGGCTGTTAGGAGGTTTTATCCACATAGCATGAGGAGAGAATGATAGGGAGGAAAACTGTGACGGTATCGAAGACTGCTCCTAAGTCTATGGCTTATGCAACTAGATTGCTGGTGGTGTTATTTGTAAAGATGGGTCGCTCTGGAAGAAAAACTGCTTTGGGTTAGAAGAAGGTATATAATATGAATTTGTTTTGAACATGTTGATTTTGAAATACTTTTGAGATGATATATCTCAAGAGCCATAAAAAGATAAATACCCTTTCACCAAGAAATCACAAGTCTGGGAATGTAGCCTAAAAAAATAGTGTAAAATATGGGGAAAGTTATGGCTGAAAATGTCCATTGCAGTGTATTTTATTAATAGGAAAAGCTGGAAGCAACGTTAATTTTCAAAAATAGAAGAATGATTTAGTAAACTTTTGTCAACTTACTAAATGCAATATTAGTTAGCCAATTAAATGGTTGTTTTAAAAACTTCTTAGTGACGTGGAAAGAATTATATAATGCTAAGTTGTAAAAATAGTTAAAATAATTTGTACATTACAAATAAAACTGAGTAAATACAAATGAGTATGAAATAAAACTGGAAAAATAAATGAAATTGCCCAATAGCATATTAGAATTGTAGGTGTATATATTTCTTTTCTTTACTTTAAAAAATTAAATTGTTCTCAATTTTTAAAAATATTGCAAATTTAAGTGCAATTCTCAAGATTAGTTTGTTTTTAATTAATGGTTGCATTCTTTTTCCTGAGGTTAGAAATATTAAAACATAACCTTTTTTCCAAGAAGCTTTTTAAGATAGTCTTAAATAACTCTTATGATTTCTCTTGTATGCCTTTAGGGTAGAGGCTGATCTACTTTATACTTAGTCATGGTCATAAAAGTCTCCATGTTAGAAGAAGAATCTTAGCTGATATTAGTTACATTTAAATTAATCTTCTCTGTGTTTGTATGTGTGGTAATATGTAATTTTAATGAACTAAGAATCTGAGTTCTAGAGTACTGCATAGATTTTAGGGAGTTACTTGTATCATTTAGTTCTAAGATCCAAGAGAGTCATTTTTTCAAATTTAGATACATTCATTTTTAAATTGTAAAGATTTTGTTTTCAGCAATAAAGAAGAAAAAAGAACTATATCTTTCTTAAATTTATACTAAGTGAGATTTTGAAATTTTAATTTTATTTTGTGTTTTTAAATTTACTAAATTAAATATTAACTGAGTTTTAGTGCCATATTTTACCAATAAGTTTGTTATCATCAGTAACATTATTTCACTTTGTCAATTAGCATAAATAATTTATCACTGTAGACCCGAGGACTTTATTTAAAAATTGTCACTTTGGAAAATGGTTTATTTTCCAGTTTTCAATCTATTAGACAGTCATAATGAAGTTTTTCGTACTCCAAAATATTCATTTCAAAAATCTTACATAACCTAAGAGTATATTCAAGAGTAAAGACATGAAGTTTTATTAAACTGTATATAAGCAATTGATATTATGTAACTAATTATAAAGGCAGTGACTGAGAATTCACAGTTTGTTTTGAGCAAGAGCATTTCGGCAATTTGTTACAAAATATAGTATAGTAAATTTTATTCTTTAAGAAATGTTTTCCATATTTTAGGATAAAAAGTCTCAACTTATTTTGATGCATGTTTTAATACAATTTAGTAAAAAAAAAAAGTCACATTTTAAAATGTTCTCAAATGGTGAATTAGCTTTATTCAGAATGGAATATTTTTAGTTGGTTTCTAATGGTCCCTCGATAATGTCATAAATCAAAAGTGCCATTAAAATTCCCCAAAGTAATAGTTAGGGAGTATGGGACCTACATGTACAGACTGCTATATTTAAAATGGATAACGAACAAGGACCTACTGTATAGCACAGGGAACTCTGCTCAATGTTATGTGGCAGCCTGAATGGGAGGGGAGTTTGGGGGAGAATGGATACATGTATATGCATGGCTGAGTTGCTTTGCTGTGCACCTGAAACTATCCCAACATTGTTAATTGTCTGTATCCAATATAAAACAAAAAGTTTTTAAAAATTCCCCAAAGTAACTGATATTGAAGATTCTTAAGAAAGTGCAAGTTTCCAAAAACAGCAATTATGATGCAATCTCTAGATCCCATGATTTTGAACTCATGAAAAATAATTGTTGGTTGGTTCGTATATTATTTCATGTACTTTGAATATTTGATGAACTGTGGGCTAAAAGCTGGTGCTCCAGTTACAAATGAGCCTAACATCCAGGTGTCTAATAATTTCTGGATTTGGATTATTTTGATGTGCAACTACTACTTTAGTTGGTTCTGAAGCTGCTAATGTTCCAAGATGATTGTTGAAGAAGGAGAAGGAGGAGGAGCAGGGGGAGAGGGAGGAGGAAGGAAGAGGGAAGAAGAAGAGGAGGAAGAAGAGAGGAAGAGAGAGACAATGACAGTGACACTGGTGATGAAGATACAATAAAATATAGCTACTCTCTCTTTACACTGCATTCTTTAATTACTGGTGGTGATCAAAATTATGAAGACCATGTTAATGCATAAGATAATTATGCATTTTTAGAATTTACTTTCCTGTCAATTAAAAAGAATCACAGTTGATAGGTTGAATCAAGAAATTGGAGGAAAAAAAAAAAAAAAGAAATTGGAGGAAGGTGGATAAATTGGGAATTTGGGATTAACAGATAACACTACTATATATATGAAATAGACAAACAGCAAGGTCCTACTGTATAGCACAGGGAACTATATTCAATATCTCATAATAACCTATAATGGACAAGAATCTGAAAAAGAATATATATATGTGTGTGTCTATATATATATATATATATATATAGACACACATAACTGAATCACTTTGCTGTATATCTAAAACACAGTAAATCAACTATATTTCAATTAAAAAAAAAAGAAATTGGAGCTGACTCTCCCTCCACCCTAAAAAAGAGTAAACTTCAAGTAAATTTCAAAATATAATTTAACTATTTTAAAGATGACCCCCCCCAAACCAGGAAAATTAACCTAACCATAATATATTGAAATTATTTTTAATAATATATATTAAATGTCATTGCTATTTTTTGCACAAAATACCAGTTCTTATAATGTACCATGTATACTGATACTAAAATTGACCAAGAAGTTGAAAATTAAATTAGGAAGGCCTATAATATTTGGCCGTTTCCAAAGCAAATAAGGATTGGTTTACATATTCATTTTGGCTCCCTTTTTACTGCATGACTTCATTCTAATATGCGTACTCATTTTGTAAAGTTAGGCTTCAGATATTTTATCAATCTCCTTTCTCTACATTTTATAAAGTCAACATATTTCAAATTATTTTAAACATTCTATTTATTTTAAACATTATAAATCATCTATATTTCATAAATTTTATCAGCACATGGATAAACATGCATATGACACTGCATTCACCAAAGATAATCAGTAAATTTAAAAAAAATTTTACACGTACTTACTTGAAATAAAAGAATATACCAAGTGAGATAAGCAGTGATGCAATAGATAATCCATGTCCAATTATAGTCAGATAAAACAAATTCAGTGCAGTCTGTAATTTGTATGAATAAAAAAAAAATTAAGGCTCATATCAATACTATAATTCTACATGAGTATAAGCTCAAAATCAATAAAATAACATATTTTTAAAAACATGTGATCTGATAGCCTTACCATTTAGTTTGCAAGCCAATGAGTATTAGAATACATCTGGAATGAAGAATATCTATGAAAATTTATCAGGTGATATCAAAATTTATAAATTGCTCTTTTTATTTAAGAAATTAGAAGTCACATATTAAACATATGAAGAAATAAATTTCTTGATCTACGTTGTATAAAATATGAAAACCAACATTTATCATTTCGGAAGACATTGACAATTTTCACTCTATCAGTTTGTGCACCTTAAATCAATTTTTTTTGTTTGTTTGTTTAGACTTAAATGCCAGATAAGGCTTTCTTTCCTAACTGGGTTTTTTTTTTCCTTTGACAAATTTGAGGCTCCAAAACAAGTCTCAAAACAGTAATTTATAGGCACCTCTGATCTGTACAAATAGATTTTTTATCTTGGTTTTGACTTTTTCTCTGATTTTTGTCTTTATTCTATTGTAACTTAACATTTTATTGTGTATTTTTATAATTCTCTTCAAACCCTTCTCTGAATAAGTAAAGAATACATGATTTATAATTATGATAGCTGGCAGTTATCAAATGCTTACTATAGGCTTGTTAGTTTTCTAAATATTTTCCTTGTGTTAAGGCAATTCTTATGAAAACCTTGTGGATGGGTTTAGTATCCTCATTTACACAGGAGGGGACTGAGGCAGAGAGAGGTTACAGCTTGCCCAAGGTCACAGCTGGTAAGGAGCAGAAACAGGAAGTCAGAAATCAGAACTCAGTTTTAATCACTGTGACAAACTGCCTCAATATACACACACGTGCAAATATATGCAGGCACTTTGTATCGAAGCTTTATTGTTGTGACAAACTGTGACTAACCTTGACTTTACTGTATGATGTTAAAAGTGGGAATGCCAGTGAGGGTGACCTATTAGCCAGTCAGAATGAAAGCCTTCCGCTGAGGGAACTGTGTAAACCCCGCTGGGCTTATCTTGTTTACTTGAGCACAATTCCTGACCGTAATTATAGGAATTCCACCACAGATGAAAATGTTCTTTTTTCTTACATTTTTAAAGTATGTTTACTTTGGAAAATTCTAAACTCCAATACTGAGACACTGAATTACCTAGCAGGATTGCTTCCTCGGTATAATGACCAAATCAATAATTATTTCTACAAAGATATTTTTGTTCATTGTTTTTATGATGAAAAGGCTTTACAATGGAATGAACACCAGCTAAATTTTCTCCAGTATTGTATTGGCAACTAACTTTTAAAATAGTGTAAATTAAACCTGAATTTATAATTATTACTTACCTTCACTTTCTCATGTGTGTTAACATTACATTGGGTATAATTTGTCCATGTTCTGTTGCTTGCTGGATGTCTAAACCAGTTTCCATCTTGGTCACAGATTTTTGTAACTTTTTCTTTAAAATTAAAAAGGAAAAAAGAGAAAGGGAACAGTAATTTAGTTAACCTAGGGTTTATTAAATAGATGTCAAGGAGATTTGTATATAAATTTCTGCTTTTACCTGAAGGATCAAAGTCCTGAAAGTAATCTGGGCAGTGCTGCATTGATTCCGTTCCTGCAGCAACATCATTCCAGCACAGCCATCCATCCCAGGTTCTGTTGCAATAAATGCCTTAAGGGGAGAGTAGAAATTAGGGCTTACTAACTCCCTCTAGTTATATAGAAAGACATAAAGTCTTAATGGTAGACTCACACTGACATGGAATAAAGCCTGTCGACTGAAAATGAAGACATCATATAAAATCTTTATGACAATTACTTGGATTATTCACAAAGTAATTATTAGAATAACTGTTAAATTTAGAAATATCTAAAAAATATATGAGGTTTAGCTTTAATTCTAATTCTCAAAGGTAGTTATTTATTTAATAAATCACATGGTCTTTGCTGGTTTTCTTAACCATAAAGTAGTGGTTAATTAGTGTCCCTATGCTTGAAATTCAAAAAATATGGGAAATTGAAAACGTGTTTTATTTTAGAAACTGTATTCTTAGGGCAAGTTATAGTATTTTCTGAAGTGAACAGATGAACATTCCAATATTTCCTGTTTCACCACATTAGCCCTGACACATACTTATTTAGATCCCTCCACCAAATTCTAGCTCTTACTTTCCTTCCTTTTCTTTTCAAATGAAGTAGAGTGTTTAATCTCTCATTCTTTTCTTACCAACATTAAAAGAACCTCTTACATGAAAAAATGTAGTTTTTAAAAGACATAGAGAAATAAAATGACCAAAATGTTCCAAAGTTATAACAGTCTGTAATCAAAGAGAGTAATTTTCCACCTTGTTAGGTAAGCACACATAGATAGAAACGTGAATGTTGCATGAGATGTTTATTATTATTAACAGATTTGTACAGCAATCACAGAATCAATCTAGGCTTCACGGAAGTAGAAAAAGTTCTATTGGCCTGAAAATCTAAATAATTCTAGTTAAAAAAAAAAAGCCTCAGATAGTCTGTTTTCCCCCCTGTGATTTTCAAACTCTTATATAAATAGCTTGCATCCACATATTACTAAATAAAATGCATTTTGTGGCCTATCAGAGAAAAATTTCCTGATACCGTTTTAGAAAGCCTCACAAACAAGTCCTTATACTGCTCCAAAAGATTCCACAACACTGGCTGCATGATAGATTGCCACATCTAGAATTTTTCCAACTGTGTTGTATGGCATTTGAGTGAGACATGAGTAGGTATTCCATTAAAATATTATGTAATCAAATAGATTTGGAGAACACAAAGTTAAAATAAACATTTCTTTATAACAAGATTTTCTAGAGTATTTAAAATTACAAAGTGTATTATGACTCTCCAAGAGGAAGATTTATTATGCAGTGATCTTGAACTTATTTTATCACAAAATTATTTTATTATAAAACCCTCATAAATATATCCTATTGTTCAACAAGTAGATTTGAAGCTAGCTTTCACACATATCTAGATGATTTGGAAGGTGTTAATTCAATAATTTTAAACTAATAACACTTAGATTTTAATGGAATAAAGTGAGAAGCCAGATCAGTTAACAAAGAATTTGTATACAAATTTTAATTCTTGATAATTCAATCCCTATTGAGCTAATATCAGATAGCTTGTCGTTGTCTGGCATATTTTAAAGACATGTTTTAACTGGATATATATTGTAATAAAAATATTTGGGCAAATATATCTAACTACTTCTCCGAAGATGAACAAATTATATTGTTCAGTTAGATTAAGTTTCCAAGAGTTGACCAATGTGGAAAAATTGCTTTTTTTCTCTTTCTCACAAGCAAGTTCATTTTGACAGTTACAAATACTAATAATAACCTACTTTTAACATTTCATGTATATAACAAACATTGTATTTTATACTATCAAATATTTTCCCCCAAATTTAAATTCATTGTTTCCACTGATGGTTTAAAGATTTAAAAATACCTGAAGTCTTCACATTTTGCTTTGTTTCACTATGAGTGTTGCATTTTACATTTTGAACATAACTCTGCCTTTAGGGTTGCCAGGTAAAATACAGGACTTGTTTCTGCTTTTGCTAAATTTGGCAACTCTACTTGTCCTTTTCAGAATTGAAGCATATATACGGCACTTAGTAGGCCCTCAATAAATGTTTCAAAAGTACCTTAAAAATATCTTAATGGAAACAGAAGCGCTTAGATTTCATTAGCTTTGTTACCAAATGTATCATACAAAGTATGTTATGTGCAAAAAAAAAAAAAATTATTTGTCATTTTATTAAGCTACTATCAAGGAGCTTTTGAAAAAAAAGACATACAAATCACAAAAACTGAAGATCAACTGTCACTGATTTAATCCAAGACACATACTTATTTGATATTTTAAATATCTTTATACCATAAAAAAAGTTACTAAAAATATCCCTGTCGCACATATTTTTATTAGAATTTTTAAAAAGAGGGAAGATAATTGCATCATAAAATGTTCTTCATAAGTAAATAATTAAAACTGCACATATACCGTAAAAACTAGCAATTAACCCATTTTTAAGAATGAACCTAAGGGACCCGTAATAATGTAATGGGGTAGTTTTCTTTCAAAAATATATTAAATGCATTTAAAATTAGTCATGTTTACCTTCTGTTTGTTGAACAGGGTCTTGCATAATTTTTTGGTAACATTCATATTGAGCCGTCATGATTTTATTTCTAGTAACACCCAACTGAATTAAGTCACCAGGGTTCTCTTCTTCTGATTCTGCTATGACAAGAATCTAAGGGATTAAAGAAAATAAAACTTCAGAATTGTGAGAACGTCTGTGAGAGGCAGTCTGTCACATTGGAAAACAGTAAGTGCAGTGATGTACTGCAGGGTCAGTAGGCTCTGGGGGGAAGTTCCTGACTTGTAGTGTTTGCCAGTTTCCATGGTGTAAATATCCCGACCATGTCCAATTTCAAACCACCACCAAGAGTTGCCAGTGGCCCCAGTGAACAGCACAGCCCACAGTTCCGTCTCAGAAGACTGTGGGAGCCAGCTAGCTCCAGGCCATGTATCTGGAATGCAGACAGCTGTATTCAAAATTCACCTCTACTTTTTGACCTGGGAGTGTAGACAAGATATTTAACCACCCCCTCTACCACCACCAAAACTTCTGCTTTCTTATTGTAAAATGGGACAAAATAGTATCAAGATAACAGAGGAGAAGTACCTGGCACATGGTAAATGCTTAAAATTGTTGCCATTTTTATAATTACATTTTGATAATCAAAATAATGGCAAGTTATTTATGATGTTCATAAACAGAATTTTTATTGTATGCACATCAATAAAGGTTTTAGGCAAGGTATATATTTATATTCTTCCACTTTAGTAGCGTTATTTTAAGCTTCACTTATACTTTAATTTCTACATGACTTTTTTTCCCCTGTTTTGTAGCATGAAGCCTGTATAAACCTTTCTTCAACCTTATTTCTTCTTTGCTTTTGCATAATTCCTATTAATTATTTTCCATAAACAGTTATCTTTCTACTGCTATTTTGTTTCCTTACTTTTGATTTTCTATTCTCTAGCAGGAAGTTGAATTTAATTTAAATTTAAAATAAATAGTAAAAGTCCCTCAGTGTGTGGCACCACTCAAGTTTCACCATTACCTCACCACCATTTAACATTAACTTTTTTATTCTTTGATTGGTTTTAATCTCTTAATCAAGATTTATGCAGCTGTTGTGCTGCACAAGTAATAAATGGAAATTTATAACATCACGAAAAAATTCTTTCCTCCTGTTCTCAGTTTATAGAATTGCATAAAAGCAATATCATTTTTATTCTTACTTAAAAACTCAAGTTTGCACATCGTCTGAATGAATTCAAGAGAAACGGTCACAATTCCTTAAATTACAATAATCAGATTGGTAATCTGTTACAGAACTACCTACAGGGAACCAGCTTTGGCCAGTGCAGCTCATTGGCATGCTCAGTGGAGGGTGGGAGCTGAAGAAACAGGAATCTTGTTTCTTGAATTTCAGTCTGTTTACTTAAGATAACATCTAAGAAGTGCAGAATTTGGACTGCTCCTAGACTTGAGAATGTTTTTAAATACAAATGCTCACAGGAAAGTAGTTGTGCTTTTTTCCCGTTTAGGTTTTCTATATTTTTCTTGAGTTTCTTTGTTTGAATCTTTGTGGGGTTTACTTGGAAACACCACAAGAAAATTATTTGCTGGCACAGAATTAGGTGAGGTTATGTCTCTGAGTTTCTCATACATATAATAAGAGTATAGTCACTGTTTTAATGTGAAACAGAGAAAAATAGGAACAAAAATTTCTGTAAATAAAAATAAAATTAAATGTCTATGACCTATGACCCCTCAAGTACAGCAATTGCTTTTTAGTCATCCTTAGTCTACCCTCCACCTCCAGCCCCACGTCCCCTGCATATACATGCAGAGGCATGCAGGAGTGCACATACTCACGTACACATCTGCCCCAAATTTAGCATCCATGCCTGTCAGAGAATGGACACTTAATACTTATTTGAGTGAATGGATGAGGAAACTAATTTAAAACATAGGGCATGATTCCAAAGTGCTTTTCAATCAATACAGGTCAATCAGTTGGCAGAATGGGAGAAAAATCAACAGGTTGGAATTGCTTTTTTAATCGATCTAACTCAGAATCAGCAGGTCTGATTGAAAATATTTCATCTATTATGTACAACTGTACTATAGAGCCATTCCATTTTTCTTTCAAACTCTGGTAATGGCTTTTCTCTGGTGTCCGCACATTTGTGTGCACCATCCCTCCACCCACACGGCACCATCATACTGTGGTGCCTGCTACAGGACTAAAAGCCTAAAAAGGTACACTGAAGGGAAACAAATGATTGCTGTGTTATAAAAATATATAAAATAGAAATAAAAATGTACTTAATATAAAATGTACTTAATTTATGCATCCAATAACTACATGTATTTTTGTTATTAGCCTTTATCAATTATGGGTATGTTGGAAGTTAAAACAGAAATAATCATAGATAGGGAGATACATTAGAGAAATTTATGCTTACCATAAAAAAAGGCAAGAGAAACAGAAAATACAGGATACACTTTTTCTCCATCATTAAAGCCAAGATGAAATATGCTGTATAATATAAAACAAACTGCAATAGAAAATAAAAGAAATATAATTTAGCAATATTTATGAAATAAAGATAGATGGCTCTCAATGGAAAAATTTTTTAAACTACACAATAATTTTGCTTTAAGGATTTGATTAATAGTCTTACATATTACAAACGTTAAGAGCATCGTGGCTTAAAGTACTAAAGAGCTTAATTAAATACATTTTAATTTAACTTAATTAGCCTTCCAAGCAGGAAAGCCTCTTACAGATATATTTTTAAGTAATTAGAAAACATCTCACTTTCTTTACCTTTACCAAAATTGGGATAAAAAGTACAAAGTAAAGAGTTTCACGAGAACATAAAAGCACAAATTTTGATAGCATATTTTACTATAAAGCTTACCTTTATTTCTGATAAGTATTAATCTTATTTTTAATTTTATGACTCTTCAACAATTTAAGGGAAAAATTTGTATTTTGGACAATTTCTTGAGAGTTAACATCCATAAGTCATAAAAATGGCCTTATGATTTAATAGAAATTATTCTTCACGGCAGCATTCAATTTTTTTAATCAAAAAATAAAAGATTCCCTAAGTCATCTATATTATTAAAATAAGTTTATAGGAGATGGGCAATACCAAATAAAAGTATTTCTGTTGAGTATATCTAATGATAGATACAGTTCTCTGCTAACTTCTTAATTCTAAGAGACAAACATTGCAGGAGTAACATGTATAATGCTTACTCCCTATAAGTTCCATGATCAACATACTCTGGCAGTATTTTTATGAAATATAAATGACCATGGTTTAGTCATAAAATATAGTATTTATTTAACTGAATGAGTAAAAAATATTTTTCAAAGGAGATAAAAATCTAATCAATAGATATTTGCCAGTGGACTATGAACTTAGATTTGATTTTGTTAGGAAACATGTCATGATTTTTATTATACGGCAAATGTTAGAATAAGAATTATAAAAAACTTTTCCTCATTTTACTTAGCATTTGCATTATCACATGCAATAAGAGCATGCCGTTAACTAGCACACAGAATCTATGCCATTGCTTGCCCTCATCAATGACTTACCTAGAAGAAACTTTTCTTTTTATTGTAGCAATCTTCCAAATAATGTTTTCTCTTCAATCAGCTACACTGGGCTTTTATTATTAGCTGATCTTTAAAAAATACAACCAAAAAAAAAAAAAAATAGGAAGAATTCCATTAATTCTAGATGTAAAAAATCATGTTGTAATAGAGAGAAAACAATGAATCACAGTTTTTGCAATTCAAAAATTAATGAGTTAATATTTTAGTTTTTATTGCATGGAACAATGAGAAAAATCTAATTTTCCAATACTTACATTCACAGTTGTCTCCAGACTCAAATCACATTTTCTCTTGGATTATACTCAAAACTGTCTTGAAAAATTTCTTAAATCCAGGGTCATGACCTGAAATATTGATATAATAATTTAATATTATTTCAATGAGCCAAAATCATTTCCATAATAAATTTAAAATTTCAAAGAAAATGCCACTAGAAAAATGATATTTTTTATTAAGCTATTCCAATTTTTAAAAATCTGTTTTGCTTACAATATATTTGAGTTTTGTCACAAATATTTGTTGTTTTCCATTATATGGAAAAACTTAACGTCAATTTCCATTTATCCAGGATGGTCAAAACACTAGCAATTAACTGAATCTTTTACTAAGTAAATTTGAGAGAACTAGAGTATGATAAATGGACTTTTAAATTAAACTGTAGTTTAAACTTCCTTTGAATAATTTTATCTAATATTTATTGGAATGTGTTAATCTTAGTTACTTATATCTATTTCCCTAGCTTGTGTGGTGTCTCACAGGCAGAAACCATATCTGATTGATCTTTGTATCCTTTGTCTCTGGCAGTTAATTTACATTTGCTGTATAAATCAATGAATAAATAAATAAATAAATGAAACAAAGTACTTTAGGATTTTAAGCTTACAATCAGGAACACTAATCATAACTATTAGTGAACTGTCATTTCTTCTATTAGAAGACTTTAAGTAGTGTTTGAATCTACACTGACACCGAAAATTGGGGAAAAAAGTTCTTATATCAGCATGTTTACTTTCCTACAGAATAAAGTCCTTTATTCAGTTTTTGAGTTCTGTGGTCGTTTGGATATTGAATAAACAGTAGTTTACTGTACTGTCTTTGGAAGTCATAAAGCTTAAGCCAAATTTAAAACATTAGTCGTCCACATTTTTCTGTATTAAATATATATAAAGCACATAGATTTACAAGCAGGAATGTAAAGAAATATTGATATTGTTTTATTTGGAAATCAGATAGGTTTTTATGAAGCAATGCTTTGATGATTTACATGAGTCAAGATTAAATTACCTTCCATGTGTACATAGGCTCAAAAATTGAAGGAAAAAGTGCCTTAAAAAACATGTTTGAAGTTTTCCTATATCCAACATATTTGAAAAACAGTTCATGCAACAATAGCAGTTATTTTTGCTGCTTATCTAATGGGTTTCAAAATCAGAATTCCAAAAAGTATCTTAGTGAAATATCTCTTAGCATGCAATAGATCATCCTGGCACCAATAATTAAGAGGACTTTATTCAACTCACAAAATATTGATCAGTGCAAGTAATTCCAGTTTTACAGCTTTCTTTCTTTACCCTATTCCCTAGCTATCTGGAAAATGGGCTATTAGGGACAAGATTGTATTCTGCACTGTGTAAACTTGTAGCACTCCTAACCAAGGGGGCAGGTTCATGATCTCTGGTTTTATCAAGGATGCAGCAGCAAGTTTAGGTGGCAGTCTTTCAAAAACATGGTGGACACCTGTACTCTTCATTAGATCTAGCAATGTCCATTTCATGTGGTGATCCAATTTGCTTGAGGCATCTACTCTACAAAGGACTCATCAAATTTCCCTACCAGCAGACACATATGGTGAGTGGTAGTTACGGAAGAATCACCCCTTTCACCAGGAGCTCCCTAGGCCAATAATGGAGGGATCATGACTGGGCATATAGATAATGCCATTGCAGGTACATATGAAGGTCAGTTTAGATTGGGCCTCATATTGGTAGGTGTAATGGCATGATTATTACCAGGAGAAGTATGTTCAATTGTACTCCTAGGTTTAGATTATTGGTTCTTTGTATACAGCCTCTCATATGTTCATTCAGCAAGTGGTTCTCTCTTCTGTGTTTAGCTGATTCCAAATTTATCTTTGCTGAAGTTCACTTGATATCAATTGACCTAAGCTGTTAAGTAAATCATTGTAAATTTCTCAGATCTAGTTAAACTATTTACTGACAACTGAGTTGCATGTTGCCTGGTGAAATATATAGTAGCTCCCATTCAATTTGGAGGAGAGATCAAGTACATAATTAAAGGAGGTCAAGTTAAATGACTAAATCTGGTAGTGGATTTTTCCAAGTGAGCTTAGGTTTGTTTAATGGGAAAAGCACTTCTTCAAAACTGAGAAAGCTCTAATTTAAACTCTTAAGTGAATCTGTAATCACAGTGGTACTAGTAGTAGTTACTGGCATTTTCTCTTTCTGTTAGCCTCATGGATCCTATAAATACCATTTTATTATCACACCTCAAAATTAAAGTGGAAGATTTGGTTCTACTACTAGAAACAAAATAACTTTCTTTACTGTACACATGGAATAAAAAATAGCTTATAAATAGTCTACAAGCTTCTTGACCAAAGAATCACCAAAATAAAATTAAAATGATTGATTGCATCACAGAAAGAACTTTGACTTGAGACCTCAAATAACTTTTGAAATATAGCTTCCTAGTCACTCAAGGCTTTATGTAGCATCATTCTGGGTTCATTTCTTAAAATTTCAGTAGATCTGCAACCCAAGACAGTTCTACATTTTTTTAAACAGTTCTACGCTTCCAAGTCCACAAAGTTTAACCAATCTTCTTGGCTTACTTCAGTGTAAAAACATGTTTTATTCTACATAAACATAATAGATTAGTGTGACTTAATCAATACTAATTTACCAGAACATAAAAGCATAAATCCAGTGCCTTTCAAACCCGCTTCTTATTTTCTCAGATTTTTATTATACATATACACACTTTCCATTAATTTATTTTTCTTAATAATAATTCTTATTTTTAGCTGAGTCACCTAACCCTAATATTAAAAGTGTATGTTCACTCCAAGATTAAGAAAAAAACCCTAATTTTTGTTTTCCACTCCTGCATTTCCAAAATATCTTGGATTTTCAGAGGCCCTAAGCCATATTCTCTCCTCCTTTTATTTATCCAGTCACTATAAAGTTGGCTAACAGAAGCATTTCTCACACGTATCTAATTTGCCATTAAGTATCCTGAACCTTTGTGTGAGCAAAGTGAGGCTGTTTCCTATCTAGGTACATGCCTTCCTTTATGGCATATTAAACAAGCTACATTTCTCCTGAATCAAAACAAGGAAAAAGCACTTTTCAATCCCAATATTCTACACGTCTATGACAAATGCAAACTTCTTTCTGTCATTTTACACTATGTGCAACAGATTGTGCCGCTAAAAATTGTATCCAAGTACAAGACCTGGTTACCTGTTATTCTCTCCTCATTGCTTATTTTTTGGCAAAATAAATTTTTATTTTTGTGCTAGAATGATTCTTGCAAATTACTGTCTTTACTTCCACTAGAGTCTTTGAGAAAGAAATTCCAGTATAAGGTTTTAATTCCCCACCCCCATCCTGACCTGGAACATTCCTAACACTTTCAATCCATGAAGCAGTAAGAAAATTAAAATATATATAGACTTCTCTTTCCTGAAGATCTGTTACTGATATAAGAAAATCAAACTGTAAGTCCTTTTTTATAATATGGCTTGGGGTTTTCATTATTTAATGAACAGTTACTAAATTACTGTTGTAACATAAACCAGAATTCCACAGAGTGTGGGTTAATGGATCACCTGTATCAGAATCACCACCAGAACTTGCTGAACACATGAGAATGTCTAGGGCCCACAACAGAACCTCTGCATCAGAAACTTCAGAACTTTGGAATCTGCACTTTTTGCAAGCACCTGAGGAAATTCATGGCCTGTTAAATTTTGGAAAGCACAATATAAGTACATCATCATCATTTGGCCATGTTGAAACCTGGACACACTTATATTCCTCTGTCTCTAGGTACTAGCCAGACTATTTTAAAAGTACTATTAAGTATAAATCAAGCAAAATAATCCACAATGTTCTCAGGCATAATTAATATCTGAGAACTCCCAGAGCAAGTTATTCAAATATCCTACTTTAAAACATTTCATGTACTGTTGTAATTATCCCTTTGTACTGTTTGTGCCTCTAGATTGTGAGCACAGGAAGAATAGGACATGCATCATATTAATCTCTGTGACTCCAAACCCTAGCAAAGTGGGGACATAAAGAGGGTATATAAAGTATGTTTTGGGTAGGTTACTTACAAAATGAATTTAATCAAGTTGAAGAAACCTGGTGTTCTGGGATGTTCTCAACCCTCTCAAGCATATTAAAATTTTCTGATACCTTAAAAAAGTCATTGCCTGGATTGTAGTCCAAGAAATTCAGATTCAACTCATCTTGACTGTGGCCCAGGGATAAGCATTTTATCAAGTTTCCTAGGTGATACAGGAATATACAGCTAAATTTGAGAACCAGTGGGATAGACAGAAGAATCCTGTGGTAGGCAGAATAATGAGCCTCCGAAAATTTCCATACCTAATCCCCAGAATCTGCAATTTTAAGGTTATGGACCTTAAAATAGAAAGATTATCCTAGATTACCATGAATTATCCTGGTAGGCCTAAACTAAGCTCTTCAAAGTAGAAGAGGAAGGTCAGTCAGAGTGATGCAGCAGAAGAAAGGAAGCAGAAGAGATATGGCAACATAAAGAGTTGATGCACTGTTACTGGCTGTGCCATGCAGGAGCTCATGTACAAGGACCAGAAATAGACCTCTAGGAGATAAAGGTGGCCCTCAAGCTAACAGCCAGCAAGCAAATGGGGACTCAACTGTACATCCTGAAGGAACTGAATTTTGCCAACAACCTAAATGAGTCCAAAAGCAGATTCTCTCCAAGATCTTTAGAAGAAAACACAGCTCTGCCAACACCTTGACTTTGGCCTTGTGAGACTTGGAATAGAGAAACCAGCCAAGCCCCTAGGACTTCTGACCTATAGAACTGTGAGATAATAACAATGTGTTGTTTTAAGCCACTAAATTTGTGGCAATTTGTTACAGCTGTGAGAAAAAACTAGGTACAAATACTTACCTGATAAAAAATTAATTTTCCCATCAAAACTAAGTGGTAATTTTCTGCTTCCCAACTGGTCAGTCATTCCTCCTAACTCTAGAATACAGATCTTTTTCAATTTATGATAGGGTTATCTCCTGATAAATCATAAATTGAAAATATCATAAGTCAAAAATGCATTTAATATACCTAACCTACTGAACACCATAGCTTAGCCTAACCTACTTTAAACATACTCAGATGACTTACATTAGTCTACAGTTGGGCAAAATCACCTAACACAAATACTATTTTATAATAAGGTGTTGAATATTTCATGTAATATATTGAATACTATACTGAAAGTGAAAAACATAAGGTTGTATGAGTACAGAATTGTTGTAAGTGTATCAGTTGTTTACCTCCATGATCTTGTGGCTGAGTGGGAGCTGCAGCTGCTGCCACTGCCCAGCATCACAAGAGAATGTCATACCACATATTGCTTGCCTGGGAAAAGATCAAAATTCAAAATTCAAAGTAGGGTTTCTACTGAATGTGTATTTCTTTCACATTATCATAAAGTCAAACCATTGTAATTTGGGGACTGTCTATGTATTCATTATACTGCAAGGCAATCACGTTAGCTAGCAATATTTCTTTCTAGCTGCTCCTAAATTGCTGTGTGATTTTGAGAAAATCGATTCAACTTTTTTTCTGCATGGTTTACCCAACTAGAAAATGGGTACTCAACTTGATCTTTAACTTCTTGTTTGCTACTGCATCCTTGTTAGAAGAGGTATGCTGGAGTCAGAGAGCCATATTTTCAAACTTAAGCTCTTGCAACACTTAAACTCACTAAATCTATTTCCTGACCTGAAAGTGGGTGTACAAGTAGTGGCTGAATCAATGTTGCCTAGAATTTTTATCATAACTCATCTTGTCAGTGTGTTAAATTGGATAACAGATATAAAGAATTTGTCTAATAATAAATACACAATAAGCATTAGCTCTTGCTATTATCATTATTACTATATTATTTCAATCAGTTGTCACAATGCTAATCTCAACTGAATGAACCAGCATACATATTTTAGTGATTTGGCCAAGGTCACATAGAAGCTTAGGGCTGACACCAAGCTAAGAACTCAGATTCTCTGACCCTAAATCTGGGCCCCTTTGTCCTACACCATCCTGACTCAGAGGACTGAGTCATTTATTTGGATAATTAAGGTTTAAAAAGTGCGGAATACATTTCTATTTTGCTTATTCAGTTATTTTACTTAACCAGCCATTCACTGCATTGCATTTTATTTTTATTCATAAGACACATTTATATTTTTTTTCTGGCACAATTTCTTCTTTTAACTCCTTTCCTTAGAAATGTTGTGACATTTGATTTTTTTTTTTAACTTATATTAGTAAATGGCTTGACAACTCAGACTTGCCATTCTGCTAAGGTACCAAAATCAAAAGCACATGTATTGTCTCACTTTCAAAAACTTTAAAATGCAGTTTAGATTAAGAAATACTTCTAGAAATTCAATTAGTCATCTTACCCTATTTCTTGAGCAACTACTTTCACTTAGGTGTGCACGGAGACAGAAGTGAACACAAGTTAAGATTTCTGCTCTGAATGAAAATATTTATCAAGTTAGATAGTGGTAATCTTACACTGATTTTAGAGGATTCGTTCAGTACTTTTAAACACAGTCCATAAGAGTCATTCCTGAGGTTCTAAAAAGGGATGATTTCACAACATTTAAGACAGGAAGCTAGTGCTGGGCCCCAGTCAGTACACTTTCAATGAGCTTGAGCAGGTTAAAACCTTCCCAGCTGTCTCATTTGTAAAACAAAAGAGTAGGATAAGATAAATTTAAATATTGAATAAAGGTTCAAAATTTATATAAAAAGAAAAATATGGTTAGTATAGGAACAGTTTTGTTGAAAGTAACCCAAATCCCAAGTATCCTTGAAACCAAGTCATTCCTGATACTTTTTTCTGGCTCAGGAAGACTTTCCCTAGGTCTCCTACTACCAATTACCCAAAAGGAGTTTGAGTTTGAATCTAAGACAGTGGAAAGTGGACCATTTGGCTAGATGCTCTTTCTTTTGTTACATGGGAATTCAGGGAAAAAGTATCTAGGCCAAAAAAAGAAAATCGCATCTTGATTTCACCTCTTCATATACTGCCTCTTTTTAAGAGGCATTCTTACTTTTGAAAGGCCATTTGTAAAAAAAAAAAGGCTAGTTCTCTCTTCTGCACTGCAGAAAATTGAAATTAGAAAAGCAAACATACTTCTTCATAAGCCCCCTTGCCAGACTTCTCAGAATGGAATCTGATCAGTTCATCTAGGCCAAGCTAAACTTATTACCATCATCGTTGGAATAGCCTTAATGCTCCTAATACTGGAAACCAACAATTTCTGAAATTCAGCTACATTGGTTTTTATCTCTTTTGCATTTAACAGAAAATGACTTAGATAAAAATTAAAAAATCATACAGTGCCAAAAATTACAGGACATGTTAAGAAATGATGCAACAATATACCCAACAAGTTAATTAATGAAAGAGTAAGAAAGATTATTACATTTAATTTATCAAAATCCTATGAGTGACTTAGTATAAAAACACATCTAATATTTAAAAAGGCAATAAAAACTCTCATAAAAACCTCCAGAAAGTATTTTATTTTTGAAATGACACCTTAGTTTAATAATAACTATTAAATTCCAAATGCTAAGAAAACATGTATTGTAAATATTGCCCCATTGCTAATGATACAGTTTTCCTTTTTCCAGAGAGTTATTGAAATAAAGTAACATCCAACTGATATTTATAATTAGCATAATTCAGGGACAATGTGTGAGGTCAGTTACAAGTAGAGGCAGTAGTTGTACTGATTACTAATATGAGTTAGATTTCCTGATTTTAAAACCCAACTCAGCCTCACACTTGCAAGTTAAACAACTTCAGTAAGAATAGTTTTCTCATTTGCAAAATAGTTTTTAAACCAGAAGGCTATTGTGAAAATAAAATGAGATAATGTACCTAAACATTTTAGAACACAGTAAATATTAGTTATTATTATTATTATTATATCACATTAAAATTTTTAATAATATAAGTAAGTTCATACATGTTTTAAGTTATTTGCCACAATTTCAATAGCATTACAGGTGCAAATTAATCCTATATTTCAAGGTGATCATCATAAGCATCTTGACTTTTTATCTTCTGTAGAAATAATATGATTGTTTCTATTGTCATTTAAATCAGTTATGAAAATATTGAGTTAAATGAATGATAACAAGTATATTCCAAATATAATGCCCATCTAGTTAATAAATAACTGCATATTTCCTAATACTGAGCTTATATAAACTAAAACTCTAGCAAATTGTACACATTGTAATCAGTCACATTGTAAATAATATAACATGCTAATCCAATTAAAAACAAGATATAAAACCTTTAAAATTTGACTCTAATTTTAGGTTGACTGTAACAGCCTTTACTAACACTGTATTGGAACCAAAAAGAAAAATACTGACTCTATGCTTACTTGCTTATCTAATGAACATTCCAGGGTGAATAGTTGAATAACCATTAAAGAGAGATAATATTGTGATTAAATTTAGGACTTCATTTTACACTCTGAAGTACTTACTCTCGGGAATAATTTTCCCATTGTGGGCATAATTAGCCATTTCCGGTGATTTTGGTGACCTTCTTTTTATTTGAAAGAGGCAAGTGGCCAAATATCAGCCTAATTAGTAAAAGGTAGGTGGGAACCTGAAAAAAATTGCTTTGTACTTGATGGAACACTCTCCCTCCAGGAGATCTAATATGGAAAGAATTGCTTGCCCAAGAGCATAGAAACAAAACACATCTTTCCAGCTCTTTGGACTACGAGCTTTATACCTATTTCCCTTCCACAAAGTCAGGAATCAAGTTCTATGCGAAAACATGTTTTCTTCCTCAGACAATAAAATCAGAAAGTATATAATTCTGCTGGAATTTTAATTTAAATTAACATAGTAGTCCATCATAAAAGTTATGGTATTTTTGTTATTTGTTTTCAATATTTCTCCAAAAAAAAAAAATTTAAACAGCACCTACTAACATATCTCAGCATTTTGGAACCACGGGAACTCTGTTGGTACTGTTGGTCTGGCACACTTTCTTTTTTTCCCTGAAAAAATGAACCTCTCTTTCCACTGGAAAATCTATTCCCTCTGGTTCAAGTGAGGCTGCTCTACTGAGGTAGAAAGTGACTGAAAACTGGTCAGATTAGCACAATCCTCTGAATTAGGTTGATTTAGGAATGAAAATGTGGTCCAATCTGTACTGTCAAAATTCTCCCTGGGACATTTCTTTTAATGTTATGAGGGAAAAACCATCAAGTTACATTTTATGCCTAAACAGGATTGAATTGGAGTTTTGTCTCTTGCAACCAACACGTTTCTAACTAACAATTTGAGAAATGCTAGTGTAGTGAAAAGATTACTAAGAAGGTTCCATTTTGCATTCTGCCTAGCTTTACCGGGCCTAAGATAGTTACACTGCCAGCCCCCAGTTTCCTGACCTGTAAAATAAGATGACTTCAATCTCTCTTATGCCTTGTAATCTAAATATCTCCAAATTATTTTCTATTTCACCAAGGCAGGACATCATTATTCATTTCCAAAGCATATTCCAAGCCCAGCCAATATGAGTTCATAAACTAACTTTTTCCACCCAATATATCTATGATGTGATTTTGTTTTTTAAATGTGAAATAACCTTAGGCATATATGCCTTTGGATAATCCACAGCTAATCTGTGCCTGCAATAAGATATTTATAGCTAATTCAAAAAGTAAATGCAACTCTTACATGAAAACAAATGAATAAATTTTTGTGACCTTGGGTTAGGCAATATTTTTTGACATGATACCAAAAGCACAAGTGACCAAAAAAAAAAAAAAAAAAAAGATAAATTGGACTACAACAAAATTAGAAACTTTCGTGTTACACATGATACCATCAAGAAAATGATGAGGCAACTCACAGAATGGGAGAAAATATTTGCAAATTACGTATTTGATAAAGGACTTGTATTCAGAATATACAAAGAACTATTACTACTACTAGATAATAAAAAGACAATCCAATTAAAAATGGGCAAAATATCTGAACAGACATTTCTCCACAGAGATATATGAATCACCAATAAGCATATGAAAAAAATGTTCAACATCACTAGTCATAGGGAAATGCAATTCAAAACCACAATAAGTTATGAGTTCATACCCACCAAGATAGCTGTAGTGAAAAAGATAGACAATAACAAGTAGGAAAGGATGTGAAGAAATTGTAACCTTTATACATTGCTGGTGGGAATGTAAAATGGTACAGCTGCTTTGGAAAGTGGTTTAACAGTTTTTCAAAATGTTAAATATAGAGTTACCATATAACCCAGCAATTCTACTCTAGATATTTACCTAAGAGAAATGAAAACATATGTCCAAAAAACCATTTGTACTTGAATGTTCGTGGCAGTATTATTTTTAATAGCCAAAAAGTGGAAACAACTCAAATGTCTATCAACTGATGAATGGATAAACAAAATGTGATATATCCCCCAAATGATGTATTTTTTGTCAATAAAAAGAAAGGAATACTTATACATACTACAACATGGATAAACCTTGTCAACAGTAAGCTAAGTAAAAGAACCCAGCCACAAAAGACACATATTATGTTCCTTTTATATGAAATGTCCAGAACAGGTAAACCTATAAAAACGGAGACCGTATTAGTGGTTGCTTTGGGCTGGGGGAGAGTGGTGAAGGGGAGTAATTGCTAATGGGTACCGAGATCCTTTTTAGGGTGATGAAATGTTCTAAAATTAGATTGTGGTGATAGTTGCACAACCTTGTGAATACGCTAAAGCCATTGATTTATACACTTTAAATTGATGGACTATATGGTGTATGATTTATATCTTAAAAAGTAAATGCAAAATAAGGTGTGTATATCTAAGGGAAGATTGATACTAGATTTAGTAGAACATCTAGTCTCATTTCTCTCTTCTTTGTCAAGGGACAAACAATGTTCACGTTGTAAAACAAAATACATTGACCAAAAAACCTGCCTAATTTACATGGATGTATACTCTGAGTTGTCCCTTCAATTTGATACATTATCTCATGTTCAACAACACCCAATCAACTCTATTTTACATGCTTAGTACTGTTTTGATTTGTAAGGAAAAGTACATTTTCATTGAAATTTGCTTTCACCTCATACACAAAAATTTTATATTTCCCTTGAAGAATAAATGTGTTTATTTAAAATAACCGTTATACATAATTGAGCAAAAAGTATAATGATATCTAAGAAAATTTCCCTTAGTTTTAAATAGGGTCTGTAGTTGTTTATCTCTTTTCTCTTGACAGTAATTTCTTTTCTCTACATTTCTATAGCATTATTTCATTTTCTGATAGGAGTAGAAAACTGACAATTTGTATACAAAAATGCAGATATTTTTATCTCATTTGAGGCATATTTTAATTGTGTCATTACAAGCCATAACAACAAGGAAATAGCATACAGGTGTATTAGCAAGAAAGAGAAGAGAGATTATTGAACTTTGGTTCATTCTTGGAAATAAACCCTGGTTAAAAATCCTATATCCCAGGACTTCCCTGGTGGTCCAGTGGTTAAGAATCTGCCTTCCAATGCAGGGAATGCGGGTTCCATTCCTGGTCGGGGAACTAAGATCCCACATGCTATGGGGCAACTAAGCCCTGATGCCACAACTAGAGAAGCCCACATGCCGCAACAAAGACCCAGCACAACGGAAAAAAAAAAAATCTTATAACCCAAATATTTCCCTTTTATGGTGTTATTAATAGGTAAAAGAAAAGTGAAAGAAGAATAGAAAAAAAGGAAAGAAGGAGGGAAAGAAAGGAGGGAAAGAAGAAAGAGGGAGGGAATGTGCATCTCAAGTAAATGCACACTTTACTTAAAATTAACTCTATTTTTCATTATTTTTATAAAGAATCAAACAGAATGTTGATAATACTAAAATTTGTTCCTTTACAGATTTCTTTTTCTCACAACCATTAAACATAATTCCACCTTAATATTTTTTAGTATACTCATTTTTTTATTCATTTGAATATAAAATTTATTTGTTTGAAATATATAATATATATCAAAAGCTATGTTAAGTACTGGGGATCCAGAAATGCTATAATTTTTTATCTTAGAGATAGTAAAAAATCGTGTAGGGGAAAAAGATGTACAAATGTAGATAATAAAGTATTATAGGTTGTCAACAAATATTTGTAGTGTCTGATCAGATAGAATGATGCATTTTAGATAGCAGAAGTGTGTGTGTGTGTGTGTGTGTGTGTGTGTGTACGCTCATGCATGTAGAGAGAAACATATAGAATATGACACTTATGTGGAATTTCAAAAAATCAGTAATTTGGAAGTGTCAGGTGCTAAAAAGATGCAAGTACTTATGAGATAAGGCTTTCTTGAAAGACAGGGATGCAAATTAAAGATGGTATCTTCTGTCATATTGAAGAGTTTTGATTTAATGCTCTAGGCTGTAGATGTTCATCTCTATGCCTACTCTGATTTGCTGTTGACGGCAGGCAGTATTGCTGCGCTGAGCGGTGACGAGGTTGAGTCTAGGCTCAGTGAGCATCAATAATGCATCAGTGATGTCTGCCATGGGCATCATCCTAAGAAGGAATGACAGGTATTCCAAATATTTGCTAGCCCAGCTGCAGAAAAAAAATAAAATAATTGTAGGGGAATTAAGCAGTAGAACAGTATGTCAAGATTTTCATTTTACAAAATAGGAGGGTTAATTCAGAGATGGTGACAAGGGCAGTTGTACAGAGATGAATTAGAATACTGCCGTGACTTCTAAGTAAGTGAGGCAAGAAAATACTGTAATCATGGAGGCTGGAACTAAGATTAATAATGATGGGGATGGAAAGCAATATTTAAAAGTCAGAGATATTAAAAAGGTTTAATCTATGAAGATATGAGAATTCAGTTGAGTGTAATTAACCTAAATTAATTCCCCCGATTCTAATATGAGTATCTGGCTTCCAATCAGTAATATAGGATCTACAACAGAGGAAAACAGGTGTGGGAAAATATCTGAGTACAGATGAGATATTCTGAAGAAGAAAATGCCTGAGAGTATTTGTCTAGATAGTTCTGGAAATTAGTAAGGAAGGGCCTTGAAATAAAATGTTCACACTCATCATAATATAATAGAACAGTAAAAGGTGCCATTTTGTCCAGAAACACTGTCTATAATGGGAAAGGAGTAGACAGTGTACTCTAAGAGATGTACATGGAATTGAATTGGAGCACATTTCAAAAACACTGGTGGAATTTAAGGAATTCCTTCCTTCAAAAGGAAGACTGTGTGTTGATAGAGGATAGAGGTAGAGCTTTCTAGAGACTAGGAACTAGAAACACAAAGGCATAGGTTCATGAAAGAGCAAGGCTTGTGTGAGTAAGGGTAAAGGTGCAGGCCTGAAGTAACTTGAGAATCTTTAGGAAATCAATGCGGGGAAACCTGGATATGTGACTTGAAACATTTCCTAGGCACCCAGTCCCATGATGCACTCTACAACTGCTGTAATTTTGCACATACCAAACACAGCTTATTTTTAATTATTTAGTCCTGTGACTAAATCTGGGTTGTAATTTAAAAATAGATATTCCAGTGCAAAAGAAGTTACACAGGAAGAAGTTCCTCGCTGAATTAAGCCATGCTTAAGTGAGAACTGCTGCTTAAGAACAACACGTTCCCTGTGAAAAAAAGATGGCAAGTCCCTTTCAGCGAGTCTAACCTTTATGGAGTGCTATTATCAACTCAATTGTATGTTTTTTCCTGTTTCACAAACATGTTCCCAAAAGACTTTTAAAATAGCTTTCTTTCCTGCTAAATTGTTGTGCAAGCACTTTTTCTGAATCTCAGCCTTAACTGGACCAGGATGTGTTAAAGAAAAAAAATGCGCTGTCACTCTTGACATGGTATAATAGGCCTGAACAACAACAGTAAAACATTTTCCTAACCTGACTGCCCCTCTTCTCACTGAATCTTAAGACAGTGCATTTTCATGAAAATGCAAAATACCCTGAAGAAACAACAGAAGAGACAATTTACCAAAAAAAAGTCACCATTTTAACAAGTGAAAAATCTGTCCACCAAAGTAGGATTTTTCTCCAAATAAAGAGGAAAAAATTACTACAGAAAATAAACGTTTTGTAAGAGTTAAAATAACCTAAAAGAAAATAAATTAGTCATATGAAATGGTCCCCTAGATACCCAGTAAGTTGATCTTTCTTTTTTTTTCTTCTTTTGGAGGAAAAGAAAAGAATCACAACATCCTGAAATCTGTCTTGGTCACTTCAAAACAAATCCCAAGCATTTTGGGGGCACGTTTATCAAACTGCAACTCAGGTTGTAGTGCTATGCATGTCTGTTTTTGCAGAGAGAAATGTTTCTCCATCAAAAGTCTTTCTAAACAGCAATCAAAATAGCAATCTCAGAAAAGAAAAAAAAAAAAAAAAAGGAAGAGAAAGAGGAGGAGGAGAAGGAGGGAGAGGAGGGGGAAGAAGAGTAAAGTAAATAAAAGATAAACACAGCCTCATGGCCACTTTGATGGGGGCTATGGCTAGAAAACTCACATGTGGCTTTCTGGGACAGGAGTCAATGCATCTATCTGAACAGTATGCTGCTTTTGGCAATGGATCACGACAACTTTTTAAAAATAACAGTAGGGGACTTGTATTGGGAAAAAAAAAAGACAGGAAAACGGTAGAAAGCAAGATGCAGGGCAGAGAGCACAGGTTTTTGCGACAATGGGCTCTGGTTTGGATACCAGCTGTAGTATTTACAAACTGAGAATGCAGGCAGAAACCTAACCTGCAACATTTACCTGGGTTTCTGTAGTTTTCAGATGGGCATAGCACTTCTATCTTAAGTATACCTATGGGGGTTAAATGTAATAACCCACATAATCACCTGCTGCTATCTGGGAAGTGATAAGTACTCAGAAAGTAGTGGTCTCTCTAGTCTCCCCTGCAGCAGAAGAGAATGCCATGGTTTGCTTTAACCGGTCTCAGTGACAAGACTTGCAATTTTGGGTAAGATTATATGTGAACATTTAACAATGCCAACCTTCTCAGCTTTCCATAAAAGAGGAGATTATTGTCCATCAAAGGCATGGGATTTACCATGTTCAAAGGGGAGTGACAATGGACTCTAAATCCAAAATCGATTGTTTTCTTATGAAAACTACTTTGTTCAATACGTAACACTGCTAACCCTTGCTCTGTTAGGTGGTACCATTTCATATATATACGTATATATATACGTATATATATATATATATATATATATATATATATATATATATATATACATATATATATATATACACACACACATATACACACATACACGACATCAGGCCTTTTTACTAAGAAGGTAATAAACACCAGTGCTCAAGTCTCTTCTTTAGATCCCCAGGACAATATTAAGGAGGTGAAATCCTTTATGCTTTGTCACAAACACATACCCTATGAAGATTTCTACATCTGCATTATCAATTGTTTTTGATTTTCTTAATCCCTGGATGAAAAAAAAAACAGTAAAACAGAAGGCATCAGATATATTATCTGGAAATAGGGAGTTTTTAGCTGGAGACAGAATGGTGCAAAGATATAAAACGTAAAGAGTTGAAGGAGAAAGAAAGAAAAAACTTGCAGCAGTTCTTAGTTAAGCTTATTTTGTTGTCCAAAACAATTAAAATTCATACAGACATATACATAACACAAAATAATTAAATTAATAATTTACTATTTCTTAATTAAATAGTACTATTTGTGTTTTAAAACATAATGTTGCCTTTTAATATAAAATAGTATGAATATGGGGCTGTAAGTAGCTGGGCTTTATCACTTCATTCTTATTGTTAAAACTTAATTCTGGACCACCTCACCACCATCCTCAGCCAAAGAAAGAAAAAGAAAAAAGGGAAAAAGTTGATATGTTTGTTCGTGGCAAAGAAACAATAAAAACAATACCTTATCATCAAAAAAGATTTTTAAGTTCAAAAATAATTTCTTGTTCTGTAAAACTGCATATATTTTGATTTAGCTCATTGTTTTACAAAAATTATTTGTAATTATTTGATTTAGCTCTTACCTTTTATGAAAATTATTTGTTAGCTCTTGCCATTTTATGAAAATTATACGTACTTAAAAAATTGGAAATAAATTCATTAACTAATGAAGATGTTTAGAATACTCCATTCACAATTCAACTTAAGTTTTCTGTTAAATATCTTTATTGTGAAGAAAATCTTAGGAGGATTCTACCTCTGCATAATGGTGGGTACAATTGATAAGAAAAAGAAGGAGGAAAAGAAGAGGACGTATTGGGGAACCTAACATTATTTGTCTGTTTGTGTATATCTATGGTCTCTTAAAGTAATCATTGCTTAAAACACTGTGGTTGGTACTTAAAATAAGCAACTAATAAGTTTTGAAAAAAGATGTGGTTTGGTCCTTTTGTGTGAGTGTGTGTGTGTGTGTGTGTGTGTGTGTGTGTGTTCTTACATAAGAGAGGGAGAGACACAGAGAGAGAGAGAGGGAGAGAGGGAGAGGAAGACGGAGAGAGACAGAGAGGGAGCGAGCTAAAACTGGAAGACAGAAGGACAGGATTTCACATTTTATTTCCTACACAGGGAAGGAGTGATGGAATCCACATCATTAAATACACACATTAACTACTTAACTGGAAAATCTTTTAGTCAGATATAAGAAGAGCAGAATTCTCGAAAAAAATAGAACTGTTTGTCCAATAATGCTAATGATGCTTTATGAAGGATCTAATTACTGTCTTTTCAGGACTTATCTTTGGCTCTCTCATCCTCAGGAAACCCTCTCTGAACTCCTTATGTCCCTAATGTTCCCACCACAGAGAGACTGCACCCTCTTACAGCACATTATCACACTAGACTTAGTTCAGTCTGGTTTTTTACTTTCTCCCACCAAATGTGAGTGCTATTTCAGGGCGTTTGAGGGTACTGCCTTACTAAACTTTGGGTCCCCAGGACATTGCCTGGTGTGTAGTAACCTTTACCAGTTTTTTTAATGAATAAACAAGTGAAATAAATATTCATCACAAAATAGTTATAATAATTTAAATTGTTTTAATGATTTACAGAGACTGATCACAGCAAAATTCATGCGTATTTAGGAAGAGGGTAAGACTAGTTAAGCATGGTTTGTCTCATCCATTTGTCAAATAAAGAAAAGCACTTAAACTAGTCCAAAAAAAGTTTTCTCTCAGACTGTTGAAGAAAATTTTTAAAAATTAGTGGGTGATAATATCATGGTGATTAAAATTGGCAAGTTGTGAACATTTTCAAATGAACTGCTTCTTTTAATTCTAAAATAGTGCATATTCAAAACTTTAGTGGTATATTTTTGCTGTTAATCCTGGAAATTTGTGCCGACTTTTATATTCTAAGAGAAAAAAAAAACAAATTTAAAAATAAAAGAATGAGAAATATTTTGGCATGAGGTAAGGGCTGAGATACAGTGAGATATAAATATATGCTGCTTGATATTAAAGCTTTCTTTAACGTTAAGCATATATTTAGTAAAATGTTGCTATTCTAAAAAATTCGAATAGCTTCAGGTTGAGTGTGAATAAAACCAGCATTCTAATTTTAGCCAAACCTGGGGATCACAGAGGAAAAGGAGTGAAGGCCGGCTCCAGTGTGACCTAAAGCTTCTTGTGCATAGTGCGTTAAGGTTACTAGTATTTCCACCTCTATATGTTGTCTTGGTTTCTGTCACTAAACAAGCTCTATATAATTTGAACAAAACCATTTACCTTTGGTAGTCTCAGTTTTATTTTGTTTTGTTTTGTTTTTAAATCTGTAAAATAAGGGTATTGGACTAGATTCTTAAGGTCCTTTTTTGTTCTTTAAATCTACTGTTCTGAGGGGAAATATCATTGTTATTTTATCTAAGACATATATTAATGTAAATCCATTAAGTATTGAAAGCTAAACTAAAGGAAAAATTTCCTCACGAATTTGTTTCAGATCTACATGCAACAAATATTACAGTTTGCAAAATAATGCTATTTTGATATCTATTTATATATTTAGAAAACATTTTTGGATTTCGTTTTTTAGCGTTAGTGAGTTTTTTTCTTTTTTTTTCCTCCTCCCAATGCCTTAATAAATGAGTAAGGCAACACTTTTAAGAAGCATGACAGTATATTTTAAAGTTTGTTTAAAACATTATTAAGAAATAGGCGATCTATTGATAGAAATAAAACTCAAAGATGTCTAACGTGATATTCATAAAATTATATTACATGCTATATATCTTTCTTTTAAAAAGGTAGGATGATATGGAAGCCCAAACACCTACTAAATGAAATATATGAATGAATTCACTATAACCTTGCCCTGGAGTCTCTGTTCTGTACAACTGAAAATTTAAAAACTCCCTTCTGCTGCTGGCTTTTTTTTTTTTTTTTTTGCCCTTGTGATAATCCAAAACGGATCTTGAATTTTATTGTGATTCGTATACAAATCCTCCCATCGCAGAAATGCTACCAAGGAAATTTTAGTAAAGGAAATTAAGTAATTTAATCACTGTATAGTTGACTGAAATAATTATACTCCAGTGATAGCTAAAGAATAGCTCAACCAAGAAGAAAAAGATTTATAAATGCAGTTTTTTCTTTAACATTTTAATTCTATTCTCTCTTCCTCCATGCTCTATATAGTTTGTAATTAAAACAACATTTTATGGAAATATGGAACTTGCTTTTTCCTAAAAATTATGTAGCAATTACATTTTCAAGAAAGCACAAAGAAATTAATTCAGTGCACGTAAAATGTTTACAGTTACTCTTGGTTAAAGGTCTGAAGTCTTTTTCTTTCTTCCTTTTTTGTCTCCTTCTCCCCAGTTTTCTCCCTTGACTGCAGCAGTCACTGTGAGCTCTTTGTAAAGGAATGTTTTACATGTGAATGCCTTTAATTGACTCTGTTTACCAAATAATGATGGATAATAGCCTTGAAATCCCTGGGAAAATGTTTACAACACCAAAGTCTTTTTTTTTTCCTTCCCCTCCATTGGATCAGCTTTTCAAAGTTATTTGTTTTGATTTAGGAAATAACCTTAATAGTGTCAGGATTGTCCTCTGGACCAATAAAGGAGATATTATTGTGATCTAAGCATCTGTCAGAGAGGATGAGAGAGAGAGAATATTCCAAATGGGGGAAGGAACAAGTGCAAAAAAAATATTTTTTAAAGACAGGGAGAAAAGCATAAATATCAAAAAGGCACAGTATTTATCTCTCAGAATTTTGAATTTTAAAGAGATTCAAACATTCATTCTGTTTTCCCTGACATTGTATATGGGATTATTGTCAGCTGTTATATTTTAAACCTTTTAAGGTAATTGCTATCTATCTGATGGCTGCTCTACCATAATTGTTATATCATATTTTTATCAGTTAATTAAATTTTATCTCCCCCCCCATTTGAGGAAAGCAAGAGAATGTTATAGAACTATATTATTTAAGACTTTATTATTCATATACCAAAAGGACAAAACTAGGTTTGGGGCAGCTAAGTTTTCAGCAAAATAATGGAAATTATTCTTCCCTTCAACAATTCTGGTAGAAAAACTCCCCGAAGTAATTGTTATTAGCCTGACCTTAAAATAATCTCTATTCAAGCTAAAACTTGTATGTTGACAGCACCAGGGCTGACGCAAAAACTGTGATTTATGTCTCAATAGATATAAAATACCAGAGAAGGCAACCCAGAGTTGCTTTGCTTCCATTTTCATCTTGGGAGAAGTGAGAAAGACTATTTTTATAGAGTTAGTCACTGATTGAGTCAGTGTTTCGTTGAGCACTGATATAAACTGTCACTGTGTATCTAAGTAGCCTAGGCAAATCATTTTATCCCTCTAATTTTGGTATCTACATAAAATGTGAATAATTGTAGTATATCCTATTTAGGGTTGATGTGTTAGTATGTAGTGAGCTAACATTTTCTGACACATTAGTAAGCACTCAATGTGAATTATTATTATGATACAATTTTAATATTGGTTATCATTAATTTTCACACAGCAGGAGGAATGGGAAGTACAATATCTAAATAGGGACATCAGCACAGCAAATATTTTATTTATGCAAAACTTTCATTTATGGGAAGAAAGTTCTCTTTTCTACCATGTTTTATTAGGGTGCAAGTATGGAAAGTTGTATAAGTGTAGTTGCCTAAGAGGTCAATTAGCATATTCTTAGCCAAAGAGGTGTTTGAATTCCTCAATATTAGTCAATAGTATTTCATTCCTAAATATAAAAGTAACTTTAGATAGTAAAGTTATAAATAGATGACCACATTTTAAACTCACTGCTCACATATTAATGTAGGCAGCAGCATGCCATAATGAACTCATTTAAAATCTACTTTGCTCTGAGAGGTCATAATTATTAGCAGCTAGATCTGTAAGATGTTGAAAACACAATCTTTCTTTCATCATAATAGAATAAATAATGTCTAAAACCAAAGTACACATGTGAATCTTGGCTAAAAATAGGATCTAAATGACAACGTATGCACCATATGCCATCTACTATCTTTACACCAGCTACACACTGAATACCCAGAAGTTGAAGAAAAACACATAGAAACATGGACATTTAAGACAGATTTTCCCAGGACTGTGGAGGCATTCCAATTAATGTAGAGGTGGACTCAGAAACAGCCAGTGCCTACCCAACAGACAAAAAATTGACACACACTCCATCCCAAATTTAACATCTTCTCTGAAGCTCAGAGTATTCAGAGCTGTACTCACCAGGAAATTAGTAAATGTAGGTGTTTTTGGTTTTAAAACAAAACAAGGCCAGAGATGTGTGTATATTCTTTTTGTACATTTCCCCCCCCCCCCCATTCATCGGGAATTTTATTTCCCAGAAAAGAAGAAATACATTTTTTTTGTTGATTGATTAATTGATTTGGTTAGGAGTAGACACTGGTGCTGTCTCAATCATCTCTATGGTTAAGGGTTAATCCCATAAATCAAGCTCTATGGGGAAGGAAGAAGTAGCAAGGGCCCTGGTGAAGAGGTTTTAATGCATTCTATTGGTCAAAGTGTGAGAGTTCCAGATGATAGGATATAGGATATGAGACAATTCCACTCTAGAAAAAGCTAGATAAATGCTTTGTTGTTGGGACTTTGGCTAAAATTATGCTTATCTGCTTGCCTTTAAACTTCTGACATGAAAAGGGGTTTTGATGAAAGCCTAGAGAACAGTGAGCATAACCAAGGGAAATTCTCAAGATGTCTGTTGGCGAGCAGATCTATCTTCAGGCCACGATCAGCAAACAAAATAAAATAAATTTTTTAAAAAGGGGCATGCTTGAAAAATATTGAATCACAAAAGAAAGAGAAATCCTTCTGAAGAATCTGAGGAAGAGTATAGATTTGAAATGTATACTTACTAACAGAGAAACATTTTTATAAGCCGTTGTGTCATCTAATAGTGTCTATAACAGGAAACTAACAGTGTTTCTGACACCAGTTTGATATTCAGCCATGAAAGGGTTTTCATTATGAATGGTTTATAAAATATTTGGCTAAAGGTTCTTACTGAAGGGCTGATATGTAAGAAGCTCTTACATAACAATTTAAATTGGGAAGTTATTGGCATATAGAAGATACCAATTGTAAAAATTAATAAACAGGCATCTCAATTCAAATAGAGCCAGGAGGCCAGAAAGGGGAGCTCTCATGCCCTACAATGGTAGTAGAGCCCAACAGGAAGAAGACTTCATCTTCTTTCTTGGTAAGAGCTCAGCCAACAAGAGACTATCACAACTCAGCCAATGAAAAGCCATAGACTGTTTACTATAGTCCTCCCAACTTCCTTTTCTTCTCTATAAAAGAGGTCTCCTTTCCATTTTTGTGGGGAACTTGCACAAAACCAAGCACCAACTGCAAGGTTTTTTCAGGCTAGTTGGTTATTGCCGAAATTGGGTTCCAAATTTCTCTGTTCTGACAAAACCTCTATATGTTTCACTCAACAACAACAACCCTGACCCAATTTTGTGGGAAAAACTGGACGATACAGGCTCTAAGGCCTTAAAGGAGAGCGTGATGAACCCACCTGCTCTTGGGCATCTCAATTATCAGATTCCCTTTTTTTCTTTTTGTATATGAAAAGGAAGCAAATGTCCTTTGGGTAGTCACCCAAAAACATGGGGACCACTATTGACCCATAGGGTATTATAGCCAGCAACTGGACGCAGGGGCATTGGGATACACCTCTTGCCTTTGAGCCATTACTGCCACTGCCCTTTTGGTTAAGACTACTGGGAAAATTGTTGTGGGATTTCTCCCTAACCATTTTTGTACCTCATGCTATAGAGGCGGTCCTGAATTCCCATCACACTTAACATTTCTCAATCAGCCACCTCACCACCTATGAAGTCCTTTTTTTAAACCGCTCCTCATATAACTCTTTCATGTAATCTTAACCTTGCTACTCTTCTCCTCTCTCTCACTGACAAAGTTCCTCACAACTGCTTAATTCTGACAGTTCACCTCCTGACTCTTCAGGATGATCTGCTGGAAATTCCTTTGGGTAACACTGACTTCTCATGGTTCACTGTTGGTTCTTATTTAAAAGGTGACAATGGCAAATATTGTGCTGGCTATGCTACTGCAACACACTTCGATACTGTTGAGGCAGCATTTCACCTATGTCTACTTCAGCCTAACAGGCTGAATTATATGTTCTTACATGGACTTGTACTTTAGCCAAGGGCAAAACTGTCAATATTTATACTGATAGTAGATATGCTTTCAGAGTAGCTCATGATTTTGGAATGTTGTGGAAGCAGTGTGACTTCTTTACTTCCAGAAAAAATAAAACAAAAAAATGACCCTTATGTTCAGGAATTACTAAATGCAATTATTGCCACTTTAGCTATTACTAAGATTCCAGGGAATTCTAAACTTGACTGTCTGGAAGCTAGGGGAAATCACTTCCTTAAAGGAACCAACGGCAGCCAAACCTCTGTCATGGTCAAAAGGGATATTTCCCCAAATGATAAGTTATAAAAACTGGCTAGAGAAGCCCAACAATTGTCCTCAGAAAAGGAAGAACCAGATTGGAAATTCAATAATTGTTGGTTTGACAAAAAGAGAAGGCTCTGGTTTGGACCAAAAAACAACCCAGTCCTACTGCAGACTCTGAAATTCTCACTCCTCACTGTTGTACATGCATTAAACCATTGGTTTACTGACAAAATGATAACACTCATGAATCAATATGGGTGGGGAAACATTAACAAGGCTACAAAAAGTGCTTATGTCATTTGTCCCACTTGTCCAAAACACAACCCAGGGAAGCCTGTTTGTACTGCTCCTGAACATTTTAAGCTTCCTAATGGATCATTTGAGGTCTGTCAAATGGATTTCATAAAACTTCCTCTGTCTCATGGATATAAATAAGTTTTAGTCAGGGTCTGCATGTTTTTACACTGGACTGAAGCCTTTCCTTGCAGATAGACTACTGTAGCAAAGTCCTTTTGGAAAAGATTATCCCTACCTGGGGGACTACTCTCAAATTTCATAATGATCCAAGAACTCATTGTACTGGTCAGGTACTTCAACAAGTCTGTGTTATTTGGCCGGTTTTACACTTTCACTGCACTTACCACACTCAATCTTCTGGTTTAGTTGAATGCACTAATGGCAGTATTAAGACTCAATTGGCAAAGTTTGTGAAGCCCTCCAAATATCTTGGCCAAAAGCATTGCTGTTGGTTTTTCTAAATCTTAGATCCACTCTTTTGGAACTCATAGAACTTTCACCCTTTGAGATAGTCACAGGACACCCAATGCATTTGGCTCCTGCCTCTTTTGACCCACAACTGATAAAAGGAGAGATACTCCAATATTACAAAGGTCTAACTGCTTCTATTAAAAATAATCTTGGGGGCTTCCCTGGTGGTGCAGTGGGTGAGAATCTGCCTGCCAATTCAGGGGGCACGGGTTCGAGCCCTGGTCTGGGAGGATCCCACGTGCCACGGAGCAGCTGGGCCCGTGAGCCACAACTGCTGAGCCTGCGCGTCTGGAGCCTGTGCTCCACAACAAGAGAGGCCGCGACAGTGAGATGCTCGCGCACCGCAATGAAGAGTGGCCCCCGCTCGCCGCAACTAGAGAAAGCCCTCGCACAGAAACGAAGACCCAACACAGCTAAAAATAATAAATAAATAAATAAATAAATTTATTAAAAAAAAAAATCATGTTTTGGTAGCGCAGTCTTTTCACAGTGTGTTTCAGGAGAGGAAGACCTTAAGCATAACACCTTGCAAACTGGAGATTACATCTATTGGAAAAGATACCTACAGAAGGCTCTCTTCAACCTCCCTGGAAAGACCCCTATCAGGTGCTGCTAACTAACCTTTGTCCTGCCAAATTCTAAGGAACAGATTCTTGGATTCACATGACACACCTAAAGAAAGCACCAAACCCTGACTTACAGGCATATCATCTGGTGACCTGAAAGTAAAGATTTCCCAGAATTGAAGGAAACAACATCTGATGAGATAGCTTTCCCAAGATATCCAGACCAGGCCTTTTGCAAGTTCATCTGCCAAACCTTTGATTATGACATAACACTTCAGATGACTGTGATCCTGATAGCATATGGACTTTAAATAAAAATTGCCTGAGAGCTCTCCTTCCTACCGCTCATTTTTACTTGAATATGACCTCAATAGGTTTCCAATTTGTGCATTTTCCCTTTGACAAGGGACACTACACCCAGGAAATGTTCTTCCTGGCATTGAGGGACAAAAAGCCACTGAAACTGGAAAAACTGACTCTTGACCACAATGCTTTTAGAGAAAGATCGTGCTCAAAAATGGGAAATGTAGAAATTAATAAACAGAAATCTCAATTAAAATAGAGTCAGGAGGACAGAAGCAGAAGCTCTTACACCCTACAACTGTATCAAAACCCAACAGGAAGAAGAAAGACTTCCTCTTTTTTCCTTGCAAGAGTTCAGCCAATGAGAGACTGTCATAACTCAGCCAATGAAAAGCCATGGACTCTGTTTACTATAGCCTTCCCAACTTCCTTTTCTCCTCCATAAAAGAGGTCTCCTCTCCATTTTTTGTGGGTGACTTGCATGTGGCTTGCCAGGATTGTACACCCTGAATTGCAGTCCTCTGCTGATCCTGAATAAACCCTTTTTTTTTTGCTGTAGAAATAACTGGCAGTCTATTTGTTTTATGGCAACAGGATGCTTAGTTTTTTACTTAGGGAATAAACCCAGTTATTACTTGGGATTAATTTAAAAATTTCCAATAACTCTTACGGATTTCAACTCCATTTTCTTTGAAAAATTTCTTAGAAAATCTTGGCATTGTGGAGTAAATTGTCCCCCCTCTCCAAACTTATTTTGTTGAAGATATAACCCCCAATGTGACTGTATTTGGAGATGGGGCCTTTAAGGAGGTTATTAAGGTTAAATGAGGTCATAAGTGTAGCTCCCTAATCTGATAGGACTGATGTCCTTATGAAAAGAGAAAGAGACACCACGGATGCTCACATACGGAGAAAAGGCCATATGTGGACATAATGAGAAGGTGGACCTCTGCAAGCCAATAAGAGAGTCTCAAGAGAAACCAAACATGTCAACACCTAGGTATTGAACTTCCAGCATCCAGAACTGTGAGAAAATTAATTTGTTTCTCAAGGCTCCCAGTCTGTGATTTTCTTAGGGTAGCCCTAACAGACTAATACAGTTGGGTTGAGTTAGTTCTCAGAGCTAGAGTCTAAATAAAACCTGAAGAAAAATTTCCCAGAATTTCATAAAGGTAATTTAAAAATTATCTAATTTTAAACACTTTCTTGTTGATAAATATACCATTTCATTTATTCAAAATTAAAACAAATAAATATATTTTCCTTTGCTAAAGAGCTATTATTTAAAGAAAATATTTACTGTATGTGAGGTTAAATTAAAATACATTAAAAAGGCCTTCCTTAGATTATTTTAACTAGAGGTATAAATCTACCACTAAAGGATCTATGCTATCTGCCTGAAGGCATTATGAAGATAAATAGCATAATATTAAGCCATTAAACATAGCAGTTTAAAAAATGCTATGATTAATAACTATTAGTTCAGGAGCCACATGCTAATCTTTATGGAAGTAGAGGCTGGCTCATATGCCAACTTAACCTCTGTTTGCCCTAATAATCATTGAACCTTCAGTTGCCACTGTCACACTGAACTATACATTCCTGATAGAAATTACTCTAAAATCTATAAAATGAAATAGATACTAACATTTCTAAAAGAGCCTTCATAGTAAGAGCATTAAAAGTCATTTTCATATAGTGCTTGAAGTTAATTAAATCTGCTGATACTTCATGTGTTTAAAAGATTGTATCTTTGCCAGATAAATTTAAGAGAAAAGTTTCTGTCTTTTGTGTCAAGAACCAGTCTGATTAAAAGAATCATTTAATGAACTAATTCTGGAAGAGATGAAATTTCTTTCATGAGTTTATAATGCATTTCACTGTTCATAATGCATATCTTGGAAAAATCTGTTCTTTAATGAACCACTGTTTTTTCAAAGTATAGAAATGACTTTGCAATGAAACTGGTTGAAGATACAGCTCAAATAGGCTAATGGTCATAATTATATCTCTTCTTTTGAAATTTTTTAAAAGGAAAGAATTGGACCAATAGGGAGAGGCAGCTGTTCCTATGGTGAAGATCATTGTAGAGCATGATTCTTTGACAAGTTTCACCTATTTGCCTACAGCCACAAATAAAGCTCAGGGCAGGCTAAAAAATTTTTTTAAATCTATTAAAAGGATACATTGAAAGCAGATATGAATTCTTGTCAAATACTGGCTAGAGGAAACCAAATCATTAAGGGCCTCAGGCAACTTAATTTGGAATCTGAACTTGGCAGGAGATAACGTGAGTTTACATTTCAGGAGTACATATGTTTGAGTAGTATCTTGAGTAAAAAGAAAGAAGAAGTTTGAAATATATGTGTAAGTGATACAAGAGAGTGGAGGTGTGGGGAACGGCTAGTGTTCAGAAAGGAAGATGAGAGAAAGACAATCTCTAGTATCCACTCTCAGATTATTTACACATAAATACAGTAACAATACATGTCTAGAAGTTTATTTTAAGTAGACTTAAGATATCAGAATATTGAATGCTTTGCATGGGTTTTGAGAAAGGATAAAGAGTTTCAAAGCCATTTGAGAATTTCCTCTGAACACACTAGAGCAAGGGTATCTGTGAATGCTGACTTACAAGAATTTACATGTTACCTTTCTTAGGTAGAACTATCTAAGCCATGAATAGATTAATCCTTAGGGTTACATAGATCAGTAGCAGGACCTCCCATGTGGAAGTAGCTATATTCATTTTTTCCCATCTGAAAATAACTTTGCTAGGAAATATCACGTACCTCCTTATTGCCAGGTGACTCATGTAAAAGCCCAAGGTACCTTAAATCAGCTGGGTAATCCCATAGTTCACTTACAATTTTCATAAATTCAAACACTTTGAAATCTACTCTTGACTCCATACTAGTTAAATATTTATCTTAATTATATCTAAATAAACTTTTCCATAATTATTCTTGTGACTGAAATCTTGTTAGACTGCAGAAGCCTCTGGATACCAAGTCGTATCATCAATAACCCCCAAATTTCTAATTTTGTCTGCCTTAGAACAATTTTGTTTGCCTTAGAACGTGCGACTTCCAGCATCCTGCCAAGTCCCACATAACTCTTGAAATCTCTAAGGAAATTCTTCATAGTCCAGTCTCTTTCGTAGGGCCACCACACACCCTACTTTGTCTAGAACTCTGACCTCTTTTTTCTATGCCCTGTGTCCTTAGAATCACTGGAAGTCACTTTACTCTTGATATTTCTTACTGCTTCATCCTGAAAATGATGGCACAAAGGCACTATCTCCTGATGCTCTCAAAGCCTTCAACTCTTGGGGCCAGAGACCTGTTGTGTTCTGTGCAGAACTGGTAGAAAATGGTCTTTAATTTTACCCTCTGCTGTGTTGACACATGGGCTCTATCCAGAGTTTTACTAATACTCTCATGAAAGCGTTTCCTTCATCTTTAGTTCCCTAGCAGCTCCACCCAATTCATGCCCAGTAAAGCATAGGTGCCATGCCACCCTCTGAGTTTTATGTCCTCATCATCGTAGGTTAGGTCCCATAAAACAAAACAAAACAACCCCCTCTTTCTTTCTTCAGCAACATTCAAAGTTCCCTGCATATTATTTCAAGCATATAGATGCTGGTATGAGAAAAGGAAGAAATGGGGAAAAGGAGGGGTATTTGGACTAAGCATCCCATCCTAGTTCCACTAACTAATAAAGGGAGAGCAGAAATTGTCAGAAATTCCTTGAGGTAGCATTCAGAAATCTATCAGCAAAAGATCAAAAGTAGATAGTAGGGAATAAATCATTATAAATCAAGTCTTAATTTGGTGTTATTTGCAACAATTGAAATCAGAATTATAGGATAATTTAAATAGTAATAGCTACCATTTACTGAGTGTTTACTGTGTGATAAGCACTGTCCCAGCCACTGTAAGCATGCTACCATATTTAATTCTAAGAGTAAGGAATTATTACACTCTCTCTTTTATTTTTCCAGATAAGAAAACACAAAGTCATATCACTTATGAAGTGAACAGCTAGGACTCCAGACTGTGACTCTGACTTCTAAACATATACTCTTAACCAGAACTTTCTCTGGACCCTGATGTATTTCACTCCCCCAAATCGTCACTGGCTATGCAGATATTTATCAGCAATATTTTAAAGCTTATATGAAGCACATGTTCTCCCACAGAGCAAAATCATCACTGAAAGACCAATGTTTATGGAGTAATCCCTTACTATGTGCCCACCATCATGCTAGATCCTAGAGGAAGGATATTAAAATGAATAAACCTCACCATTCTTTTACATTCAACTTTGTTTCTTTGCTTATATTAAGAGCATTAAAGTATACTTTAGGGAAAAATGGACCATATTAAATAATGTTATGTAATTTCTACCTTGAAATTACTCATTCTATGAGCAATCACATAAGACTCGAGATCTTTCTGACTCCAGAAGGGATCTCTTTTTCAGAATTAGAAAAACAGTATACAACATGACTTTTGGAAGTATATGTGTTGCATGTTTATTATTGTTTAAATATCACTTTTTCACAATATAAATGAAATCAATTTGGTACAAAAATTTACTTTATAGCTGAGGACAAAATACCAAAGAAGTGAAGTGTCATGATCACATTCACGCAACAGGTCTGAGGCAGAGGAGAGACTAGAAACATGTCTCCTAACTCAAATCCCTTTGGGTACTCTATGCGGTCTCTGGGAATTTATACCACATATGCAAAATCCTGTGAAATGAGCTAATAACATCCTCAAGATAAAGTATGAACACCTAACTATACCCACAAGTGATCAAGTGATCTTTATTACTGAGATTTCAGTTGTAAATTCGTATTTTTAGACTAATGTATTTACATATGGGTTCAGGCAGATTTAAAAACCAATGACTCAAAAGAGTTACATTTAGTGAACAGTGCATGCTTAATCTTTGTTTTTGTCTACTTCACCAGTGTTTGAAGTCAGCTTGATGCTCCTGCTAACAAGTCCAGCTTTATCTTGTGTAATACAGTATGTATTTTTTCAACCCTTTTTCAACATAAATACTTATTGCATAATAATTTCTTAAGGCCCTGGGGCTAAATAGGTCCAACTTGCTACATAAAGAGAGAAAAATAAAATAAAATGGCAGTTGAGAGAGACCTCATATAGACAGAGTGGTTACAAAGTCTCTAAGCACATGTGAATGCCCTCTGTTAACTGAGTGGTACCCTTATCATGTCAGGATATGGAGAGCAATTTCAGAAAGTTATTTGATAAGGCTAAATTTTTAAAAATAGAAATATCAGTCACACTGCTTATTTGATCAGGGTTTGAACTGAAACTGCATGAGAGATTCTGTGGCAACAACTACCTGAAATTTAAGATACATCAGCATATTATGTGATCCCAGTTAGAAAATAACTTGACAATTCAATGGACAATGGATAGGACATGAATCCAAAAATGGGGTAGTTTTTTGAAGTCCAGATTTAACTGTACGTGACAATTTGTTTTAGGGCATCATGAAGGAAGACTTATCAAATCTGTCAATAACAGTGATGATCTTAGAGTCAATATCAGAGAATGCTTTGTTAAGTTCCAAGGGAAACATATAAGAAAATGTCCAGAAGAATATGGGGGGAAATTAACTTTGTGTGAAGAGTGGAGTGTTGCTTATAGATAACTTTTAAGGGACATGATTAGGTAGTTTGTGGGCATTTTATAGAATAGTCAGTATAAGTGTACTGAAGTAAAATGGATACTAATTCTGTTGGTGACACCAGATTACTATTTTGTTTCTTTTAATCAGTCTTTTTATTTACCTGCTTCTCAGTTTTTCATTTCAAAAATGTGGGGTTGTCTCAAAAAACTGTAAGGATCCATCTAGTCCTACAAAGCTATAAAGCTAATGTATTAGAAGATTGAATATACGGCTTTTTAAAGCTCTGTGCCTGGAAATGGCACCAAAGACTTCCAAGCAATAGAGCTGTAATAGAGAGAATAGAAATTACAATTTACATTACAGTATTTAGGTGGGACTCGTAAGAGAAAAAATAACTCCTCCCTGTTGACTACTAAAAATTTTTAAAGACGTAGTTAACCTTCAAAGACAATAATAGAGACTAATAGACATTAAGAATAGAGTATAATAGAATTGTTCTGGCTACAAAGATATACCTTTCCAAACCAGCCACTACAAAGTGTGAACCAAAAATATAGCCTTATTCTTTTTAATTTAATATATCTTTGTGAACAAACACACCTCTTTCTCTTTATTTTCATTGCATGTATTTTTTCTCAGAATGCATTTGAATTTCAGCTAATGTGTTTCAAGTTACACGTATGTATGTATGTATGTTTGTGTGTATTCATGTATAATTTCCACCAAATATTCTATGAAATACCAAGTAGAATCTGAGAATTTATAAAAGCATTCAATGTCGTTTTCCCCCAGTAAAGAAAACACAGAAACTATCTTAATAGGATATTGTTGAGGTATATGTTTATGATTTGGCTGAAAGATGAATTCTAAGGTCTGTTATGATTCAGAAAACTCACTCTTATGATAGTAAAATTCATTCCAAAGTATTTTGTGATTTTATGTGTATGCATGCATTAATGTTTCCAGTGATATGGCAATCTTTGTGTCACAGCACTGTTTTCTGGATCCCTTATTAAATATCCAAAGGCTTTGGAAAAAATTGAGAGTAAATACTGAATAATAAACTCTTTCAGGAAATATGTAACTAAAATTAGCACACTCTATAAAATGGAATCCCAAATGATTTGAAGTTAGAGTTTGTTACTAATTACATAGTAAATGTGAAAAACAAGTTTACTCTATGTGTGAGATAATAAAAAATAATAAATTCAGCATGGCCATAATTTTTTCTTTATAGATAGGAGGTCTCTTGCTTGAAGCCTAATTAACAATAGCCAAATTTTATTTAAAAGATGTGGATATGCCCAATGAGGTAATTTTTACCATTGGCAGTTGACAGTTACTGGTTACTCAAATTTCTCTTACTTAAGGTGATATTTGGTGTCATGCAGACAAAATATTTGACAGAGAAGTGTTGAACTTTCATCTGGAGGTTTTGGTTTCTGTAAAACAACCTAAAACAGTAATAGTGCGTCTGTCTTGTGTTATTGTTGCCAGGTATATTTGCCAGGCTCATTGAATCATAGCATTCGTTTCCTTTAAATCCAGGGTCTGTTTCTCATTGGTAGACATGCTTTACATTCAGCATATTAAAAGCTATAATTATCTGTGTTCCGTTTCTCTTTGTCTTATATCTACAGCAGTCTGAGAGAGCAAAGAACTTTTAGTCACAGCAGGAACTTCCTGTAAAATACAGTAAATGACTGTTTTCCTTGTATGCCACACCCTTTATTCTTCCAAGGTCCTAGGCATTTCTCCGCTACTTTAGGTAGAAATGTGCTCAATTAAACAGGAGTCATTAAATGTAAATGTGTTTTCATTTATTTTCAATAACTAGTAGATGTATAAATATCATTAAATATATTAGCAAGACTCTATACATTAATGGAATAAGCCAAAAAGTGGAAAGGCTTGCCCATCTGGCCATTTATAAGTATACTGTGACTGATGGATTAACATAGACAGAAAGTTAGATAATCTAGGAACGTTATAAATATGGGCAGTTTAGGAACAACTGGCTCAAAGTTAAAAAATAGCAATATTATGACCCTGACATGTATGAATGAATTGTGGCATAGGCTGATTGATAATTTCACTTTGTTGTGTTCATGTTAGGGTCTGCATAATTGGGGAAGAGGGAAAATTTTGTCAAAATTGATCTATTCCATAGAAAGATAAAAAATTTGCTTTGAAAGGAAGCTTAATGAAGGCCTGGGAGATAGGGTGAAAGACAAATGAAACAATAATAAAATATCTAAGTGAAACAGACAAGGTTTTCTGTGGGCGGAGAGAGGTGCTTTTTTTTTTTTTTTTTTAATGCACGGTTTTCCTACAGAGGGGAAATCCACATCCTAATGACTGCTAGAATTAGTCTGGAGTCTAATGGACTCTGGCTGAGATTTGGCTGAGGGGTCTGATTCTTAATCATAAGTATGGGTCTATCCCATTAAACAAGCTTTTCAAATATGATAAAAAACCCTTTCAAGATAGGTACTCTTTGTTCAACTGATTGCTTTTTATATGGGTCAGTGCATCTTGGAAAAAAACTGTGGAGTTTTCCCACATCTAATGACAACCTCTTATGTTTTTGCAAGTTATAATGTTCTTCATTATCAAAAATAAAACTTCATTATCAAAAAATAAAAGTAAGTTATTTGTTAATCATAAGTTACCAATATAAATTATTACACATAGAGCTATAAGCTCCAGTTGCAAAGGACCTTTCTTAACCTCCTTATAATTTATTATCCTTAACAGCAAAAGAGAAGCCCTTATGGTACCTTCCAACCCACTGCTTGCAAAGCCTTATATTTATCTTCTTACTAATAACAGCAAGAGCTCACTTCCATGTGATATGTGTAGTACCTAGTCACCTTATCCCAGATCCAATACATCCTCCTGTAAGTAAGTCAAGAACATAAAGTTAGTTGTTTTGGTTACAAATCCATGGTACAAGGAAAGGTATGATATTATAACTCATCCTATTTTCATGATAAAAATGCTATATTCATATTTATTAATAAACTTATTTTAAGGGTACTTTTCATGGAAGAGGGAATGCAAAGATGAATTAAACATGCCAGTCTAGTGCAGTGTTCTAACTTTTCTGTTGACACTACTTATAAAATAATTTTTAAAAAACTTCACCCATTTAAGTTACTAGGTCATTTGCAAAACATAATTTTGGGCACATTTTAAATGATGACATTTTAAACTATGACTGTTATAATATTCTTTTTCAATGAAATGTAAATGCAACAACAATTTAATACCTACACAATCATTTGTAGAGAAATGAATGTTCTCTTCTTGACAGTTGGAAATTTTACTTCATTTCTTAATCTCGTTGACATCATATTCTACTCCACTATCCATCTTTCCCTGATAGAATTTTATTCTATTGAAATATATTTTTATTTTTCAAATTCTTTTAAATGACCACATTGAAAGAGAGCCAGGAAAAAGCATAATACAGAAATAGAAGGAGTAAAGACAGAGTGGAGCAGGAAAGATGGAGGGATGTAGAAATAGATCACGGAACGAGCAGGTGACACTTAAAAACTATAATGTTGCAATATCTTCCTTTTCCTTTGAAGTATTTGCATGGCTACTATGCAAACCTCTCCTAATCTTTTCCTAGGAAAATTTTCAATGAAGTCTTCTCTGCTCAAAATCTTTTACGCAACAAAATATGTATACCTAGGTTGAAATTTCATTAAAATAAAATCCTATCTAAATGAATGTTTTAAAAATCCTTCCCAATTGCATTACCATTACAATTTTTGTTAGAAATAATAATACTAATAACAATGATGATAATAGTAGCTAAAACTTTTGGAAGGCTTACTCAATTCTAAGCCATGACCTAAGCACTAAATACTTCTGCCTCTACTTCTATCAGTTCATGTACAGAGTGGCCACCAAGTCTGGAAACACCAATGATACGTAATAGATGATATGCTACTTTATATTATAATACATGAAAAAATAATATTTACCTTTTCAGACTTTATGATCACATTATTAAAACATATAAAGTAGGTACTGTTTATCCCAGGTTTACCTTTGAGGAAATTGAGGCACAAGTACGTTTATTAACTTCACCAGATAATTTAAAAAATTGTTTGATTCAGGATTTGAACCAGTTTGGCTCTAGAGTTTATACTCTAGGTGAAAACATAATAAATTTATTATAACTTTTGATACATAATTTTTAAACACATAAAGTAAAATTTTATTAGAAATACATCATTAATGAGATGAAGAAAGTGGGAAAGTCATGTGTCCTTTTTAAGAAGACTTGGCAAACATCAGTGTGTCCATTATCCCTGTCCCCTAGTTTCTGGCCTAGGAGATTGTTACATCCTGCAGAAATGCTTTGTAGTAAGACTCAGAAAGACGAAATAGTGCATGTGTGTATGTGTGTGTGTGTAAAGAAGTAAAAGGAACACTATGAAAGAAAAAGTAAGAAGGGAGAACTGGCCTGAAGCTTAGACCTTAGTAATTTTCTGTGGCAGATCAGTTCTAGGATGGAGTTCAAATGAAGGTTAAGAATCTGGAAATCGATTTCTGTAAAACAAGCTCTTTCTGCCTACTCCTTGGGGGTATGCATACCCCAGTTTGTAGATCACTGGTCTAAAGTGTAAGACATATTAAATGAAGAAATTCAATTCTACCAAAAATAAAAATGCATTGCATTTGAGAACTATTATGCTGGGCACTGTAGTCAGAAAAATGAATCAGACAAATTGTAATTTAATGTAAAGCAAATGTGAAAAGGAACAAATGATAAGTAAATAAATGTATGAAAGTTTATAGTGTCTATACTACGTATAACATGGTTCCCATTAAACTTCAATGACAACTTATTTTTACTTATTAAATTAAATATTAAATAATTGTCATTATTAACAAATTGTTACCATAACTTATTAAATAATTATCATTAAAATTGACACCAGAATTCTTCTTATAGAAGGAATTATATATATATTTTTTAGAATACATCAAAAATAACATGGGATAGAACAGCCACATGGCCATAAATGTTAGCAGTTGCTCAAATATAAGAAGCAAAAATCTCCTCTTCATGAATCAAGATTAGAAAATGTATTATTTTCACTCCTAAAAACGAGGAAGGAAAATGAATGTTAAAGAGGAAGAGAGTGGATCCAGAAAGATGGAAAGAGGCTGGAAATAGATAAGATATTGGAAGAACCAAGTGACCTTTTTATTTTTATTTTTTTAACATCTGTATTGGAGTACAATTGCTTTACAATGGTGTGTTAGTTTCTGCTGTATAACAAAGTGAATCAGCTATACATAAACCTATATCCCCATATCTCCTCCTTCTTGCGTCTCCCTCCCACCCTCCCTATCCCACCCCTCTAGGTGGTCACAGAGCACCGAGCTGATCTCCCTGTGCTATGCGGCTGCTTCCCACTAGCTATCTATTTTACATTTGGTAGTGTATATATGTCCATACCACTCTCCAAGTGACCTTTTTAAAATGGTGATGTCTACCACTTGATTTGAAATTGTTTGCATTGCTAATCTGTGAATCTCTCCTGAATCTTTCATATGAAAATCTGCAGTGAAGTCTACTATGCTCAAAAACAATTTAGTGTATGGAATTTCTTATAGATGTCAAAGAAAGGACTATTTCAGGGACCAATGCAAAGTAGAACAACTTTATGCACTAAAAGACAGTCTGATTAAATGTAAGTTAGCAAGGTGGTTTCAGAGAAGTGTATTTGTAAAGAATACCACCATTTATAGGATGCATAATAATACGGAAATCTCTTAGAGATTCGAAAGAATATTAGTAGACATTTTTGGCACTGAAAATGAGAACCCCAAGTCACTGGATCAATAACAATACTGAATTATTGAGGTGGTGTGTTATACTTAGGTTCATGCTTTATTTTGCATGTGAGATATGTAAGTTAACATAAATGACAGGTATATATAGCAAATGTTCCTCATCAGTTGTGCTGAACTCATTTTGTTGAATCCATAATTTTTTGAATGATTTTTATTGGAAACATGGCTCATTACACAGAAAGATGAGAATAGGTATTTTTTGGACATTCTAACTGTTAAAATATTGCATCTTTTGACGCTTTAAAGAATTACATTTAAAAATATAAGTAAATGGAGTGTAACCTTTAAAATTGTTTAAAAATAAAAGATAAAAATAATTTTTTAAAAAATCCAAAAGGATTCCTAGCTTTAAAAATATATATATATATGTTATATATTTTATATATTTTATACCTACTTTTTGTAAATTATGCCTTCTAGAATAATGATATCTCTTAGTTTACCTGTTTTTAACTCTGAGCAATAAGATAGTGTGCTATAAATTTTTCGAGGGACGGTAAGACAATCATGCATGAAGTTGATCTATAAACATAGTTTAAACAGTAAAGGTATAATTTCCGGGGAGCATTTTAATATAATTTGTAAACGTACTTATTGAGTTTACAGGCACTAAAAGGTGTACTACAAAGAGGTTTAAAATAGCTCTTTACAGATGCTTCTTTATTGTAGCTTGGGGACAAGAAAGACAGACATGCCAAATTAAAGGACAAAAGACAGAATGTAAAATGTACCCTTTGGAGATAGAGATAAAACCATGAGCCACAGTGCTTGGGAAGAGTTAGAATTAAGGAGGATCTTAGAATTTATTTAGAGCAACTTTCTGTTTTTTTTTTTTCTTTTTCTCAGATTTAGTTTAATCTCCTATTTTACGGATGGGGCAGCCAAACTCCAGTCTATTTATGTGACATGCATAAGTCAAAAGCTTAGCTAGAAGGAGAGATGTGCTACACACTAGACCAGCCCTCAGTGGCCAGTATCTCTTATTACACACCCGTGGCCCCCTTGCTACTTAGGTACCCTTACTGCCTTACCAGATGAGATGTAGGAACCAAAGCACTGACAACTTGGGGACTTATATGCTATGGTCTTGGATTAGAGAAAACTAACACGCTTATAGGATTCCTCTTTTTAAAAAAACAGCACCAAATCATAAACACAAATTTAAATGCAGGGTCTTGAAAGGGTCTTATTCGAGTGAAAGTCCTGGAATTTAAGTTTTAGTTTAGTGGAATACGAATACTTTTTAGTTTCCAAATTTACCTTAATTTAGTTCTTGCTGTTCTAACCAACCGGACTCACTCCTGATTCTCTGAACTATTCATATTATTTGCTGAGAAAACTTTCATCTTGCTCTGTGTAAAAGTCTTCTCTGATCTTTAAGAAACAGGCACTTCTCCTGCATGGAGAGCCATTCTGAAGAAAATATATAATTATCTTATGGACATAAAATGACTTTTAATAGATAAAGAGACATCTGTATTAATAGGTACAAAACTAAAATGTATAAAGATGCTTAATTTTTCCCCAGATAGTGTGTAAATGTAATGCAGTCAAGATAATAAATAATTTTAAAGGTCAGCTAAACAAATAACAAACAACAATAAGACAAATGGACTCTAGAATCCAAAATAATTTTGTTAATATAATTTAGTAGATAGAACAATTTAGTTATGTTTCAAATCAGTAATAGAAAGGATGAATTATTTAATAAAAAGTGTTGCTACAACCGTCCATCAATTTTGGGAAAAAGTTTATATCTGAGATTCAGTTTCAGTTGGTTTAAGATTTAAATGTAAAAATGGACCTTTAAATTATTATAAATTTAAAAGTTAATATTTTTACTATATTGGAGTCAAGAGAATTTTCAGTAAGAATATAATACTTTAGTGATAAATAGAAATGGATCCTTCTATTGCCAAAATTCAGTCTAGCCAGAGATATTCTCCTTGTTTCTTCCTCTTTCTCACCTCTTACCCATTTGTCAAATTTCAGAGTCTACTGAATGATTATATAAATAAAGCAATGCAAAAATATTCAAAGTTAGAGGAATTGAGCTATTACAAATCACATTATTTGTTACAAAGAACTTCAGATGATATTTTATTTCCAGCTCCTGTCTTTAATTCAGAGTAGTTACAGTCAGAGGATCCAGAATCTCAGAGCTGGAATAGACCTGAAGGTCTCACAGTATAACCTGCTTATTTTACAGATTTGGAAGGTGGGAGTTCAGGAGAGTTTAGTGATGTGCCTCATATCCCACAGTAGAGGTAGATGAGCTAAGACTAGGAGTTCTCTTTCCTAAGTCTCATTTCTGTGCTTCTTTTATTAGGTTAAAATTAAACCACATGTGAGTCAAATTAATATGATAGCAAACAGCAGTCCTGGTTCTCAGTTATATTTTTTAATCTCTCCAGAGATCATTTTTTCAACCTCTTTCTTGCTAGAATTTAAATATATATCCACCTTAAACTCTATTTGTTAGAAATAAAATTTTAAAAATGACCATTAGGCCTATTAGTGTCTCACAAAAAAATCTTACCAATACTCTGCAAGTCAGAGATCAATTTAACGAAGAGAATGCAGCTTAAATTTGGACCTTTCATTTTCCAGCCACTTCCAATTTATCTCCTTCAAACTATCCAATATATGTTAGAATTTATAAGGTGGAAAGACACTTAGAATAAAAAATGGATAATCCTCTTAATTTCCATATGAAGATGACTGGTACTAACAGATACTGGAAGTCAAAATCAGTTTTTGCCTAGTAAGTGAATCTTCTTCCATTTTCTGCTCTTTCTTATATGTCTTCAATAAGCAAAATTGGGGCTTTAAAAATTGATCTGGCACCACTTCACATAAAAAAGTTCAGGAAGAAAAATCCAGCTGTCAGATATAAGTAGGCATTTTGAGCATTCAAACCATGCTCTAAGGAACAGTGAGTCATATGAGATGCAATGTGCAAAGGAAGCTGACACATAAAAGGATAGAACAACAATGATGAGTTCCCAAAGACATGCTGTGGGACAAAGAATAATTATAGAGGGTCTATTTTTGGGTCCAGCAGAATGACTTGGGAACTTAAAATCAGAAGAAGGAACTATGTCACTCAGCTTCGAATTTAAAATAAAATAATTCAGTAGCCTTTATTTTTCATTAATGCTATTATAGTTTATTGGGATGATGCATGATTGAATTGTTAAATACTTTGCAGTCTAAAAATAAGTGAGGACAGGAAAGCTACTTTAATTTTTTCAGGAAGGAGGATGTGAGGTGTAATAATAATCACATAATATCTTATCTGATATGGAACTATAATACTAAATATAAATAAGACACATTTGTCTGCAACAGTAATCTTTTTGGAGGCACCAATGCCCCTGAAGCTTGAAATTAATGCCCAGTATTGAAATTGAAACTGCTTTGCCAGGGAGTTCTAAAAATAGTATCTAGAGCAACTTAAATCTTTAATTCAGCTAACCCCCATTTTCCTGTTCCCTTATTTATAAATGATATCTTTTTACGTTCCAATTATGGGAAAGGTTTACAGACATTTATAAGAATATAATAGTGATTATGTGGATCAGAAAACAAAGAACTCTACAGAGGAAAGGAATTTAGTTCAAAAGAGCAACCTAGCCCTATTATTTTATACAGGAAACATAATTTGTTTTTTATATATGTATATATAGAAACATATACATAGTTATAGTTAAAATAAGATTAGCCATAGACATTATATACGTGTGTGTGTTTGTGTGTGTGTGTTTGTGTGATGTTTGTGGCTAATACTACCAAACTGTTAATATTAATAAATCTTATAAGAACTGTTCATATTAATTTAACATTCCTAGTCCTCTGGCCAAGGGAAAAAAGACATGGGGGATAAGTTCATACCCAAAGTTCCCAAGGAAATGACTTTGTAAGTCTGACAGATGTCCCTAAATCTGTATTTTGTTAGATTGCCTTTCAAAGTTTTCCTTGATTCAGAAGTTATTTGGAGTTATGTTATGTATCATTCTGTGAAATCTTTCTTATGATTGTTAACATGTTCATATTATCCTCAATTTCATTGGAAATTCAACATGTTACTTTCATCAAGTCATGAATGTTCTTTTGTAATATATGCATACTCAATACCTGAAGGTAGGGCCATCCATAGTTTTGACAGGTGGTAGCACAAGTGGCTGGTGTATCATCATAGGACCCTGGATGACAAGAGAACATTCCTGTGAATTTGGTATTATTAGTGGATAGTGGGATTTTACATAACTTAAAGTTATATGCTAGTGTGTTTTTTTTTTAAATCACAAACATATGTATTTTAAATGTCTCATTTTAATGGGAAGTTGGGAGGCGTTGTTTCAGGCACATTTAGGTTGCCACCATGCTGCCCTGAAAGTAATCAGGAACTTTGTTCTTGGACCTTATTTCTTAGGAATGAGGATTTTAAGGAGCACGAACATGGAGGATGGTCCCTGTTGTTCAAGATCTTAGCACTAGGGAGAGGTGGATGCCCTGAAATGTTCAGGTGAAAGGTTGTTCCCAGAAGAAATGGTGGCTTGGTCAATGGTTCTGAGAAGGAAATGACATGGCTAGTTCAAAGTACATAAAGAGAGCCAACGTGATCAAACTGGAGTGAATGAGGGGGAAAGAGTGACACAGATCTTGTCAAAGAGGAAGCCAGAGGCTAGACCATGTCAGTAATGAGATTTAACTCTCCTTAAACATGGGGTATCACTAACAGGTGAGATTCACCCACTGCTAAACTGAGTTAATGTATATAAACGTGGTTTACATCATTTTTTCAGACTCAAAATAAGGTCGAAGGCAAGATATAGCTATAATCTTGTTTACCTTGCTTTGCATTTACACAGTATTATTTGGACTTTAGAACTTCAAAAATATCAAATTTGCATTTGCAAATTTTTTATCTCCATTAATTTATATTGTGATTTGAGAGGCTTTTATTAAACTTGTTCTTATAGATCATGAATTTGCTACTTCCAAAAATAATTTCTGAATTATTGTCAAGGATTTCCATGAAGGCACTAGGGATCCTTACATGAAAACCCAAAAGTATTAAGAAAGCTTATGTTAAAAGCAATCTCTGTAATCAAATTTTTTTATATAAATCAAAAAGTTTTGATTACTTTGTAAAATTATTTTGTAAATTTTCACACTTTCATATATTTTAATAATTTATTATATATTATAAATTGTCTAGTATATGTTGTAATTAGGATCATGATCTGGTCATCTTAAAGAGTTGTGTATTTTTACACCAATAGACACTCCACATATATTTAGAATCTGAATTTTCTGCAAGCTTTTTTGGAAAAAATAAAAACTCCTGTCAGTCTCAGGCTTTACTGGCATTCATATGGAATTCACAAGGTTCAAAGTTGAAGTTTATTTTGAGTATTTTCCCAACTTGCTAGAAAATGCCACTAGAAATAGACATGACCATGGAGCGTTTTTTTTTTTCTGCATGAAATTTTAGAAATTTCATTTTTAAAATGAAATTTAATTTTATTATCTAGAAATTTTATTTTTCGTCCCAGCTGAAAATGCTGTGAAAGAATATTTGCACCTTTTTGGTGATAGGGAATAAGTAAAAGACAAATATGTCAGCAATTACTTCTGACTATCAGTAAATTTATTGATGAGCTAACTTTGGTTAGTAAATGCATTGCACATATTAATAAAATATAATGTATGTGTTAGCATGGTCTTACTTCCACTTTCCTCTGAAAATATCAGTATCTGTAGTACCAAAAAATAGATTAATATCCAAGAAGAGAGGATACAAAGAAAATATTATAAAGCCTTAATGAATATGATAGAGATACCTAGAGAAAACTCAAAAGAAAGCTAATTTTGTGGAATTAGCACCACTGACTGAAGTAGACAATGAAATCAAAATCAACTAAACCTTAGAAACACAGAAAATAAATATATTATGTAAGAATATTGGATAAACTTTCTTGATATTTGCCGTGGTGAAGCACAACAATCAAGCTGGAAAAAAAAAATGCAAACCTAAGTGTATTTATTAAGAGGAAACCAGAATCTTGAAGAAATATATTAGTTAAATTCAGCTACTGGATATAAGGGCAATCAAGTGGTTTCCAAAATGTGGAATTACATGAAAGACACAAACTCCAATGCCTTCTATGATATTTTTATGTATTAGAAATAATTTTTACAACAGTAGAAAGAGAGACATTATCTCTTTCAGGAGACTTGTAAGCTCCATGAATGATTTAGAATAGTCAAAATATTATAAAAACACATAATACTTGTCGTTATACATTTGGTTGTAACAAATGTATAACTTTCGTGGGAGATGTTAGTAATAGAGGAGGGTTGGGAGAGGGGTTATATGGAAAATCTTTCACCTTCTACTCAACTTTGATATGAATCTAAAACAACTCTAAAAAATAAAGTTTATTTTTTAAAAAGCACACATGCATCTGAATGGAAGTATTCACTTTCTTCCTCTCTATTTTTTTTTTTTTAATATATATTTTTATTTATTTATTTTTGGCTGCGCTGGGTCTTCGTTGCTGCGTGCAGGCTTTCTCTAGTTGCAGCGAGCAGGGGCTACTCTTCGTTGCGGTGCATGGGCTTCTCATTGCGGTGACTTCTCTTGTTGCCAAGCACAGGCTCTAGAGCGCAGACTCAGAAGCTGTGGCGCACGGGCTTAGTTGCTCCGCGGCATGTGGGATCTTCCCCGATCAGGGCTCAAACCTGTGTCCCCTGCATTGGCAGGTGGATTCTTAACAACTGCACCACTAGAGAAGTCCCTTCCTCTCTGTTTTTAAAGAAGATATGTATTTGATGGGGTTTTTGAATAAAAGGAAATGGAAAATTTGGGGTATGATTCTAGGCATTATCAATCTATGTTCTTGATCATGATGAGAAATGCCATTCACACATACCCAGTTTTAAAAGCAATAAAACAATCTTTCCTTTCCCTGGACCACCTAACCAAAAATAGTCCTTTTCTTAAATAATTATAAGCAAAAAATAATTCTACAACAGCAAGTCACTGCTACCCAATTAGAAACAAATATTTCAGAGGAAAATTTTAACTTGTTTTATGTGTAGATTTGCTGTGATTCATAATTAGGGCAATGCAAATTAAAACCACAATGAGATACTATGTTATATCTACCAGGCTGGCAAAAATTTAAAAGTTTGACAGTAATACAAAGTATTGGAAAGGATGTGGTGTAATGGGAACCTCATACACTGTTGGTGGGACTGTAAATTGGTACATGAATTGCTAGGATCCTGAAATCCCACTCATAAATTTATTCCCTAAAGAAACTCAAACACATGTACCTGGAAATATGTTTTAAAAAATGTTCATTGCTTCATTGTTTATAATAGCAAAATGGTAGAAGCAATCCAAATGTCCCTCAGCAGGAGAAAAGATAAATACGTTGTGCATTCATACAATGGAACACTGCAGCAGTGAAAAGAACAAAACCACAATTACACACATTAACACTGATGCATCTTCGGAACATAATGCTGAATGAAAGAAGCAAGTCTCCAAAGACTATATTCAGAAGTATTCCACTTTCATAAAAGTAAAACTAAAAACATAACACTAAATAATACATTGCTTAGAAATACATATATAGGTGGTCAAGCCATAAAGTAAAGCAAGGGAATGACTAGTACAAGTTTAGGCTAATGGTTTACTTCTGGGGACATACATGTGACTTAATCAGGGAGGAACGTGATGGAAAAGATGGGTTCTAGGTATACAGGCATTTATTTATTTAAGCAGTGTATTTTTTTTTTATAAATTTATTTATTTATTTATTTTTGGCTGTGTTGGGTCTTCGTTGCTCCACGCAGGGTTTCTCTAGTTGTGGTGAGCGGGAGCTACTCTTTGTTGCGGTGCGCAGGCTTCTCATTGTAGTGGCTTCTCTTGTTGTGGAGCACAGGCTCTAGGCACGCGGGCTTCAGCAGTTGTGGCACACGGGCTCAGTAGTTGTGGCCCGAGGGCTCTAGAGCGCAGGCTCAGTAGTTGTGGCGCACGGGCTTGGTTGCTCCGTGGCATGAGGGATCTTTCCAGACCAGGGCTTGAACCCGTGTCCCCTCCATTGGCAGGCGGATTCTTAACCACTGAGCCACCAGGAAGCCCGAGCAGTGTATTTTAATAATCTTTCATATGCATGAAAATTTTAAAATTTAAAAAGCTTTTGTAGGACAATGTGCAGAGTGTGATTCCTTACTCTGGAATCATGTACTTGTTATGGATCTGTGGATCAAAATACATAAAAACGCAATGTAATTCAGATAGGTCTGGGATGTTGGGTGGGAGATGGAGATGCCTCACACAGCACGCATTCAATTTTAAAGTTCATTTCCTTTTGTCAGAATATTGTTAAGATTAGACTCCTTTTAAGATTTCACAGTTAAATCATAGAATATGTATGATTTAAACACTTTGTGAATTTTACAAATATGATTCAGGTGTGTGAATTCTATTTGACTTTAGGTTAGTTTCTTAGCTGCATGGAGGGAATTTTGGAACACCAATGATGAACAACCTGTGAATCAATGTATATGTGTGAGTATTTGTGTATGTGTGTGTGTGCGTGTGTGTGTGTACTTACCCCCTGAGTCCAGTGAAAAAGGAAAGGGTCAGTAAAGTTGTATTTTGGATTATTACCAAGTTTCTAAGACTATTAAGTTATAATGATTCAGATATGGAAAATGTGCACCTCAAATCACGAAACTAATAATTCTCAAAGCCAGAATTAGAAGGGAAAGCAATATATATCTTGTTATTTATGTGTAATTCAGTGTGAATTTATACTTATTGTTTCATTATTTAGAAAATTAATTGATTTAAACATGTGCCTTGTTCCGTCCTATTTTGTTACTGTAAATTTGAACCTAATCAGGTTATCATCTCTTATCTCACAATATGCAGTGTAAAGTAAAGAGAAAGTGGTTTTCAGAGCACATGGGACTCACTTAAGTATCACCTCCCTCTGTGTGCTGAGCCACCCCAGATTGATTTGGTAGGTTTGGAATGCGCCAAGAGATTTGCAGTTAACCAAATAAGCTCTGCTGTTTTAAATGTGGTATGATTAATGTAGCCTAATTTCTGGGCTACTTTTACAGAAACTATCCTAGACAGACTAAGATTTCCCAGCGGGTCAGTCTCTATGAACCCTCCCCTTTTAAAAGTAGAGTCATTATCTTGACTAATTGGGCCCAAGTCTTAGAACATGATTACCATCCAGGTAATCATGGAGGTGGTACCACCTGGTACCAGGAGGTGGTATTTGCTTCTCACAACTTCTTCATAAACACTCCTCACCTCTTATCAGAAGGAATAACCCTTAGGCTTAACACTCAACTCCATTCTTCAAACAAAAAAGCAGGTAAATTTTTCATATCCAAAATGTTATACCAAGCAGCTGGAGGGTATTTGTATACTAACTTTTTGTTCATGACCATGTATCCAAAGTATCTCCACATCTTAATTGATGCAGTTCAGTGCTGGATTTTTATTTCCTAACCTTTCTGGCAAATACTATGTCTTATTGAACCAATTTATCTTCTCTTATAGCTTCTCCTTTTATCTTCTCCCTCTTTGCCTCTCTTTACTCTATTCACTCCCTTTTATTTTTCTGGTTTATTTTACTTACAGTCCCATCCCTCACTGTGGCTTTATATCAGTTTTTTGACTCAGTAAGTAATAATTACTAAGTGAATTACATTGTTACAGTCATATATATTTGGTCTCTGAATGAGAATTTTTCTGAATCTTTCCTGTTCTCTGTTCTCCTGATTAGTCTCTAACTCCCTAACCTTGTTCCTTTCATTTCTAGTTTCATCAACTTCTGGTTGAATCTCTAAACCTTTCACCTTGACAGACACTGTCACCAGACCTGACGTGGTTTTACTTCAAGGCAGAAAAGTTTAGGATTTGTATAGTTTTTAAATTATATGTTTAAAAATATGCAATTAAAAAATAAGATCCATGTAAACAAGGAGAGCACATCCACTCCTTTAGAAACAAATGAGGTGAGGAACTAGTAAGTAAGAGGAATTAGTTAAAATAGAACTAATCAGAGAATGGCTAGTAACGTTTGTGGACAACATCATGGATTACAAAATTGATTTATGGTCATATTCCATGCTATAGGCTAGCAAGCTATGCCTCTAGAATAGAGACACTTTAACAGAGTCAAGGAGATCCAGTATATAAGAGCTGAAGAACTACTAAAAATGATAATGAATTTTGTTCTATACCCTTAAATCCAATGTGCAATGAAGAGTCAATTATAATAATTAGTGAAACTCTTTTGACAGCAATTTTTTTAGACTTAATTTAGTATTAGACAATTTTTCAGTCTTCAAAAGAGCTTTTTCATCCTGCAAGTAACACTCTATTAGAAAAGGCTCTCAAGAATACATGGTGCCTCTGCTGAATCTAGATGAGAGTAAACAAGTGTTTTGGCATTGCCTTTTTCTGAACAGGACTACTGGGAGTACCCATTTTTCATTGTAGGGACTGATTCTAGCTTGAGAAAGTGTGAAGTGTCTCCGCTCACTGTGAGAAATTAGTTATTTTTGCACTCCCATTTTAAGTGCAAAGTACTTGAACTGAAAATTCTATTAATATGTAAAGCATATTTTAAGTGCCCTTTCCACCATTTCATCAAGCCCTTCTAGATTAGAAATTGTCACATTTTGGTCTTTTAAAAGTTATTGTTGATTTCAGCTTTATTTTATTATTATTATTGTTGTTTTTAAGCTACTTGGGACAAAGAAAATGTAGAATATTGGATTGTCATGTTATATATAAACATACCAGAAATTAATTGAATGTAGAATAATTCTTAAAACAAATTCAATTTTTGTTAGGGTATTATTATCATTTATGTTTTGTAATAGTAACTTTATTATAAGTTTACCATTCGATAATACCACATTAAAGTCAGAAAGTTCAAGAAGACTTAAAGAAGAAGCTATTTCACAACTTACTTTTATGTTTTGAACAATAATTCATTGAGGAGAGAGAGTTGTTTAATCCAAACTAGTTTGTTGCTTGTGGTTTAAAATCCAGTCATATTAGATAATATACTGAAGGACAGTAAAGTTACAACCTTGACACATTTTATACACATATTTTTTTCCTGAATACTATGGACATATGTTGAGAATCAGTCTTTTTCTCAAAGGAATATTATTATTTCCCTGAATGATATACATTCTAGACTCAGAAGAAAAAAAACTCAATAATGATATTTCTAGGTGAATGAATGACTAACACCTGTTTTAAAAGAAAATAACATTAGCTATATGTGTCTCAAACACATGGAGAATCTTAATTAGAAAAGAAAAGTATTGTTATAACTTATGAGTTGTGTCAATTAAAAGATACATTTTGTGAAAATTCATCATTAGGCTTTCAAGCAAATCATGATTTTATTTAATGACAAGTATGTAGTTTAATTTATAAAATAGTCCTTTGGCTTTAAGTTTAGAAAACTTTCAAAGCTATACAATGATGAAAGGGCATTGACAGTTGGCACTCTTTAAAATTATCTTTAAATATTTATAAATCAACACTTAAAAGCTTGATAAATTATAGATTACAAATATGGAACTCTTCACTTATCAAACAGAGGTATAATTTTTTGGCAATTAAACAGGATTTGTATTCTACCCTATATGCTTTATTAAAAGATTGATTTACTTTCTTTCAATTTCACTGCTAAGGGTTTTTTTCTCCTTCTATAGACTTTTTAGTGCTATTGTCCAAAAAGGCAACAAGAAATGGAGGAAGACTTTTGTTGGGAGGCAACAGGGGGCAAGTCTGCCAGTTTCAACAAGAAATTCTGCCAATTTCAGCCATTGTTTGGCCATTTGGGGAAATGCTTCAACACTTTGTGTTAAAACACTGACCAGCCTTCTCATTTACCCCAGTTTGAAAGGTCATGCCTTGGAATTCAGTGAAACCTGAACACTAAATACATTACCGAAAGCATCTTTATTAATTTATTTTCCTTTACAAAGACAGTGAAGGGGTAAATATTAGGTTGACCTAAGAATAATGAAATGGTAATTAGCTTCTGAATATTTTCTCTTTGGCAATGTGTAGTGATTCTAACACCTTCAGAATTTCAGCTCTGACATCTACTGTGTACTGCATACAAAATCACAGAGTTACTAGTTTTCTGTGGAGACTGGTAGAAAGAAACATATTCATTCATTTAATCATTTATTAAGTAATCTTTAGCACCTGCTAGTGCAGGCACTTATTTAAGTGCTTAGGATATATTAGTAAAAAAAAAAAAAAAATAGAAGTGCTTGTATTTGTAGAGCTTACATGTTAGTTGCATGGACAGAAAATAAATAAAAACAGAAAATATGTAAGTTATAGTAGATGGTTTGTTGCAAGGTGATTGGTGTTATAGGAAAAAGCAAGAACATACTAAAATAGCTAAAGATGAACAGTAGGGTTGTGGTGGTATAGGTGTAGGTTTATCTTAAATAGTGATTAGTTTAGGCCCCATAGAAAAGTTTTTACTTGAGCAAAGACTACAGGGAGGAGAGGTACCTAGGCTTATGGATATCTGGGAGAAAAGCATTCTATGCTCATTAAAAGGAACTCAGATAAGTTTTAAGCCTTTCTTAGATAATGTGTTGACTTTCCCTTAAATTTATGCCAATTGATATCAGAAGTACTAGCAAGAAGTAAACTTGTCTGGAGGTGAAGGACTCAACAAAAGAAAGAAGAGCTACTAAAATCCGGAATCCAGGAAATACACACCCACAAATAAGAGCTATTAGCATTTTTTTTTTTCATATTCAGGTGCTATAATGATGCATATTTGATTAAGAGTAAAGAAGACATAATAAACTTAGAAAGTTACTCAATTCATTCAAGTAAGTATTCCTTCACTAATTTCTATTATAATTTTGTATTGGTAAAGTAATATGATACACAACGATCTTTGTTTTATTTATATATTTATTATTTATTGGCCACGCCCTGCAGTTTGCGGGATCTTAGTTCCCCAACCAGGGATTGAATCTGGGCCCACGGCAGTGAAAGCGCGAGTCCTAACCACTGGACCGCCAGGGAATTCCCTGATCTTTGTTTACCACAAATTTAATTCCAAGGAGTTAGTTAAATTGGAATTGATATACTGTGATAGCTCTCCAGATAGAAAAGCTTACATGTTGTATTTACAGACTGTTTCCCTTTTGTGATAATAAAATTATGCAGTTATGTGTGGAAGAAAAACATAGACCAAGATGTAGGACAATCCTTGAAGTCTAAATGATTTTGAGTAATTAGGAGCAGAGTGTTGTCTCAGTGTAAAAATCTAACTTTTTTTTTTTTAGAGCACACGCTATTTCAAGACCTACATCATAGTTACACTCAACGAAACCCTCTGAAGACACACTGAGCTGGAGTCTCCTATTTCTAAGTTAGGATCTCATTGGCTAGATTTATTTAGCTTATTCTAGCTTCTAGCTTCAGAAACTACATGTAACATTAAAAGTTTTTAACATGTAATCTTTTATGGTATGTATGGTACTATAACTGAGAAAGTTGAGAATATGTAGCCTTAAATATGTAGTGTCTTATGGTACTAGAGTTGTGACAGTTAAGAACTTAGTGAACTCTGAGCTTTCAGGGTTAATCTGAAACTTACACAATCAGTGGATTTTTGAAGGATGTTTGAGTTATACAAAAACTCTAACATAAACTCTTTGATTTTGGTATATTTATTTTGAAGGAAGTAGGCTGGAATCTGGTTCATTAAATATGGACATATATTAATTTTATGATCAAAAGACTTGGTAAGTCTTCTAATAATTTTTGAACTGATAACATGGAGCACAGTACAGGAAATCCTTTTGGAAAGTGTATAATTAAGGAAGTTAATTCATGTGAAGAATTCAATTAATTAAAATATTAAGCAATATTTAGGAAAATCATTTATGGATTACATCCCTCTCAGTTTGCTCTAGACCTTAAAACTTGCTCATATCTCATTTGAAGACCTTCCTGTTCAAATTAATGAAACCAAACATTCTTCAAACTTTATTCTTAATGATATCACTTTCTTTAACCACATTCTTTTTGTCTAAAAAATGAACAATTTCTGCTACACGACCATGACATTTGTGGTGGATTTAGATGCAAGGAAATCTTTCTGTTAAAATTTAAAATGTCAAAGTTATGTCAGAAGCAGTTGAAAAGAAGATATTTCAGAATATCAAAGCACATACAATTGTGAGTTAAGTAGAATCCATTAGATTGTTCTTTATTTCAGGGTTTTTTTCTACTTTTAATCTATAATCCAAGGTTTCTTAAATATAATAAATATATGCAGAAAATATCTGATTTATCAGGTTTTGTCATTTTAGAAACACCCTAGTTAAGGCATTCAGTCCTGATCTTGCAACAAAATGAAAAATAGAGTGGCGGCCAGCAGTATAGCTTAAGAGTTAATAGGTACTTTAATCAGCACTGTCTTACACTGCACTGAGGTGGAGCTGATGTTGTCCAGACCCGGGGTCTTACCTTTAACATCTAATATAGAGGCTGGCACATTGTGAGTGCTTTCTAAACTGAAGATCATGCTGTTTAACCCTAGCACCCCTAATATCAATAATGGCATAGTCACTGGGTTAAACTACAACAGTTCTCTGACAAGATTAAATGCTGGTGTGAACAGAAATTTCCCCATATAAAATATATTGCAGTGAGAACATATTTTAACTTGATAAGAGGAAGAGCAAATCTGGGAGATCCTGTGTGTATGTTATCTTTTTCTTAAAAAAGTGGAAACCTTATATCATTTCTCTTTACCCTCCCCCATTTATAATGTATTTTTATAACATTTATTATAATATATTTCTTTTAAATATATCTTTAACATACATTTAAACCCATATCAGACTGCCCTACCACCCCCCTAAAAAAAATCCTGAGTAACTAGAGAATATGAACCATGCTCATGGCTGGATGACAACATTAAGGTCTCAGTTCTTGTCAATTTAACTAGTGAATTCACTACAGTTCCAGTTATCATTCCAGAAGGAATTTTTGAAGAATTTCCCAAATCTAAAAATCTAAATAATTTTGGAGAAAAAAGAGTAAATATGGATGAATCCCCCTAACTAGTTATGATGGTTAATTTATGTGCTAACTTGGTTAGGCTATGGTGCCCAGTTGTTTAATCAAACACTAGTCTAGATGCTGCTGTGAAGGTATTTTGCAGATGTGACTGACATCTACCATCAGACAACTTTAAATAAAGGAGATGACCCTTGATAATGTGTGTGGGCCTCTTCCAATCAGTGGAAAGCTTTAAGATTAAACACTGAGGTTTCCCAATAAAGAAAGAAATTTTCTTCAAGATTTTTTTTCCATGTTACTCTTGACTATCTGAGGCCAGAAAGTAGCTGCTGAGTATTTGGTTTGGAGGAGGGTCCAAAGGTGTCGGTGTAGGTGTAGGTATAGAAACATAGTGAACGGAGAAGGGTACAGAGAGGAGATAGAAAATTACCAATTGCGGATTCTACCTACAATTATATTGCCCCCTAGTTGATGGAAATAATTGCAGTATTGCTCTCTAGTTGATGGAAATAATCTTATAAGCCATTTGTTTCTGATGTTCATGTCTATTTTTTGAGTTCATAGGTACTTATAAAAGTATCTGAAGTAACTGAAAAATATATACATATAATTTACCTCATTCAGAAGAAAAATTGTCATTTGAATTAATTAGCAAGTTTCATAAATGAGATCCAGAACTCTTAATGGATCCAAAAAAGGGAGATCCCATGAAACTCATGCAACTGTATGCAAAATGTGAGTCCCTATGAATGTAGATTAGTTGGTTTTGTTCTGGAGAAAGTTTGTAGTTTTCATTATATTCTCAATATGGACCATAATTCATAAAATATTCAAAAACAGATTTTTAGAATAAATTATCTTAAACCAAAACTTAAATGAATGTTCACTATCCTATTGCACAAGTACTCTTTCATCTTATTTCTGAAATATAATACATAAGAAAATATAAGTGTCTGCCATTAGGCAGTAGTAAGAAGGCCCTGTAATAAAGACATTTTTACAAAAAAAAAAAATAACCACCAAAAACTTGGAGCCCTACAAATGAAGTTTAATTTGATCATTCTAAATGTTCTTTAAATTTTGATTTCTACAGCTGCTATAAGTAGTCAAAACTAAAAATTTCTTGACAAACATCTAAATTTATCTCTAATGTACCATATTCCACAAAATCCACATAACATAAATAAACTTACTTTTATTATCTTACGTTAGAAGAAACTGAGTTTAAATCTGGTGGATCATTATGCTTATCCAACTTTGTGCAATGTTAGTAGTAGAGATCTAATGATAGATAATATATAATAGTGCAACAAAATAGTTAGGATTCAGAGTCACGGTAGATGTACGTTAAAATCAGAGCTTTATCAATGATATCATTTGACTTTGGGAACACCATGTACTTCACTGGGCTTCATGTGTAAAAGAAAGAAAAAAACAATAATTTCTGTATAATATACCTTTAAAATTCTTAGCATGAAGATACGTTTTAGGTGCTCAAGCTCTGTAGAAATGGTGATTAACAATGTCAGTTTTATTAGGTCTGGCACATATTATATGATGATGGCAAAGTGTGATCAGTCTAAAAACTGATTACAAATCACACTTGTTCACTCTCCCTGTCCTATGAAGAAGATGTATTCTAATTGTCTGTATGTTGATTGTTTGGAATGAGCTTTTGCATAGACACAAGTTATGTCCTCAATCTTGTTCACAAAAGATTTATGATGAGCACTAAAATGTGTTGAATACCTACTACGTGCCAAGTGCTGTGCTAAACATTTTCAATGTATTGTTTCTTGGATTCCTCACAAAACCTTATAAAGCAATGTGATTAATCACTTCCATTTTACAGAAGAGAAAGGGGAACTAAGATAACCATATGACCTTTGGCACATTACTTAGGAGTTCTGTGCCTTGGTTTTGGAGTTTCTTACCTGCAAACAAAGATAATAATATTTGCTAGGGCTTTGGGGAAGATTAAATGCGTTTATACATGAGTAATTAATAATGTCCATAGCACATGGCAAACCCTCAAAGAAATTAGCTAAATCAGGAGCAGCAAGCCACCCTTTAAAAGGGGGTTATCTTGTATGAGTGCAGTGTGGACAAATTCACCCATGCTGACTTCTGGTGGGAATGCTGCAGCAGGGAAGGCAGACTCTACTGTTTGAGGCAGAAAAAAAAATTAAAAAAGTTTTTGTGCCTCAGGGGTATTAAGATAGATGCATCCAATAATGCATCCTTCATCCAATAATTCATCCTTATCTAATAATGTCAAGGACCAAAAAGCAAAGCTGACAATAAATAGATTTACCCAAGTAAACCTGGTAATACCAAGATATTTTAGTAAGTTAACTGGGAGTTTAACGAAATTGTGTTTAACAGATTTAAAATGTAGCAATATCCTTACTAAATGTGATATGATTGTTGTCTAAAATGTACTCCATTCCAGGGAATTGCTTCAAACAACAACTATATCTAAATTTCTAAAACACGAATCCATAAGTTATATTTTTTGCCTTAGCTAATAAAGTATATTGGCATGTCCAAAAAAAAAAGATTTAAAACCAAAAAAATTTCATTGAAAATAGATTTTTAAAGAAGACATATGTAAATTGATTAATAAAATATTTAAGCATGTTACCCTAATATTAGATCTGCATTATTTAAGGAAAAGCAAGTCTCCTATTTTGCCTCACATTTGAAAATAACAGAATTAAGAAAAAAAATCAACAGTTTTGTATTGATGACATTCTTTCCCCATAGTTTTAATCCTCCTTATTTTCTGCTATAACATTACTTATTCTTCTCTAGTACTTACTGAAGTTCCAATTTTCCCTTCAAGTTATCCTTGGAAGGGAAGCAAAATTGAGGTTCATGCACAAATATCTGCATAATAATTGGTGTTAGGTTAACTAATGGTTATGGGTTCAAAATAATGCTCATTTGCAAAATGTATGAAATCAGTGCTTGGATATAAGACAAATTTATCTTAGTTTTGATTGATAAAACCAAGCTTATGTGTTCATGAATATGCTAAGGACCCCCCAGCTGACTAAGCTGGAAGGAGAGGGGCACCTTGTAAACCAGCTAGCCGCTATTTCACTATATCACTGCTATTTAATATACCAAATGACATGCTCACAAGTCACTATGGTTTTATGAGAAGCACAATTGAGTTCAGGTTAACCTAAACCTAAATAGAGGAATAATGACAGATTTATACAAAAGTTTATGCCATATTAACATTTTTTATCTAAAAAATATGTTCCATGTTAGAAGGAATAAGATTTCACTAAAAATTGGGCTCCATCCAACAACTTCAATAAAGTATAAAGCAATAGCCTCAATACCACAGGGTTGGGTTGGTTAAGTGTTCATTTAGATTTATATTGGGTTGAGTTGAGTTTTTGTCCTTTTAATTGGTAATAAGGTAGAAAACATATGATGCAGTTAATTAAACTTTTATGTTTAAAAGTAAATACACTCTTTTGACCATTTTTGCAAACGACAATATATTGTGTTAGTTTCGTATAATACTGTTTCTTTTAAGTAAACTAATTTAAAGGAAAAAGAGGAAGAAACATGTTCTAGGAAAGTATTTGCAACTTATCATCTGATAATAATTCTGGTAACCTAATAAACATAGACTCTAACTCAGTTCACAGCGAGTGATTCCATTTTATTTTTTAACATTAAGAAGACTTTTATTGGATCTTTAAAATCCATTTCTTCATTTTTTGTAAATAACATTAAATTAAAAAACTAATTTGATTTTAAGTTTACTCAAATATGGAAAAATACAGATTATTTGATCTAATCTGATTTAATGAACAATATTATAATCCAAATTAGACATGAGAAAATAATAATCTGGATTTATTGAGGACAAAAAGTTTAAATTATTTAAATTGGAATGGCAATAGGATGTATAAAGTATCTTTCCTATTATTTAAATGGGGTTTGTTGATTTAATTATCATATATCTAATCATATGCTCTTTTTTCTTAAATCACACTAGTTCAATATTTATATTCCAAATTTTACAATTAAATGTATTCTATATTATTTTTTCAATTTTACACTAATTAAGTCTATATATCTTCAAAATTATAAACCAACTTATAAGTAGATAAACTAAAATTAAGGTGTGAAAACGATCCAGTTACTTTGAGTTGCATAACTACTACTGATGAAAGAATTTGGGCAGGTATGATTGTCCATGTGAATAAATGGGAAAATGATCGAGATATCTGGTTAGTATATAGACCTTGTGTTTCTGGTTAAGTATTTGTTTTCCACCTAATTGCATCAGAACATTTTCTGATACTAAATGAGAGTATTTCTTAAATTTAATAGTGCAGCATGGTAGTAGTACTTTGGTAGAAAAAGAGAGATTTCCTAAGAAATTATAAACATTTATATAGTGCATCCATGGACTTCAAAACAAGACACAGACAAATCTTTTAAATAGGTGTGTACTGATTTTCCATCTTAAGTATATTCTCTGATAGTCTAAGTCAAGAACTAAGAGATACTACAAGTCATGAACTAAGAGATACTACACTCTTTGAGTGTCTGTCTTTAACACTGTTGCAATGATGTATCTTATGTTTATGGTTTAAAAGCTTCTCTGAATCCTAAACAAAGATAAGGAGTAAAGCCAAAGATGTCAAATAATGTCCTTTAAATATATTTGTTTTCTGAAATGTTGACACCATTATCATGGTATCTCTAAAAACCATTATTTTTTCAAGCTGTGTTCAAAGTCATACATAGAGTATGAAATAAGTTTTGTTTAGTGAATGCATATTTAGATCTTTAAAAAGTTTATTTTAATTGTTCTATAGCAGTCTCTAAGGCAATTCTTAAAAATTAAGTAACTATCAAATTTTAACCATGGAATTAAAGGTTGAAAACAAAATATTGTTATAATGGTTACAAATATCTAAATTAGAAATATGTAATAATACTATAAACTGAATTCTGATTAGTTTTTATGTGTTTATCAAAGAATTTTTCCACATTAACATAAAGCTTATAAGGTAAACTTTTGTCTTAATATTATTTTGAATTTTTTACTGAAGTAAATATCATAAAATAATGATAAAATATGTACAGGTTAATGTGAAGGTTCTCACAGTATACTAGGGTGTTGACTCTATTTAAACTTCAGTATGTCCTAGGCATCACCAATGAGTAAAGTACATATACCTTGGCCATTCATTTAACATAGTTTTTAAAATTACAGACCCAGTTCCAATTTCTATTTAATTTTTTGTTATTCATTTTTTTCAAAGTGAATGAATACTCTTATATATTCTAAAAATTTACATATTTTAACTAACAAAATAATATTTTGGCATATGCCAAGATATACTGGGGAAAAAAGAACTTGTAGCAATAACCAAAAGCATATTCTTAAAGATATCTAAATATTGCAGGTAGAACATATTTTTGCTCACATTACCCATGTGATTTCTCAATTCTGTATTTTTATCTTACATATTTAGAACTGGAATTAGATTCTGTATATTGATTTTATGATCCTACAGGGTAATATCATCCAGAAAAGTAAATTAATTCTTAATGGCTGAAAACATGCATTGATGCTCTGATATTCTCTTACCATTAAAGAAAGCAAACTGTAGAATTTAATAATATGAATTCTTATTTCAAACTTTCAATTATTTTCTCAAATAATCAACCTTTGCCAAGTGACCCTCAATATTCGTTGCCTAGTGTTTTTCCACAGTATTTTTTGAAAATAAAGATTATAAACCATACTATTAGAATAGTTACAAAAAATAAATTAAATTATTTTAATAATTTAAAGAAAATTATGGGGTTTTGGCTAGCAATTAAATAAAGATTAGAGAATTTGAGGGAGTTCCTTATTATAAAATACAATATTAATGTAATACCTCTTTGTAAGAAAATAATCTAAATTAAAAACAATGTTATTTTAATTTTTGTTACTAACCCATGGCATTGGGTTAGGCATTTAATGTGTTCTTTCCATTTCTTCCCCTAATTATCTAATGGCTATTTACAAAGTCACATTCTAAAAACACTATCCATTTCTACAAATGTGTCAGGGAACTCAGTACAATTAATGAATGACAGGAGATAGGAAACCAGCCATAATATTTTTAAAGAATCACAAAAATAAGACTTAATTGAACTTTCCATTATTTGGAGAAATTTGTGGAAAAACTGAGTAGAAAATTATGAAGGCATTACTCAGAATGTGTTGGTAGTCCACCGTTAATGTGCCAGATTATGGGTGATTAAGTACAGGATTTCTCCACTGAAGGATATTTTGCAGATTATAATTTCACTTAGGTAAGAAAATATATTAAAATTATGTCAATTAATATAATTTGAACCCAAATATGACATTTAATTTTTCTTAGCAACAAATTTGTCACGTCTCTATACCAACAACTTATTAAGTAGATACTAGTTTCTTAAATTGTCCAGGACGGTCTGTACTGTTGAAAGAAGCATTAACAGATGTTTCATCTCAACATTTCAGTAAGTTTTATCCTGGAAATTATTTTTTTAATACACACTTTAATTTCCCTGCTTAATTATCTGATATATCCATTTGGGAAATATTTTGTTACTTTTCTTTACCCACGGTTATCTCAGTATCACACCCTCCCCGAAAAAGCTTGCAGAGGGATACCAGACAAATGGAAGTAACACATTCTATTAGCTTAAGAGCTTTGAAATTAGAGTTAATATAGAAATATCAACATTTTCTCAACCCTAGTTGTTTCTTTTCCTTTGTTGCCCACCCCATGATCCAATACAGCGGAAACAGTTCAGAGTTAGTAAAAGAGAGACTTAGACACATCTGGCAACAGCGAACAATGAAAATTCCATTAGTTCAATAGTTAGAGATGTATGTGTAAATAAGGGTGAGTGGCAAATAGAAGACAAATATAATAAATCCAAAGTGATTCCTTTTCTTTTAATTCTCCATCGTGTTCAACTACAGAGTGAGACTCTGAGACCCCCATCAGTAGTTATACTTTCACCCCCTTTTTAGAACACTGATTATATGGAAAGTTTAAAGACTCTTCCTGGGGGAAAAATGTTTTCCAGCTGTCAAAATTTAAGCTTAGCTAATAGTAGAGCTAATTTTAAAAAGCATTGTTCCCTGATTAAGATATTTGTTCAAAAGTATGCCTTTTAATCCATTTAGATGTTTTATTACTTCCTAAATTTATTTTTCTAGAATATCACTGTACATAATATTATCTAGTAGTAATAGGTATTGTGTACATCTTGGGGAGATATACTCTCATTTTTCTAACATGTGAAATAAATGAGAATTGTTTCAACATAATTTCAATGTCACTAACTAAATTCTATAGTAGAAACATTGTCAAACTACATGAGAATACGACTCCGAATAAATATATTTATTTTGAATAATGCACTTACCCAGCACAGCTCCTAAGGAAATTCTTGGTGAAATATTCTTAGGATGGAATTTGATTTTCTGAGATTCCGCAGAAGAAATGTACCCCCAGACAAGGTGGGGAAGGGTGAAAGCTTTGCAGTGTAACCCTGCAGGCAGGGTGAGGTCCAGTTAGCAGAGCTTGATGATCTAAAGCAGGAGGTGACACTCTCTGCTGGAGAGAGAGGGTTGTTCTGAGTAGATTGGAAGGGTTGTCACATTGTATGTGCTCAGCAGCAGAAGGGAAACATCAGAGCTTCCTGTTACATCACTCTGACCCCGCCTGCAGTTAGTGTTAGGTTACTTTCTTTCTCAAATGGCATACCCCAGGAAAGCAGCACTCCTTTTTTATTCTGAGACAAGAGCAAGAAGCAGCCTGAACAGACAGAGATCATATGCTGTATGAATACATTGTTAGCAGCAAAAGCTGTCTGGATTTCACCTTGACTGAGTTCTGTTAGAACTTGTCAAACAGAGATGCCTATGATTTGAAGGAAATCTGAACATAGTATTCTGCTCAAAGAATTAAAGGAATTAGGAAGTGTGTGTGTGTGTGTGTGTGTGTGTGTGTGTGTGTGTGTGTTGAATTATACTTTACAAAGCATCAAGGGAATTTTTTAATCTAACATGTCTTTCTTCATGAAGGAGCACAGAAAAGTAATAACTATTTTCCCCTCATAATTAGTTCTGTGATCTAACTCCTGTTAATTAGGATCTCTGATAATCAGAGCTATTATTCCCTGATCAGTTTTCCACAATTAAATGATGAAACTCTATCCTGTAGGTTTTTGAACATTTTTTTAAATTTTGTTCATGACATAGATATGTGTGTATGTGTCATAACCAAAACCATTGTGTGTGTATACATATACATACATAATTATTTTTCATTATATGTAAATATATATCTTAGAGAAAATAACCTTTTGAGAATGTGTTTATAAATTTAAAATAATTGCACATATTTAAAAATATTTGACTTAATTATCACCTATGAAATAAAAGAGTAATTAATACCACTACACTTATACCTCAAAATAGCCTTAACAAAAATGCTGATAATTTGTAGACTTAAATTATGAAACAAGGTAAAATATGTAACATACTTTAATGTTTTAGAAAAAGTTTTGCCTCAAAACATAAGTTTATTCTAAATGTGTTTAATAAATCATTGGAAGTTATCAGGGGAGAAAGTTTTAAATTTGAAATGAACTTTTTTTTTAACAATATGGTGTATGTGTGAGATACAACAACAATAATAATTCCTGAAGCCTAAACAGCACTAAAAGTCACTTATCGGGGCATCAATTTTCTATCTGTAAACTAGAAGAGATGTATCAAAGAATATCTAAAATCCATATATTTTTAACACTTTCAATCAACAAATTAGGTAACATTTAGAAATACACATAGGATATGATGATGATTACTCAATTCTTAGTAAATCTGAGATCAGAGGCAGTGAGATATTGGTATGTTACTGCAATTCCAGAACAAAATGAGATTCTCATATTCCTTGTAGAATAACAAAGGAGGACCAGGCAACATAAATTAAAGAGAATTCACGTATTTTGAACAGTAAGTTCCTGCTGACACTTTCATTACTTGGAAGAAACTTATTACACAATTGTTGATCTTAAGATCAATAGGATCAAGGTTGATAAAAATAAATACATATAAAAATTGGATACATACTAATTTCTATCAAATTATAGTTATAAAGCTTGTAAGAAACTAACTTATACCTATTTGGTTATTGAGAAATAGAAAATAACCATAGGTTGCAAGTTTATAGAATATTGTCATTTCCAGTTAGGGCTAGGTTTTGCTTTGCTTTGGGAGGCTGCTGAGATATACTTCATTTTGAGTTATTTCTTTCAGCCCATGAGAAGAAAAGTCAATGTTGCAGATTATGACCGACTCCACAAACAGTGGTTCTTTAATCAGAATACTGACGTGGATATTGCCAGGTGAAAGCTTTACTGAATTCTGCTGTGGAGTGAATACACTAAGGGAACCACTAAAAAGAAATACAAAGCACTTGGATTGGAGCAAGAGACATGAGATTCCAGTCCTGGTTCTGATACTTTCTAGTGTGACCTTTGACAAAACATTGTACGTCTTGCTGTTCCCATCTTAAAATTCAGAGCAGAATCAAATACTAGACTTTAATATGTGCCTGAATGATTACCGTCCATGTCTTCTGATCTCTCAGGCTTGGTATGTCATCTGACTCCTAGTAAGAGCTCAAAATATAGCTTTTGAATTTAAGCTATAAAAAACTAAAACTTTTGCCAATAAGTTTGCAAAAGTACTAATATTTTTTCTTCAAGAGTCATTGATTTCATTTGCCCAACACTAGTAAAGTCTAGGGAATTAAAAAATCTGTGCTTTGGACTTATGTCCTAAGAATCTGAAACCAATCCTGTTTCTCCTCTACTATACGTCCTCTTTCTCCTTTACTAATACTACACTAAATGGGAAGGCTAATAGAGGTTATAGTATTTATATTTAATTTATTGTTCAGGCACACGGTTGTACTCCATGGAGTCCCTTGGATAATTTTTATTAGTTATCATTTAAAAGCCTTATTTAGAAATAACAGGCAAACTGCATCCCACTAATCAGATTCTAAGTTGCCATTTTATAAACTCCAGATGAAATAAATGGCATGAGGGTTTTCAGGGAGCCACTCTGGGTATGAAGGGACAGGTGAAAAGATGGATCTCAACACTGAAACATGACAACAGATATTTGGAAGAAATGCAGTAGAACAAAGTGAAAGTATTTCAATAATCATTGAGGTGATTCTTAACCAGTGAGGCACTAATCAATATATTAATTTAGCCTTATGTATTTTATTTATAAAATATTTTTTTCCAGAACAGATGATTAAAGACACTTGCAATCATCTAATAAGTGATCAAACCTATATTTTGAGCTAGATACTGTACTAGCTGTGTTGGGGAATTAAGAAAAAAATAGGATGAATTCTGTTATCTAGTTGTTTACAGCATAGATTGACTAGCACATGAGGAATCAAGTGCCAAATTCTCTGCAATTAACAACCAATGTTGCAAACGCAGAGTCTAGATGTAACCAGGCAGAACACTGTCAGTAAGGTTTTCTATAGAACTCAGGAATGATGTACAATGCAGAATGAAATATATAATAATAATTAGTCATGCTTGCCCATTTCAGAATCCTACATGCAGATTTGTGCCTACATTTGTGGTCCCGTGTAAGGCACCTGAGAGCCGTAGTCCTCCAGTAATGAGTACCAATTACCATGTGAAATGCACTTTGACTAACACTCAGGAGGAGGCTATCTCAAAATATCTGGATTACTGTTTATATTATTTGACTAACTTAGTCAAATTAGACCAAAAATGTGGTTTGGGTTGAACTGACCACTTACTTTGAATTCGTGTGGCTACTGCCTTGGAGCATAGTTCTGTCACAAAAAAAAAAAAAAAAGAAAAAAGAAACAAAACACTTTTAAATGAAACATATTATGAACAGACTGTCCCTGGTGAGAGTGCAAGACAGAACTTTAAAAACTGTTTCTATGAAGTTTTTCAGGTATTACGTTGTGAATTAATAATTCCTCTGCGTTCTCAATTGTCTGAAAGTCATTACTTACACGCAGAAAATTTATGCATCAACTACATTATGTATACCATGCATTGTTTAAAATGAACCAATAATTTGTGGAGAAACACACAATTTTTATAATCTTTAAATCAAAAAAATCCTAGTAAGGAAGTCGACCTGACCTTCTTTTATTTTTCTTAAATTGCTTAGCTTTTTCAAGTTATTTTATTACTAAATGAATTGCATTTAGTAGAAGGACCCAGCTCTGATGGCTGAGCCATTGAAAGTGAATATGCTATTTTCCATTATTAAAACCAAAGGGCTGATTTCACTCTAATTATACACATAATTTATCATTTCAAGATCTTAATGTTGTTTTTAAAATATTCACTATAAATACAAATTTGAAAAGAACAGAAAACTTTAAATTTGAAGTGAGTACCATGACATCAGGTCCATATATGGATAAATAAAACTATTTTACTAGCTTATATAGAGTATTTCTTTTAGTATTTTATAATGTGTTTCCCCAAGAAAGTCAAACAACATATCAGTAACAATTGGCTACAAACCTACCTATTCTTTTCATTGATTCTTATGAAGTTCTGATGGATTTGGATCTTCTAAGGAACTCAATATTTTCTTATAGATATTAATGAGTGTTTGAGCCTCTCCTCCTTCAAAAGGGCTAACTGTTGCTAGAATTAAGAGCTAAGACCGGCAAATGAGATATGTCATGGACTAATTAAAAATTAATTTTAAAATATAATAAAATTATAAATGCTCGCAAAATGAACTTCCTGAGGATGAAGTCCCCTAATCAGGGTGATCATGTGCCCCAGTTTGCTAGGACAGTTCCAGTTTATATTTTTATGTTCAAAAGTGTCCTGGTTTGGATGAAAAATTATATATGGTCACCCTAGCTATACTTATCCATATTGCACTGACAAGTGGTACCTAAATACTGAGAGTGAGTAATTCATCTGGGAAACTCGAATCGCTTTTCCCAGAAGAGTTTAAAATAGTTCTTATTTCTAGGATAGTATTAGTTGGCATTGAAAAAGATGCCCTTTTCATCTCTGGATATGTATTGTGAACTTATTCTGAAATGCTTCTTATTTGCTGAATATCCATCTTCATTGTGAAAATAAGTGGTTTATTTAATTTTGTGTTTATGCATGTTGACCTAAGCAACGTTTGATTAAGTGACCACATCTTACATTTTGCTTAAAAATTTAATTATTAAGTTCTAAGAATGCCAAATAGTATGAATGTTTTCCCAGTACAGACTATTTTATTCAGCTATTGTCATATTTTTATAACTTGTAAAATTATTAGCAATTTATATTTTCTTTTCAATAATTTATTTGTGTTTAACATCACTCTATCATACACAGTGAAAGCTTTTAAATATAAAGTAGTGTGGAACTATATATAATGCATATATTAAAGAATAATGCAATGTATTTGCCTAAGAATTCTTAACACCTTTGAGAAAGTATCATTTTTTTTTTTAATACTTAGCTTTGAGGAGCTGGGTATCTACAGTCTCATCCTGCCATCTAGTGTTAAACATTCTCAAATTGCCAAAGTTGCTCTCTTAAGTGAAATAATAATGGAATTCTGTCCTTTTTTCTTTAAATAAAAATCCCAATAACTAGGGAAAATTTCTAAGAAAACAATCTGAGGCACATGATGACTAGAGTCATAGTGGGCAGGTACTTATTGTAGACTATACAATTAAAATATCCTTTTATATACAGCAAAAAAGAATATGTACTTCATACAGTATTTAGATGCAAAGGCAAACAATCATTAAATAAATGTTAAAACATAAGTGAAACATTACAAATTAAAATGACATACCACCTTTTTTCTTCCAATGAATGTACATATCACATATATGTAACATACATACATTTAAATATTTGAAATGATCTAAAACTAGACAACTCTGAAGCCTATGGCTACATTAAAGTGGATTAACTCCTACACATCTGATCAGGAATACAAATCAGATTTTCAAAAGCTCACAACAGAGCGAAAAGTGTCTTTCACATCTGATAAACAAGGACCTCACTGTATTCAAGCATGAAAAATATTTGTTTTACCACTATGTGTTAGGAAAAAAATCAGTGATTAATTGGTTATAATCCTGCCAGTCTGGCTTAATACAGCTGACATTTGAGAGACAGTATTTGGAGGCATATTAATTACCCCTGAAATCTACCTTTCTAAACAGTTGTATCATCAGAAAGCAAGGTTTACTGAACTAGAGCCATCCATTGGATGTTAACTGATCATCATATTAATTGATCATCTGCCATGTACCAAGCATTTGGAGAGATACTGGGAGTACAAAGTTGGATAATAGGGACATGGTCCCTGCTCTCAAGGAATTTAGTTTCTATCCTCAGGTAGACATTTAGGGAAATACACTTATTTTTACTCATATTGCTCAAATATTCCGATTGCTTAAAAGCAATATGTTCAATGACTGAAACACATCAGGACTGAGTGGATAGGAAGGTAGGATGGAGGGAGGACATGCTTCTTGCAGAAGAGCATTTTCTCTGAAGGTAATAATTACTCTGGAACCTAAAAGTCAAGAAATATGAGGTATTCCATGGATGAGAAAGGAGTCTGTTCTCCGTAGGGCCCAGAAGCAGAGCTTGAGAGAAGGATTTAGGTTCCCATAATTTACTGAAGGAGTGCTCTTTAGACTTTAGGAAAAAGCATTAAGGGAGGGAGTGAAGCAGGGCTGGAAGAAGAATGAGGTGAGCAAGCATGTGGTCTCAGGTAAAATCTGGATTTGGCCTAATGCATAAGGCTAGGGCTCTGGAGTATAAATTGCCTGTCAGATTTGTCCTCCCTTGCTGCACAGGAGACTGTCTTTCATAGCTTCTTCTTAGCCAGTCCTTGTGTGAAGCGCTCTGGGAGAGGGAAACCTAACTTCTAGGGAAAGTAACTACTCTCAGCTGAGGACAATTTGCAGAAGGATGCAGCTGGGAGCTATTAGCAGCCAGTTCTCCCAGCAACAGGGAGATGAGTGCACCAGCTCAATACGGGTGGTAAACCCAAACAAAGTTGAGTAGGAATACTAGTGCAAGTAAGCAAAACCTGTTCAAGTGCTGCACCTCGATTGTTCCTAGAGTCTGGAGATCAGTGAGCAAGAAGAGAGTTCCATGTGAGTATATCAGGACATAGTAAGTAGGGCCATGTAGGTTGTGATAAGGAATTTGTATTTTTATCTATTTGCAATGGTCATGCACTCCAAATCAAGTTTTATGCTTTATTCTGTGAGGCTGGGTGAGACTGGGGTGGTGGGGGTGGCGTGAGTAAGCAAGTACAAAACCTTTCCCTGGGAAATGTTTCTATGTCTTTCTGCAAAGTTATTTGGAAGTTAATGTCTGCAGTGTTAACCATGGTCCCTTATACATGGTATCCTTAAAATGCATTTCTCATGGTATTTGTGACTCTTCAGAAAAAAAATACTATGGTTGGAGGACCCTCTTTTTTTGGATTAATTGTAAGGACGCATAAAAAATAGATTCAACTTTGAGTTGTATTAATTAGTGTATCTTTAAGTACTTAATATCTAGCAGTGCTTCTGTGGTCTCTGTTTTAAGGGAAGTTGAGGAAGACGAGTAGCATTGTTGATGACTGGCATTTTTCCAGAAATATGCTATATGCTTTAGACATTTTCTTTAACTCTGAATAAGATTTTATTTTCACTTTTCAGGTGAGGAAATAGAATCTTAGTAAGTTTACACAACTGGATAAATTGGTAGAACTGGAACTTGAAACTTAAGTTGTTTAGTTTTCAAACCAGTCCTCCTTCTTTGCAACATTATGAGTAAAATATTTAATCTGGCAAACTACAGATATTTTTGGGAGAAAACTGTATGGAATATAATTCAAATGATATTAGCTACTGGAGTTTCAGTTAGATGATTCTGCACTGAGAAAAAGAAAATAATGAGTACTAGCAATATAGGAAAACACAGAACAGCGTTCAGAAAGTTTGCATTAAAGCATCACCAGACGCAGATGTAGAGAATGGACTTGAGGACACGGGGAGGGGGAAGGGTAAGCTGGGACGAAGTGAGAGAGTGGCATGGGCATATATACACTATCAAATGTAAGATAGCTAGTGGGAAGCAGCCGCATAGCACAGGGAGATCAGCTCGGTGCTTTGTGACCACCTAGAGGGGTGGGATAAGGAGGGTGAGAGGAAAATGCAAGAGGAAGGAGATATGGTGATATATGTATACGTATAGCTGATTCGCTTTGTGATACAGCAGAAACTAACACACCATTGTAAAGCAATTATACTCCAATAAAGATGTTTAAAAAAAAAAGCATCACCACTAGCTTGACTATTTTTCTATTCAAATATATTTATAATCTGGTTTCTATCCAAAGCACACATTTCCAATACTATTCATATATGAATAATAGTATAAGTTTCTGAATATTTGGAAGGATGACACAAGGAATAATGGTGATCATTTTTTAAACTTAAAATTTCTTAGAAACATAAGATATATTTAAATATTTTAATATGAGTTTTACAAAGGTTCATTATAAAAATAAAAACATTCACTGCTTTTTACCCCTTTTACCCGTGTTCCATATTAAAATTTTTATTAGCACCTCTCAGGCAGTTATCTCAAAAACAAATTATTAAAAATTTCTAAAATTCTAAGTATAAAATTTTTACATTTTTCTCCATTAATCTTGTTAACAGTAAAACCACTTAATCTCATTTCTCATTTTATGAAATTGTTACTTTAGCAAACAAAATTTACCTAAAATTTCCTACTCTAACTTTTAATTGCCTAATTTATTTGAATAATTGTTACAGCTCAAACTATATTTTAAAACTTTGGGAAATAATAAATATTCAACGTATTTTAATATCAATAGCTATCATCTTATTGGATACTTACGATGCAGCAAACACTATGCTAAATACTTTCCATGTGTGCTCTCATTTACCCTCATAATCATTTCACAGGCAAAGAAGAGGGAGTCAGGCTTATTGAGTACAAATCCAAATTGATTTGAATCCAAATCCTATGCTGTTTATTATTGCATTTGATTTGGTGTTTTATATTTTTCTTCTACAATACTTAAAATATTCTTCATTTGTGTCTGACAGTTTACTGGCAGCCAGTAGATAAAGAGAAACTATGGGATTTACTGGATTTTAAAGATTTTCTTCCCACTTAAATGATGGTATGTATGTGTGTGTAGCTTGTGAAGGAGAAAAATAAATATGCAAAAGGTTGAATAAAATTTTTCCTAACGTATACTTAGCTTTATAATTCCACAAACTTTCTCATTGAACAGTGGCAGATATTTTGAGTAAAAAAAAATGGTAATTGTTTATTTCTTCATCTCTGGAGTAGAAACTTCTTGGCAAGATGGATCGTTTAGGTAGCTCACAGCTGTTCGCATTTTGAAACTCTGGAAATCTCCCTAGAGTGATTTACAAATTTTGTAGAACATTCTGTTGAAAATGGGGGATACGTTAAAAAAAAAAAATTGACTTTTGAAGGTCAAAATTCTTGCTTTCTGATTCCAAAAATTGACTAAGAAGGAAGTATTGAATAGTTTCCTCTGACTTCTAACTTGAGAGTGCCTGCAGCTTAAGAAAGAGAGGTCAGTAAATTGGAATTACACCCTTTATGAAAATACAGATTAAATATGGATTAAAACCCCAAAGACACTCAGGTTCATAACTGACTTAGCTGATATTATCTCATGATAGATGAAGAAGAGCAAATTATCAGTAGTGTTGACAGAAATGGCTTAATTTTGGTTCAGTTGAATTTGCTTAAAACTTATTAGTTAGAATAAATTGTAGATTGAAATAAAATATTTTAGTACTTGACATAATTTACGCTTCACTAAATTTTGCTAGCTCTTTTAAGAATTATTACAGAAAGAGATTAAGGGGCTTCCCTGGTGGCGCAGTGGTTGAGAATCTGCCTGCCAATGCAGGGGACACGGGTTCGAGCCCTGGTCTGGGAAGATCCCACATGCTGCGGAGCGACTAGGCCCGTGAGCCACAACTACTGAGCTTGCGCGTCTGGAGCCTGTGCTCCGCAACAAGAGAGGCCGCGATAGTGAAGAGGCCCGCGCACCACGATGAAGAGTGACCCCCACTTGCCGCAACTAGAGAAAGCCCTCGCACAGAAACGAAGACCCAACACAGCCAAAAATAATAAATAAATAAATATTTTTAAAAAAGAGATTAAATACTTTATCATAAGCAAAAGCCAAATGTTAAGGCATTCAGAATCTTCCAAAGTGAGTGGGCCCGCCTGTAAAGAAGTAACTTGGAAGCTTGTCATAAAAAACTTCTGTTGTTTATGGACTAATCAGGCACTGAAAAGGGAAATCTATTGCAGGTGTAGTCAGTTTAGATAAGGCAAGCTGCATCCACATAGGCTAGTTTTGGAGGAATATAGCAACCACTGAAAATGACTTCCTTAATCTACATGGAATGTGGTTATTACCAACAGAAGAGCCTGGCCAGTGTTGACTTTTGTTTTTTAGTCACAGAACATCTTCACATTTGTTTTGGCTTACCATGTATCGGTGTTGGAGGCTTTAAAATAGAGAACATTTTTATAAAATTCTAAAATGCCAAACTGGAAGAATTTTTATAAGCAGTCAAGTCCAAAACACTATTTCTAAATATGAGTAAATGTGGGGTAAACAAATTAGATGACAAATTCATCCACCAGGTAGTGTCGGTATTTGTATAATAAACAATATCTCTTAGTTCACACTTCAGAACTCTTCCCCACAGCCTCTGATGGAAGGTGAAAGCCTTAAACAACTTTACATTTATTTTAGTTAACATCTATTTTTCAGCTAAGCACTCCAGGCACATAACTGAAAGATCAATTAGTACTAAATGTGTATAACAAGTAAACAGCTATTCTTCATCCCTCAGACTTCCACATCCAACTTTATTCTGGCTTCCTTCCATTCTTGCCGTTGAGATGCACAATTCCTTTTTTTATTTCTGCTTCTCTGTATGTGACCTATTCCTCCACATTTTCCCCTGTTCTTTAGAAGTTTCTCTTCATCTGTAGTGTTTGAAATTTCGTGTGTGTGTGTGTGTGTGTGTGTGTGTGTGTGTGTCTGTGTAGGGAGTGTGCTGGGTAAGTTTTCCTTTGTTGAATACAATATCCCATTTCAATAAAGGAAACATGTTATTAGTTCTATAAAATTTCCCTCCCATCAATTTTATCTCTTCTATTTTTGTAGAACTTCTGTTACAACAAGGTTGGGCTCTTGAATTGAATTCCTAATTTTCTTACTCTTTTTTTCTATCCCATTTTCCTTTTCTATGGCTTTTTCCTTCTATAGCTTAGATATTTTCATCACTTTTCTCTCCAATTTCTTAATTTTAAAAATGTTTATTGTATTTTAGTGTTTTTTCTTCATAATCTAGTGTTCTTATTCTGTTCTTTCTCTGCAAATACTAATTATAAGGATTACAATAAATGGAAAGGTATTTAGTTTTTTTTATGTTCCTCAATAACATATTGAATTTTTCTGTGGGGTTTTTCTCTAAAAGTCATTTACACATCTTTTGTGGGATTTACTGTTAAGTATATTAAGGTTTTTGTTCTATTGTCACTAGTATGTATTTTCTGTTTTTCTTTTTTTTAATTTATTTTTAATTTTATTGCTATTTTCCTGTTTAGCCTACAGAAATACTATCGATTTCATATGTTAAAATTGCATAAAGTAATCTTGCTGAACTCCAGTGTTCTGTTGTTTTAGATTCTCTTGGATTTTCAATTATGACAAGCATATTATATGCAAATAACTGTAATATCATGGTAATATTTATACCTAATTTCTGTTTCTTGTCTTTTTGCTTTGACTGTAGAACTAAGACAGCCTGGATATGTTAATAGCAATGGTAATAGAGAGCATCTTGCTCCTGTTCCTGAGTTTAATGAATATGTTTCTAAAATTTTACCCCGAAGTATTATATGTTTTTTGGTAGATATCCTTTACCAGATTAAGGAAGGTCTCTTCTCCTTAATTTGCTAAAGTTTTTAATCATAAAACAAGTGTCAAATTTAATCAAATGATTTTTCTTTATCTGTTGAAAATGATAATTTGGCTTATTATTTTTGTTAATATTTTTTCATTACATTAAACAACAATTGCATTTGAACCATCTTTATATTTCTTGTAAATCATCAGTATTATTGGTTTTTCCTTTTGCCTCAAATAACAATATGGCTCAGTTACTGACCCTGTCTTTAAAAAAATGTTATATTTTCATCATGGATATTTGCTTTATTTTTGATTTAAAAAAATACTCCATTACAATATATTTATCTTGGTTACTGAGTTTGTTTATGTCCCTTCAAATTTTGTTCCTGAGGCAAGTGTCTCACTTGTCTCACTCTACTCCCAGCCCTGCCAGTCAGATCACATATTTCAGATAGTGCTGATAACAACCAGATATCTGGGAGTAAATTTGTGAATCAAACCTGGTCAGTCAGAAAGTTACATTTCTCTAAACATGGCATTTGGCTCAAGGCTGGCCATAAGACATTTGGGTCAAAGAGAGGGAGGCCAGGATTTGTTTTTGTTTTTAAGTTAAGATTTTATTATTATTATTACTGCTACTACTACTATTATTATTATTATAGCAGTTTTAGATTCACAGCAAAATTGAAGGAAAGGTACAGAGTTTTCCCATATCTCCTCTACCATAACACATGCATAGCCTCTCCCATTATCATTATCCCTGACCAGAATGTTACATTAGTTACAGTTGATGAACCTTCATTGACACATGATCACCCAAGGTCCATAGTTTACATTATGGTTCACTCTTGCTGTTGCACATTCTATGGGTTTGGACAATATATAATGACATGTATCCATCATTATGGTATCATACAGAGTATTTTCACTGCCTCCCAAATAGACTGTGCTCTGTCTATTCATCTCTTCCTCCGCTATGCCCCCAACCCCTGGTAACCACTGATATTTTTACTGTCTCCATACTTTTGCCTGTTCTAGGCAAATGCCATATATTTGGAATCATACAATATGTAGCTTTTTCAGATTGGCTTTTTTCACTTAGTAATATGCATTAAGGTTCCTCCATGTCTTTCCATGGCTTAGTAGTTCATTTCTTTTTCGTGCTGAATAATATCACATTGTCTAGATGTAACACAGTTTATCCATTCATCTACTGAAGCACATCTTAGTTGCTGCCAAGTTTTGGTAATCATGAATAAAATTGCTATAAATATCTGTGTGCAAGTTCTTATGTGAACATACATTTTCAACTCCTTTGGGAACACCAAGGAGCATGATTCCTGGATGGTATAGTAAGAGTATGTTTAGCTTTGTAAGAAATTGCCATACTGTCTTTCAAAGTAGCTATACTGTTTTGCATTCCTACCAGCAATGAATGAGTTGCTCTTGCTTTACCACATCTTTTCCAGCTGTTGGTGGTGTCAGTGTACCTTATTCAACCATCCTAATACGTGTGTAGCTCACTGTTGTTTTAATTTGCATTTCCATGGTGACATATGACGTGGAGCATCTTTTCATAAACTTGTTTGCCATCTGTATATCTTCTTTGAGGTGTCCGTTAAGGTCTTTGACCCATTTTTAATAGGGTTATTTGTTTTCTTATTGTTGAGATTTAAGAGTTCTTTGTTTATTTTGGATAACAGTCCTTTATCCATTGTATGTTTTGCAAATATTTTCTCCCAGTCTGTAGCTTGCCTTCTAAGCTCTTGATATTTTCTTTTGCAGAGCGGAAGCTTTTAATTTTAATGAAATCTAGCTTATCAATTATTTCTTTTATGGATCATGCTGAGGTCAGGACTTTATTTCAATTCTTTGAGGTAAGAGAGTACAAGCTTTTCTAGAAAACTTTACTCTGAGAGGATGTGGGACTTAAATTCTGGAAGTCATCTTGAAATCCTGTGAGATTAGAAAATAAAGGCAAAAAATGTTGGGCAGCAGAATCAGAGGTGAAGATAGACTGAATTTTGATGACAATATGAGGCCCTGAATCCAACCATAATGCAGTCAGATACCTTTGGCCTTTTCAATTTTGTGATAAAAAATATCCCTGTTTTGTTTCAGACTGTGTGGGCCAGAATTTTTCTCATTTGTAAGCAAATTGATGAGGAGATCATATCCGTTGTCCTAAAGCTCTATTTTATTTATTGTTACGTTATATGATTAAATGCCTGTGCACCTCTCTCTCTTTGGTAAGATGAATTATCATGTATTATTACTCCCTTTAAAAGTGGTCTGAATAATTCTAGCCAAGACCTCAGCTATGTGGTTAGAATAGTTCAGAGGTTGGGCCTGAGAGGCTGACAAGATCAAGGTTTTCTGTTCTGCAAAGCAGAATGCAGGGAAGGCAACTAAGATGTGTCCATGTTCAAGTCCTTGAGAAGGAACTAAAAGTCAAAAATTGGAGAAAGTAAATACAAATGCTAATTTCATAAAAACCAGACAAGAGCAGGAAGAGCTGGTGAAAAAAATCAGAAAGTCCCCTAAATAGTTGGTTACTTTAATGTCATTTTCTTCCTTCTTCTGGTATAAAAATTGGACAGGCCACCTTCAATAGTCAGGATTGGAAGTCATTTATATAATATATTGTCATATGATATATATTTAAATATATTATCATATTTGTACAATTATATGAGATGACTGGTAGAAATATATATGGAATGAATTAAATGTAGAATATATGGATTATAAGGTATAGCAAACTAATTTGCTGAGTAAGAAATCATAATACATGGATGCCCATTTATAACTGAAAGGATTATTAGCAAATTCCAATTAAAGGAGGTAAGTAGAGTGGAGCTTGTGGAATAATTTTTTTTCTTTGTCTTAGAACTCTTTATCTTTGGAATAACTGAAGAGCATTAATTTTTATTTTTTGAAGTATAAAAAACTCATGAGTTTAACAGTCATACTTTATTATTCAGGATAATATATTTTATTTCTTATATTGTAAAAAATAAAATCATTTGAGCAATTTTCAGCATACACTGTTAATTTTGAACAGAGAATAAACAAAGTCGGTAAATAAGCATTATATGCTGTATAATGTAATTCTATATAAAATTCACAGTTAGATGCATTTGATTATGCAAAATAAGGGAAAACAATACCACCAGCGACAATCTTATTTAAAAACACAGCAAACATAATATTCACATGCATTAAACATTGCAAACCATCTCTCAGTGTGTATCTTTCTTGACTAAGTAATGAAGCCATCAATAGTTGTTGGCGAAAATAGTCAACTCACCAATGTGCTGTTTATATGTCCTTGGTAGCAACTTGCAACTTGACCTAGGGAGACTTTACCCTTTATTTAAAGCTATTGCTATCCAGGTATAAAAGAGAACAGGAATATTTCACAAGAGATTTTGATTTCCAAAAGTTCCAAATTCCACAGCAGAGACTCAATTTAAGGCAGTTACTTATGTACTGAATATTTGAAATCAAGATATAAAAATTTTCTCAAGTGAACAAATTGACACTATTTTGTAATGATATAATTTTTATGCCACAGGGTGTATATTAGAACTTTTCATATTATGCCTCAAAATACAGTGATTTTATAGTTCACATCAGCTGTACCCTGACTTCCATGAATGGTCTGGAGGGGATCATATTTTTAAATAAAAAATCAGCATGAATAAACTAAGTAATTAAACATATATTCAGTGATCAGTGAATACCACTTTAACTAAATTGAAATAGTCATGAAAGAGTAGTGTATGTAAGTCCAAAAATATATATAAATATATCAAAATTAAATTGGGGGATGGGGTGGGGTTAAGTACCAATTACTGAGTCATCAAAGGATTTTGAGTGGTGGAGAAATATATGAATTAATTCTTAAGTGGTTGCCAATGTTTGGGGACGGAAAAGGAGTGAATAGGTAGAGCACAGAGGATTTTGAGGACAGTGAAAATACTTCGTTTGATACTATAAATGGTGGAATGATGTCATTACACATTTGTCCAAACCCATAGAATGTACACCAAGAGTGAACTATAATGTAAACTATGGACTTAGAATGATTATGTTTTGTCAATGTAGTTTCATCAGTTGTAATAAATGTCCCACTCTGTTGTGGGATGTTGATAATGGTGGAGGCTATGCATGTGTAGGGTCAAGAGTTATTTGGGAAATCTTGAAATGTCCTCTCAATTTTGCTGTGAACCTAAAAGTGCTCTTAAAAAAATAAAGCTTAAGAAAAAATTTAAAAAAGAAAAGAATTAAATTAATAATGATATGAAGAATGAAGTAGATGTAAAAAGCCTGGGAGTTAGATGAACTTTATGAAAAAGGAAGCGTTAGTGTTTAGAGACTGATTGGAAGTAGTATATGAGGGAAAATAAGAAATCAAAATGGGTTCAAACTTTCAAGCCTGAGGAGCAGGCAGAATTATGATACTATTGCTAGAGAGAAGTAATTAAGCTAAACTAAATGGATAAAGTGGTTAGTTGTTTCTAGATGACAAGTTCAAATTTAAATGTGAAATTTGAAGTGAACATCATAGAATCTGAAATATCTAGAAGGCTGTTAAGATGTCAGACTGTACATGACTCAGCAGAGAAGGAAAGGTATAGATCTGGATAAAGTGAATTAACTCCAGAGAAATGTTAGTTAAAAGATGAGAGTGAATAACACATATGTTTTCTAGTAGAATCTTCCTTGTTGATAATTTTCTCTTCCTTTTCTACAGAAATAACATGACTTTGTTTTAAAAGCATGAATTACTGGTTGCTTTGTGTGCAAAGCCTAATTATAAATGAATAGGTTTCAGGAGTTTTAAATATACTTGCTATTTTTGGTAAGAGAAAATTTTGTCAAGCAATAAAATTAGGAAGTACATAAACAATTTCCTTTTGATTGCCACTAAGAAATTCCCTTTCCCACCAAGTTTTTTCTTATCATGATCTGTATTTAACACACAGTTATTCAGCCATCTTTACTGATATGATGAGCCATAAGCAAATAAAAGTTAGTTACATCAATCAAAATCAGGCAGGCACATGACGTAGAGTTGACTTTCTTTGTTCAGATATGGTTTGGCTCAAGATTGTTCGAGGTACTGGTTAATGCAAAAGGAGAAAAAGTATGTCTAGGGAGGGAATCACATGACAGAATTCTGTTATTACCAGCTCTTTCCAAATGCGCAATTGAGTGATCTTTATCAGAAGAAGATGCTTGCCACTATTTTAGATGTGAAACCCCAAAACCACTTGATCTTTAATAGTTGTATTTCTTAATCTGGACATAGGCTATAAAAAATATAATTGTACACATGATCAAAACAAATAAGTGACAACATATTCTCAAATAGGATGATCACCAAATGGTAAAATGGACTGATTTGATGTCAGTAGTATTATAAATTGTAGTTAAATGGCAGATAGTTAGAAAGGGATTGAGAGAATAATAAGTTCATAGTAGACAGTTAATAAGTTATAGCCATAGAATAAGCAATTTGACCAGATAAGAAAAGGAACTCTGATGCAAATGCATTAATAGCAGGTAATATATGCATAGAAAATTCATGAAAAATTCATTAAAAAGATTTCAGGAGAGAAAAAAATAGGAATCATAATGAAAAGTTTTATCCAAAATATTTAGTAGAAATAATGTTGTAATGTAACAAATTTATATCTTTTTAACAAAAATTTCTTCATATACTATTTTCACTGGCTGCTTCTTTCTTTTTCTTTTGGTTTTAATTAACTCCCCTTTTGATATTCTTTGGATGAAACCTAAAAAGGAAGATAAATAAATTTATGCATGATAAAGTAACAAGATAATAAAACATTTAATCTAAGATTTCTTCAAATTATCTTTTAATGTTTAAAACCAAAAAACATGTAATTGGTTTAAAAGTCTTTAATTTGTCTATATCTTTGTGTAAACAACCTCTTTCTAAGGATGTCACTTTGCATAAATGGGTAAATGTTATTGATTTTTATTATTCACCTTGAGCTACAAAATAATACTCATTTTATTAAACTGGACATGTGACTATATATGGTTAGTGGAGTTATAGATTTTTATTTACATATTAATACTCTATAAATATGCATCATTTTTATTGTCAGAAGAAAATAAATACATTAAAGTTTTGTGTATTAGAAAGCTTAAAGATATTTTGGTATAATCCTTTAAAATGAAAGCTTAGTATGTAAATATTAAAAGAATAAAATGTTTTGTTTAAAATTGATTTTTTTCTATGAAGACACATTAAAAGGAATTACAGTTAACATATCTGGCAATATTATCAAAATGTAGTTGAAAAGGGGACACTTAGTTAAATCACAATACTGTTTCTTATCATAAACAGAACTCATTTCATACTTTCATAGATTAAAATTCATTCATAATTTCAATATAATTATTATCTTAAACACTAGTGAATTAATAGGAAGAATGTCCTCTATACCTTTTTTACAAGTCTTAAGACATGCTTTTTTAGAGGTAAAATTGTTTTCATTCCCTCCACATCCACTGTACTTAAATGGGCGGCATTTCCCAATGATTGAATTGTAGTAGAATCTGCTCTCATTGGCTTGACATAATCCTCTGTCTGCTGGGCTCAGACACCAGGAGGGGCCATAAAATTCTAAAAACATCAAGAGAACATGGTAAGCCATATATGATAGTTAATCTGAAACTTTCATATTTATTGTTTATAGATTAGTCTTGTGGCATGTTTATGTAAAACAGTAATCTGAATGAATTAAAGTAACAAAATTCATGTATTTCAATTCCAGGAAAATGTTTAACCAATCTCCAAGTGTCCACTATACTGACACCTTTCTCCAATAAATGTAAAAGTAGGTACATTTGTTAAAGGAAAGTGCCGGGATTACTCTTTATGTGACAAAACTAGTTGTACATAATACAAACAACCACTATTCAACAACTTAATTTGTGAAAATTTATTAACCATACCAATTTTTTAAAAAATTATCAGTTTACATATCATTTGTTCATGAGTATTCAACTTTGCAAAAAAACTCCTGATGAGCAAAATCCTTACTCATTGTATGACACAAACTGAAGCTGAGAATGAGTTCTTTCCCTGACTAAAGTTCTGAATGATATAACATCACAATTTAAAGCGCAGGGAATCAGGTATAGCAAATTCTAACCTTAAGCTTTGGAAAAGGAGTTCAGAAGAGATGATCTGGCTTAGTAATAAAGTTTTCTTGTGAATTGAACCATCAGTTCTAGATGAGTTAGATATTTTTGCAAAGGAAGGAATATTGTTAAAGGCAGGAAAGATCAAACATTTACAGGTTTAAACCAGACAGACAGGCTGGTCTGTCAATGGGACCAACCACTTTCAAAAACAGAAGGAAAAAAAAATGCAACTAGGGTAATGAAAGGATAACTCATTTCCTTAAGGC